>NC_142309.1:21322500-21632500 GCF_054855325.1 Carica papaya
GGCCTTCATTTTTCTGAGTATAACCCTAAAGAGGTTGTAAAAATTTATAACCCCAAAGAGGTTGTCCTGCACATGCAAGCAGAAAGTTTAAAGGTTTCACTAAGCTATAAGGACACATACTTGTGCTTTTGACTTAGAAGCAAGGACACAAAAAGAAGCAAGAGCCTACTAGTTAGTTTCTTGCTCGGTTATGGTAGAATCTATCTTGTGCTTTTGACTTAGAAGCAAGGACACAGAACTCGAAGAATACACAAACCTTAAAGATTGGTTGAATGTTTTTATTTTCGGTCCCTTGCTCCAATTTGTCCTGTTGAATTAGAGCTTTTGGATTTCTTTTGGGAAATTGCTGGAAATTTTTGAAGGTGAATTTACTTAGTTTTATCAAGCATTTGATATAAAAGGATGGAAACTATGGATTGTTTAGCTATTTCATTTTTAAATGTAAATAATGTGCTCTGGAAGAATAGGTGAATTTAAAGATCCTATAAATGTGAGTTCACTTTGAAATTTTTGTTCTGTCAATTTTCTGAAAAAGTTTTGAAATGAATCAATACATTGATAGGATCTTCCAACTAATTGTGCTCTTTGGAACACCATTTATTTACTCCTGATTCAGATTACATACTAAATAATGTGGCTTTAGAGGCATAGTAATTTGTACTATGGAGGAATAAACCAAATAAATTAGATAGCTACATTTTACATATACTATATTGATCAACTAGAAAAAGATTGTAATAAGAAAGAATGTTATGCAAATTTATGTTTCGTGATTTATGAAAGAGGAAGATGAGCCAACCACGGAAGCAGCTTTTGATGGACTAAGTCAGGTCGGTCATCATGGGGACAATGTCCTACTCCTTCTAACACGAAGAGGCTAACATTGGAGAAATGTGAGGGTAAGGAAGCAAAGTACTTACCAACAGGCCCATCAAGAGGGGTGAAAGGGTCTTGATCACCCCACAAAACTAAAACTGGTAAGGATGATAATCTGGGCATAAGTTGCACAGGATTTGGCCCAGGTGGCCCTGTCACAATGGAAACAAATGCATCAAGTGCCCCCTCATCATTTGCTGGTTCACTAATGATCTGCATCCAGAAACATAAACAAAACTCTTAACCATGTCTAATTAAATTGACCTAGTCAGTCATGGTCAATAGTCTATGAGGAAAGAGGATAAATTGATACCTCTACCAGTTCTTCATCCACGGATTCCTTGTTCCCATAAACAGACGATAGAATTTTCCTCAGTGTATCCCTGCATGCATTATCCATAGATAAAGGAGATTTGTTTCAAAGTGCAGCATAAAAGAGCTTGAGTGATCAATATGTTATTATTTAAGTTGATAACAGATGAAATGGAATGCAAAAATATTTTTAGTGGAAAAATAGACAGAAGCTTACCTTTGTTTCACTCGCTCAAAAATTGCCGACGCAATCACCTTTTGCTTCAACAAGAAATCAAATAACCAGAGCAAAGGTAACAATAACTTAATCCTCCAATCATCCACAATGGCCTTATTGTTCATGCCACCCGCACAATTTAGCAGCACTAGACCTGCCACCAGACTTGAACTGGATTCTTCTTGTTGGACATAAACAACAAACAGATAGAATAAATATCAATTGTCCATAAGTAGATACATCAGAGTAAGTGAATGTCACCAAGGGCAAAAAGAAAAACGGTAGACCTGACCTGAGGCAGCAATCAAACAAGCAAGACTTCCAACAGAGTTGCCTATCAGAACAGCTGGCCTTTGAACAATTTGTTCCAAGAAGTCAAGTATGAGCTGCAAGTCGTCACTTTCAGGCTCAAAAGGAATAATATTGGCATTTACAAATGTAAGAAAAAGGTAAAACAAACATTTGCGTAAAAAGAAAAAGAGTACCTGAGCCCATGTCTCCATGGTATAGGAAAAACCTGGTGGCTTATCCGAAGCACCAAAGCCAAGAAGGTCAATGGCATAAACATTGTGCGTTTGGGCTAGAGTGCCAATATTCCTGAAGCAAGACAACCAAAAGGATTAACCCATGTCCTTGATGGGGGGCACAGGATTATTGGAGATAAAACATGACAGATCAAGAAAATAACATGCAGGCAAGTTTCTTAAAGTCGATTTTTTAAAAATTCTATTATCAGTTTTCTAGACATCATATATTAGTTCACACATATTAGTAATTAGGCTTATAGCTTAACCGATGGAATTATTGATAGATAACCATATATTATATATCATATGCTTTTATTTTCAGTAAACTAGTTTCAAATTTTGATACATAATTGTATCAATGATTATGTCTTGTATTCTCTTTCTATCTCGCAAACACAAAACTAGTTAACTAATTGAAATACAGCTACTTATATAATACAATTTATATTTGATATTAAATTTCAGCCGACGCAGCTGCTTTCACCACGTAATGTAGCTCCATCTTGAAGAGATAAAGCTCCAAGTTGACATGGGATTATAACTAATAACTACATCAGCAAGCCCCTTCTCCACCTAATCGGTGAGAAGCAAATGAACATTGGAGCTAAAACTCCGATCTACAAGGGATTGCAACCGACATAAGCAAGCTTCTCATCCATAAATCTGGCAGGAAGTATATTAAATTCGAGCCAACTTCCAGGTCGACAATCAAAAAATTCGCCAAGCAAGCAAACATTATACCGCAAGAAACCTTAGAATCGAGAAAAGAAAGCAAGAAATAAAAAATTCTACTGTTGAGACATGGCGACGCAAAGAAACATTAACTGCTGCCAAGCTATTTGCATGGAAGAAGCCGAAAAGCTACCAGGAAACCAGAAAATGCTACCTGCGCCAATGAGGAATGGAGGCGCCGAAGCCATGAACAAGAAGAACGGGTGGAAGACGAGGCTGCTGAGTGTTAGTTTGTGAAGCTGGAGAAGCAGAGAAGTAATTAATGGAAAATTTGTCCTTCCATATCCACCTTTTGCTCCTCTCTCTTATCTCTCCCACCTCTATTCCTCCTCCTCCTCCAACGGCGAAAGCATTGAGTCTGAGTCCGATTCCACAGTGCTGCCGTAATGACAGCGTCGCTGCTGGTGCCAACCCCAATGCTCTCATGCTTGCCCCGCCTATCTCGCTGCTTCCTCTAATTCTTAGTCTTCGTTATTTGGTCATTTTGTAGACGTCCGAACATAAGCATGAAGGGAGCCTGTGACTGACTGGCTGTGCTTTTAGTTTTATCTTTTCCTTTCTCATTTTCCCTCTATTTATATTTTCCTCCTCTACGTTCTTCACTTTTTTTTTTTTTTCTTTTTCTGAAACCTTTTAAGAAATTCTCCAATTACTAATTATTACTTAGCATGTAACTCAAATAATTTATTAAAGTTAAATATTACGAATTATTTTTTCAGAATTAAACACGTATCCCATCTAAAGAAAATATTACTTAAAATTCAATTTTTAATTTTTTTAAACGAGAGAATTTCTTAATACTTGAACTATAGCTAAATAAAAACTTAAAAGTAAAAAACAAATAATAACACAAGTGATTTGCGTAAAACAATACGTGATATTTAAACCATATAGCACTGAATAGTCAAAAAAATCACAATTTAAATAATAAAAAATTCAAAAATTCAAGCAACAGAAGGCGATATCATAATCTGCTGTTAATTTAAACTGGGTTCATGATTTAATTCCATCCATCATGATATGGTCTTTTTTTTTTTCACGTGATCCATTTAGGCTTCTGCTTCTACAGTAGTATTCTCAAACCAAAATCCAAATTGAATCAGAAAACTAATATATTTTGTCTGAAGAAATAACAAGGTGATGAAGAGAATTTTATTCATCAATCATCACTATACATAAACAAGATTCAAGGAACTGATGTGCTGGCCAACCATGGACCAATTCTGAAAATCTCAGTCCTGGTCGTCTGGGTAAACACCCCCTAGAATCTATAATCAAAACTTACCCATACGATGATTGACATTGACATAAAATACTGGTAATAATCTGTCTTGGATTTAGCTTTGTTAATTCTCCAATTGTTGATCACCTTCGGAAATGGATATTTACAACCGATGGTGGCAGGAATAAGGTCTGTTGGATGGAAATAGCGAGGGGCAAAAATGGATGAAAAAGAAATGAACATATCTTTTTGTTCCGACCATCAGCGCTGCCAGTTTCAGGCCCTAAACAAAAAATATATATTTAAAGGAAACCCAGAGATCTTGATTAATGCCAATCAGTTCACAACTTTGCACCACAGTATAATCACCCATCTCAATTCACTTAGAAGCTCTCACAATCATACAAATTAACCAATTAGATGTGAAATAAATGAAAATAATCGATCCAAAAATGACCTTCCCCAAGCGTTTCCCTTTTTTTGTTTCCATAAAATGACTGTCCTTAAGTTTATAAGCAATTAAGAGATGAAACGACTTCAGCTAGAGTATACCTCAATGAAATTCTATACCTGTCTTGATCTTAAATTTAAGTGTGTGTGGTTGCCTTCTCAAAATAAACTTGATAGGATGATCTGCTGATTGTCTATGCCGGTCCAATGCAGAAATCAACTGTAACAGCAGGGCATGAAAATAACCAAACTTCAATAGATATCATGGTGTCTGCAACAAATCCAAACTGAACCTAGCAGACTGCTGCTCAATTGAACCATCAATCATAAAATAGTTTCATCAATATAAATGTTAATCAAGTAATAAGATAACATTTTTCTTTGTACCACAGTTACGTTCAGTTTCTATAAGATGGCCTCAGAGGAGTTCACTGATCCCAAACTTGTTTCCGAGCTTAATGATATCCACCAATATTTTAAAATGTCTTGTTTGGTAGAACTAGCTCACATGATAACTGCCCTCAGATCTACCTGGGAGACCCAAGGAGAGCTTTCAGCATAAAATGCAGCAAAGGGCGAGCAGCTCAATAGTTAGTCCCAGTATCTTATAACCCAGTTCTTAGTGAAAAATGATCCACCTTTCAACAATCTCTAATAACAAAAACTCCACAGGTTTTACCATGTAAATTTAGTCTAACTAAACTAGAAACTTGATGAATTTGAGTTCAACTAGATCTGGCAACTTTCATAAAATTAGGCAATATTTTCTGCTATCCTCGGACATTTAGCCAGAAACTCAAAGATGGTATCTTCAGCTGTTATCGTGTTCCACAGGTTACCTTAAAATATAAGCTTCAAGTTAAGTGTATTGTAGTATGTTACAAGAAAGCAAGTAGAAAATAAGAGAGAATATGCTGAAAAAATTTGAAAATAAATTCTGGAGAATCCAACCTTTTCATCAAACCGAAAGAGAGATTGATCAAAGTAAGGAGATGGACTCTGTGATTGGCAACTGAAGGGCAAAGATGCCAGAATCTTCTTCACAAACTGACAACAGCCAATTTTTTGAGTTATAGCAGGAGAAACCATATAATAATGGCAGTAATCATTAGAAATATATTTTGATTGTCACATTTAACCTGAAGAGAAAATAGAAATCTGGAGCAAATCCACAAAAGATTAAGAATAAATATAATACGTTGACTAAACCTGTGTAAAGCTGCCAGCTTTGTTCTTAATGCACCTCAGCTGCTCAAGAGCATGAACGTTATTTGAGTGAGTAGATATGAAATGCATATGCAGGGAATTTCCAGATGCTGCATGGAAGTGATCACAGTACTGCTCAAATAAGAGGTAAAGCTCATCTGCAGAATTCTAGGGGAAGCAGCGTATTATATCACTGTCAGAAGAAAAAAAAAAGTTCCACTAATAGCAAAAGGAAAACAAATTAACTTGATTCACCAACAAATACCTGATAAAATGCAACAATCTCAGTTGTCTCCATATTATATACAGCAAAAAATGCTGGATGATGATCAGCATTTCGTGATACCTGAATCCTTGAAAGTGAGCAAATAACGACGTATTTCTCTAGAAATTTAAATATAGGAAACAGAGATATTCTGTTCTAAAAACTAAGTCTTACATGATTTGAAGTCGATATAAAGAAATCTAAAAACTCTAAAATTTTCAGGATTGATATAATATCCAATTTCACTTTAGGAAATAATGTTTATATTTCTTAAAGTTCCTCGAAACATCACAATATTAATAGTGAAGCCTACTGGAGATAAAAGTCATTTGGCAATTCATGAGCCCAGTTTGAGGATAAAGAAAAGTGGATTTATTAAGCTTTATGAAAACTGAAGTTAATCCAAGTAAATAACCAAGGAAGTCAAGGTTGAAATTGAAGGAACAACATAATATCTAAGAATCAGAAATTCAAATCCACTTTTGCTATATTTCACTCGACTTGCCGAATTCCCTCTTTGTGGCATTAATTACGATTAAATGTCTTCTCATTCCCACAATTACAGGATATTGACTCTATTCTGCCCTATGTGCAAAAACTTCCATGTTCTTATATGCTTCTTAAGATAAAATTTAAAAAAATCCCAATGGGAAAGAAAATCATACTAGAAACATTATATTACTACATTACTTCTGAAGAAGGAAAACTAGAAACGCTGTTGAATATCTTAATTAATAAGTAACTTAAGAGAAATGAAACAATTGAAGAAAATCCCATGAAAGTCAATGCAACATTCAATAAGGAAAACTAGAAATGCTGTTGAATATCTTAATTAATAAGTAACTTAAGAGAAACGAAACAATTGAAGAAAATCCCATGAAAGTCAATGCAACATTCAATAAGTTCTAAAAACTAAGAATATACTGTATAAATATGGTCTAAAGATCCACCAAACCACTAATGATTTCCCAGGACCATCTGATGGTTATCAAATAAATCAATGCAATTTTAAACTTAAGAATGAAACATTTGGCTTAGATTATTCATACAGCTAAAACAAAATAGTCTGAAGATGATAAATCATTGAAGAAAACCATCCCTTGCAATCAAAGAAAGAAGACAGTAGAATGCAGAGATATTGTGTATAGAACTTCAGATGCATTCACCAAGCATTGGGAGTTGGGACTGATCCATCAACAAAAGGACATCTGGGGAATTTTGGGTCCCAATATTCTAGACTATTTCTTTCAAGTAACTACCCTATACATTATATTACTCTAAATAATGTGCATATCTGTACTAGTCAAGATAAAAAAATTTCTTACAGAGGATTAAAAAGTAATCATGAGAATCAAATATGAAAAAAATTTCAGCTTATGAACGTGATTTAACAATTAGTGATTATTCAAGAATCAATTTCTGTTTAATGTGTCTTAGTTTATTTTTTTAGTTGAGGTGACAAATTGCAAAGAAAAGGGTCTGGTTTTCCTTTCTGGGGTGGGGAATTGAGATGAAGAAAGTTGTGATTCTGAGAATTGAGAGGAAAAAAGATCTCACCCCTCCATCGACACTACCAAACTTGATTAGCAAATGATGCCGGTCCAAGAATTGCACCTGTCCAAGAATTGTGTACAATAGCTAAATATCTCCAAGGGAACATCATATAACTTGTATACTACGTGATCGACCCTATCCTCCAGCATTACAGACAATGTGCATACCTTCCAAATAATCAAGTCAACATAGTCTTGGAAATGGAAAAAGAACTTCTTCTTCAAGCTCTGAACTCTCTGGTAAACCAAGGAAGCCATGCAACCAGATTATTATTAAAAAAGGGTAAATAAAATTCTGTGATCTTTCCAAAAAATTCATTAACTGAAACAGGAATTACAAGATCCAGGATAAAAAGAAAATACTTTCAGATTATACACCTATTCGTATATACACTGCACACTTCTTCCTAAGTGCTAAAATTGGTCAACCACAAATTCCAAATAAAACAAAACAGCAACAGATTGTTCCTGTGCTTGCTTTTATCTACTTTGCAAAAGGGCTGAGTTGTTCTTTTGTCCAACGTTTTTGCTTTCTCTCCTTGTACTTTCCTGTTTTATCCAGAGCACACCTCAATTTTGATTCTGAAACTCTTTCTAACATAGTTTCTTATTTTATTATGAGGCATATCAATTCAACTCCTCTACTTGCAAGCAGACAGGGTCAAGCTAAACAAACAAATAATAACTCTACCGCCCATAAGAAGTATAATTTCCACTACCAAGCCCAGCAAACAAAATTTGTGAACTCGGACCAAAACAATCATATGAAATATGCAAAAGCATTTGATCCTACAGAGTCCTACCTATGGTTGCAGTACAATTTCAAATAATTGCATTGTCTTCACCAACTGTCTGGCCGGTCCCAGATGAGCTCTGGGCTTGGTTAGGTATCTTTAGGTGATAAGAGAAGAAAAAAAAAAACTCTCTAGACCCTTGGCTACCTGTGGGTTATCCAGAATGAGAGGAATCACAGGGCTTTTGAGAACCTGTGGTTCCAGATGCTTTGTTTTTGTTCAAGGATCATCCTCCTACTTCTGAGGAGGATTTCAGGAATTAATATCTTGAATGGTTGGTAAATGCTTTTCCTTAGCAAATGAGTAGAAACCCCTTGGCACCTTGTTTAATTATTACCTTTTATTCTTTTCCTTTCAAAAAGAAAAAAGACTCCAAATTGTTACAGTCCCCACTTAAAGATCGTGTTATATGACGATTCACAATGAAATCAATGAGTAGAAAGACATTTTTCTTTGATTTTCTATCTTTACATATCTATAGAAATGAAAAAAATAACTAGGGCTCATTGGATATAAAGAATCTTACGATCTCTAGAGTAGAAAAGTACACTTCATTTAAGAACAATTTCATAAATCATCCGTTTGTTTTCCCACAGCAGTAGATATGTACAAAGAGGAGCAGTTAATTCTGGAAAAAAATTCCAGAATTACTTAAACTGCCCTTGTCTTAAGAGCAGACTTATTTCTCACTCTAATACACATCTAACACTTATTTTAATACACTTACATGATTATTGCACAACAACAATAACACTAACACCCATAAAATAAGCGGTTACACAGCATTATTAATTTTTTTCCTTCTTTGGTAAACCAGAGGGTAAGGAGCTATTTTGTTCCTAACAAAGTCAATGCAAGGTACAATAGCTTACTTTGACAACTAGCACCTTCTACCAACTGCAATCTTGTAAATTGGACAGGCTATGATATTCGAAGAAGATGATTGGGAGCTTCAATGAAGAGACTCGAAACAGATAAAGGCTACATAAATCATATATAAGAGTGCTAAATAATCCAAGATTGTGACAAAAAGAAATGAACAAAGAGATGCGGCGGAGATAAGATATATTGCCTTGAAGTCTTAGAAGTGAACTAAAAACCTTTCTTAAAACTTCAAAAATTAGATGGCAATAAGAAAAGAAAACAATAAACCCTGACCAAATGAAAGAAATGAATGAACAAAAAATTTAAATTTGGAAAATAAACAAGTCCAAGAGACTCAAGTGACAAACCAGGGTCTGGTCTGTTTCTTCATTCCATATCTCTCTGAATATAAATGAAAGTAGTCGTTGTTTAATGCCACTAAGAAATAAGTTGTCTGCATTAGGTTGGTCATTACGTAAGCCATTCTCCATATGATCCCCACGGTTCCCAGGAAACTGCTGCACCCTGTTTCTCTCTGGCGCCACCATAAACTACAAAGTTGTAGGCCAACAAAATATTAAGTATTGGCTTCTCATATTGCCTCCAATAAACAACTCCACAGACAAATCATAGAGAGGAGTCTTGTTGCCAGCATACAGGAGCTTGACAAATTATCATATTTTCTTGCACACATCAACATAGGCACACATAAACAACATTAGGTTCCATGAAATTCCACTAGAGACATAGTTTGTCCATCCTCTTGTAGACAAACATCTAGTTTTGACTAATTATCATTTGGTGCCAAACTCAGTAAAACGAAAAATGTTTACCTATCTATAAGGTACTTTATGAACAATTTTAGCCCATTGCATTCAACTATTCCCATTCGACTGAGGATGATATTCAGGTAGTTAGATGCTTGTTGTAGATGGCCCCAATTTAGTCTCCGTATAACTTTTTGCAGCATGCTTACTAACAGTCTAAAAGGGGCTAAAATTGCTAAAAACAAAACTGAACCATATTAACAAAAAAAAAAGACCTAGAATTGCTAAAAGCAAAAAAAAAAAAAATCTATGCTTTAACATAGAAAAAGGCAGCTCGCTCCAGCATAAATCATTAGAAAATTACGTCAACTCTGAACCAAGTAATAACAAGCCTGACAAAAGTTAAAATCCAGCCAACTCAATCATGTCAATTTCTAATTTCAGCAACAAGTATACGTAGTGCATGAGTCACATATTGGTAACTGCCAGAGCATGGGACATGGACTTCGGACAAGACCACCAGCAAAGACGACAGTTGATACCAGTGACTGCGGTTCTAGGAAGATTGACCAAACAAGTGCAAACTTTATTTTCTCTCTACTAGGATTTTGACACAACAATTTACTTAACAATATTATCTCTGTGCTTTTTTTGGTACATTAACCTTGGTTTTGGCACCATACTGAAGATAATATCTATACTATTTACAGAAGCATGTGGAATGACAGTCTTTAGATGTCATGTGGCACAAGAGCTTTACAATTTTTCAGTTATGGGCATTCCAAAACTATAAAGTGTTGAAAATCCTTTTTTTCCTTCACATTTATTCATTGACTCTCTCTCTCTCATCTATTCAACATCTCTTTTCTCTTTTTGTTCCATTTAATTAGATTTTAGTGATATCTTTTTCTCTAAAAGGAAATCTTTGGCACAGTAGCTATCTATAAGCTCTCTAAAGAAAAGCTAGCCCACTTAGACCCTCAATAAACAAAAGGCAGTTTATTATACGATTGGATCTACTAACTATGAGGTAAAAGCTTTTAGAACAACCACATTTCATTTCTTCTTTCTTTTATTCAGAGAAGAAGATTCTATTAAGAAGGGAAGAGAATATAAAGAGAAGAAGTTAAGGTGCCTCAAATAAAAAGAAAGAGAACCTAGAGGAAAGAAAATAAAAGAGGAAAAGGGGCTAGAATTGACTTAAGCTATGAGTAATGAAGTGACAGGACAAAAAAATGTTATCCCAATCTTTTATTTCAAAAAAAACAAAAACAAAAAACCAAAAACAAAAACAAAAAAAAAAAATGTTATCCCAACAATGCTAGAAAATAATTGTATCTTGCCTGAGTATTGGAGTTGAGAAAAAGTTCGTCATCCTCACGACAGAAGGTACCAATAGCTCGTACATCAACAAGATGACCTGAATCCCTAATTTGGAGGATGTGTATCATCTGATAGCGAAGTGACACAATTGCCAGTAGATCCTCATACAAGAAGACACTCATGTTGTGGCCCAAATTGACAAAATCATTATGGAAAACCTTCTCATCCAATATTACCCCATTTTCCAACCTAATGATGTTACGAATGCAAGTAATGGAATTACAGTCATGAAGAGAAGTCCATCATAAGATTCCACAATTTGTAACATTTGCCTAAGAGAAATAGCACATACCTTAAGAGATGAAAGGTTATTTTTTCTATAAATGGCACCCCCTGAACAGCACCTCCAGTAGCAGGTGCATCATGAATTTGTGCCGTAGAAGTAGCAAATAAACCAAATTGGTTACTTTCCATGTAGAGGAAGAAGTCTTTACATATAAGTTCATTGCAAGAAGCAAGTGATACAGAATATAACTGGGTGAAGAAGCTCTCGAACCTCTTTGCCTTAGGGGGAAGATCATGAGTGATACAATCTTCTTCTTTGCATGAAAACGATAACCAAGTTGGTCTATAAACAATTAGATACTGCTGATTTCTGCTGAAACTAATAAGGTATTGCCCATCATCAGTGAATTTACGAAATGAATGATCAGGGCATTCAACATCATATATCGTATAGCTTGGGACAAGATTCTCATAGAACCGTCTAGCACAATGAACCTGCAATAAAGTAAAAAATGCAAGTACATCCTTGTAAAAGAAGACCAGACCAAACACAAATGGAAAAGGATGCTGTGCAGGTAGATGTGCTGCATATCAACATTAATCAGAAGATCAAGACGACAGGCATATTTGGGGGAAAAAAAAAGATGGCAGGCAGAGATTCAAATGAATTGCACATTTAGGTGTAGCAGAAAATAAGAACTAGAAACTAGTATTGCACCCTAACTTAGAACAAGGGAGAATCTCCTATAAAAATAAAGGCAATAGCATTGATGTCCCGTGGAATAATCTCCTTATCAATTTTCCAAACTTCTCAAAAGACCCACATGACATAATGATAAATTTTTTTTTGGATTTAAAGTTACTCTTCAAATTGACGACTCGATAAAGCAAGCCAAACGGCATGGATAAAGTAGAGCCCTAAGAAATCTCCTACAGTCCCTCATTAGGGAATCCTTATTGAAACCTGATCTGTGTGCTGCTTTGGGAGAGTATTATCTTGATTCTTTTTTTCTTTTTGAAATATAGTATTATCTTTAATTCTGAGGTTATATTTGGACAAATTAATTATTTTTCTTGGCTTTATTTAAAACTTCGTACTTCATTCATCTATAAGAAGATACAAATTTAACTTTGAAATGACGAAAATCAAACTTCAAGAAAATTTCAAGTAAAATTGCAGTTGTATATTTCCATAGATCAAATTTAATGAAAGTTAAGATATATTATCTCAATTAATGTGAAATCTCTTGAAGCGTAGTTTAATTCTCTTAATTAAATTGAAATAAGGATAAATTCCTAAATGAATTCCTAAACTAGAACGTACACTTAGATACAAGACGATTTGTATCCTTAATAAGTTGTTGCCCATTACTGCAGAAAGCATAAATGGACAAAGCTCTTGTTAAAGCTACAGCAATACCACTATTATAAATCAGCACAACATTAAATCTCGAGATAAATATTTTATTAATGTAAGCCTCCACAGTAAAACTAGAGTTACAATTTACATGCTGTTAACATTTTTAAGTACGAAAGTTGATCCTCTTCAGCCTTCATGGCAAAATTAGAATTGCAGTCATGAATCATACTGAAAAAGAAGCTTATGTTCTATATACTTCAGAAGAGATGGTCTCAAGGCAATTCCTAAGATGGGGAGAAAAAAAACACGAAGGTCCTAAACTCACCAAATCAACTCAACATCATCCTCTACTTCTAATCAGCAGTTTCCCAAATAAAACACCAAATATAAAGTAAATTTTCGGTTATTTGACATGTATGGTAGCAGTTTCCCAAATAAACCACCAAATATACAATAAACTGTCACCAACTGACATGTGCACTATACCTATGCATAAAATTATCTGAAAAAAGGGAGTAATAGAAGAAGAAATTACGCTAGTGCCAGGTGCAGGAGTCCGAATTTGGCGCTCAAAAACCCTGGCGGTGACATTGTTGCTGCCAATCATCACTAGATCCTGGAAATTACGTCAACCAAGCTTCCTCCTGGGACGCACCATAAGGAAAGAAGCAGAAGAACAAGTCTCTGATTGTTATGGCCACTAGACCCATCAAACTAGATGAATACAACAAAAGGAAACTGTTAAGCTGAATTGATACAAATTTGTTTCTCACCTTAAACAGTCGTGTGTGTTTATGGAGCTCAAATTTAATATTGCCTTAAATCCAATGGAAAGAGATGCCTCGCTGGCTATAAAACAAAATCCCCTTTCATTTCTTTTTGTCTTTGCATTACAACCTGTATACTTGCCCATGATTCTATGCTTTGCATGTACTACCTTTAATTTACTTTTTGAAAACTTTAAAGTTTAGCAGAGACAGAAACAGGATGAGTTTGGGAAAGAATCCCTTATTGCCCAAACTCCAACCTCCCAACACCAACAGGGACTCCCTGTTAGGGACGCTTTGCCAGTCCCCATACCTGCCCCTACAGGGAGACAGGATTCCGGTAATAATTTGCTCATTTTCCTTATTTGTTTTAATAATTCATTCTATCATGTCAAAATAGATACCTAATTGCATCATCCATCTTTGTTATAATCCATCTCCACAAGCAAACAGTTCCCAACAGCTACAGATTAAAAACCAAAATTACACCAAATGGCATAAAAGTTTTTGAACATAAATGTTTTAATAAAGCTGAATTCTCAAAACAGCAAGCAAATATGATAACCAACAGATCCAGGGTTTTTTTTATAGGAAAAGAAGTTCATTGGGAAAAGAAAAAGAAGTATATTTGTGGAGAATTAGACATCCTCCTCGAAACTTCAACTACAATAATCAAAACAACCAAAAAGAAAACTCAAAATACATAAGACCAAGCAGAGGAGTATAGACTCCAATCCCAAAGCATTACAAAATTATTGCCTCCCAATTCCTATATAACACCGGGAGAGTAATTTCCAAAAGCCGTCTGGAGCTTTCACCCATAGTATGGCCAAAAAGTCTGTCCTTGCCTACAGATCCTGATTATGTAAAGAGTAATAATTAAAGATTCACCTATTCTTTTCAAGCCATAAGGTCCATAAACATGAACTCATAAAACACTCCACCATGGGGGGAATGACTCAAGCTAAGCCAAACAACCCAACCACCCGCATCCAAAATCACAAGGCAATGTCACAATAGGAGTGGGTCTCCCTTCCCACCCCACGGCCCCCTCCGCCCCCTGACAACGTATTATACAGATATCTGGGGCCAAAATGGGAGTGGGGGTCATCTATTCTTTACTACACAAAATAAAATACTTCTAAAATAGACTCAAGTGAAGAATCAATCTAGACCAATCTAAAATTTTTAGTGAGCTTGGAGAAACCAACGTAAAAGGTTTCAAAAAAGGGACATTGTTCCGTTGTTCAAGTCTGCAGTCTGCAAATAGAAGCCTTCGCATTTTTCTCTTAGGTTTAGGTTGGAGGATTGAATTGAAAGCGTTCAAGGAATTGAATAAACTGAAATTTCACTTGCAGTAATTAGACAAATCTGAAAAAGAATCCCTTAACTCAATGAAAGTCACAGAATTAACTTTAACATTTTTTTTTCCTTAGTAATTGCACATTCAGTAATTTCTTAACAAAACCCAAAATTGTAAGTACACTTCTCGTAATTTAGCAAATCTAAAATCACTACGTATATTAACCTAAGAACTCTGATATTCTTCATCTTCTAAACTAATAATGATTAGAAGTAAGTGTAAAAAACTAAAAATACACTAATGCCAACGACAAGATAGAAAGCGAACGGAAATTCAAGCAGTGTATTCGGAAGTAACAAAACTTTTGATACAAAATCAAGTTGAACAAGAAGCAGAAATAGAAAGTTTGCAGAAGATGGAAGAAAAAATAAGTCGTACCGAAAAAATGCCTGATCGAAACAGTGAAATTTTTCCTCATAGTTAGAAGCTGCAGCAGATTATGGAAGAAGAAGCAGAAGACTTAAACGGAATAATGAAAAAGGCTTATATATGGGTGATTGCGTAGATTGAGTATCAGTTTAATTTGAAAGGTAGAAAAATGCGGCATGTGGCAGCATATCCATACATGTATATATATGACTGCCTGTCAAACCTGCCGAAGGCCACGCTGACGAATATAATTTGGGAAACAGTGTTACTTCCGGATAGAGGATAAATTAGATACGAGCTCTTTTGATAATTTTGTATAATTATAATTACATTTATTATTTTAAAAATATATATAATTTCGTAATTTTATAAATAAAATATTGTTAATTTTTTACTATTTATTATTTATTATTGATCTATAGAATATGTTGGTACATTTTCAGAAATTCTTATATTTTTCTCTTTTTACTAAATAAATAAATAAATATGAATAAAATATTAAATGTTAATTAAGTTATTAAATATTATAACGATGACTTATAATTAAAGGTTTCCTAGATTAACTGTTAACTTTATTTAATTACTTGATCATATTAAACTTAAATTTATGTTTAAAATAATAATGCATTTTCTAAGGTCATTGTAGGAAGCTAATATTATACAAATATATAACTGAAATTATATAAGGTTAAATATCATATCATTAAACTATTTATAGTTGTTCAAATTAGAACGTTAATCTATAATGTAAAAGATTTTTCCGTATTAATTACTTATATTATTTTCTTTAAACCACTTATAATATTCGTAACTACAATTATAATTCAATTAATTTTTAATAAGTGTCATCCTTCATAAGTTACCATTGATAACCTTTTATTAATGTTATTTTTTCGAGATAAAATTCATACCATGATGCCTTTTTTTATTCCTGAATGGGTTTCTCCTATTTTTTTATTATTTTTAATTATAAATTGAATGCAAAATTTTCTATAACCTTTAAATGTCATTAAATGTTAAATGTAACATTCCGAACCCAGAATTTCGGCTCGGGATGATATAAATTAATTTAAAAATAATAATAATATTTAATTTTAATTTTTTTGAATATTTTTTTTAATATATACATTTTTTATGTCTTTGAAAATATTTTCAAAAAGAATAAGTCAAACTGATAATAAAAGAGAACTTATTTGAAAAGAAAAATTGAAAGCAAGGGCCAAATTGCAAAAAAGAGAAAAAAAACGGCCACATAGGACGGTCACATTAGCAGTACGGCCAGTCGTCATGCACCACATAGCAGACACACCAGCACGCATTCCACGCAGGCAATCTGCGTACCATGAGATCTAACGGCTCGTGTTCACTCTCACGCGTAAGAACAGTCCAGATCTATTTCCTCATTAAGCACGATCGAATGGTCCACACGCCTTTGATCGAACGTCCCAAATATGTTCCCCTATTAGGCACAATCGAACGGCTGAGGAGGCAACACGCGAACCCAGATGGACGACCTAAATTGAGAGAGGAAGAGTATTTAAAATTCTCTTCCACTGAAACCCTAACCCTAGCCACACACCTGCTCGCCGAAGAAAAAGAAGAAGGGTGGCCGGAGAAACCGGCCGCCGAAGTCGTTGCACCGGAGACCCAAATCGACGGTGGTAAGTGTAATTTTATCCCATTCGTCCCTTTTTCCATTGTAAGCTACCCAAAACACTTCTTAATGTAGGACAACTCAAGGAAAAGCCGCAAACGGAGGGCGTAACTCGGCTCAACTGCCATACCCGAAACTGGAAAACACTCTGGTGACCCCGAAGCCCTTTCTCACTCCTCCCGTTTCTCGACCATAGGTCATCTAACATGTTTTTCGGTGCAGGGTAGCCGAAGAAAAGTCGCGACCGCGAGAAAAAAAGGGCAGAGCTCGGCAGAACCACTGCACTAAGAAGCCAGAACCACCGGTAAGCTCCAGTTTTCTTCATTTTTTCACTGACAGACATCGCCTAACCCCAAAATAAACAGGTTTTAACCCAGAACCAGCTGAAACAGGCCTAACCGAGAAGAGGAGCCACCGTAGAAAGAGGAACCAGCAGTGGAGTACGACGGTGTTAAACCAACCCCCTGTGAGATTTTTTTGCCTTTTTGGTTGTTTTTGCATATTTTCACGTTATTTTGACGTAAGTTTTGATTTTAGCATAAAAACTCAAGAAATTCAGGAATTGGGAACCACCAGGAAGCGTAATGAAAAAGGTGGTGTTACAGACACCGACCCAAGTTAAGAATCTTTCACCCTTTTTCCATGTTACGGTTAAATTGAAGATAAACAAATAATAAAAAAAAATTAGTTAATTAGCAGTCCTTTAATTAATTAAGTACAGGTGGCCAATAGAGCAAATAACCAGTCAGTTTATACCTATTTTGAGTTTCAATTGCAATATTTACATTCTTCAGTAATTTATTATGCTTATCTATTCACTATTCTGCTTACTGTAATTTATCCGCTTTAAATCTATGGTTAACACATGGTAAGGTTTCTCAATCTATGTTGTCCAGTCACTCTGTTGTGTGTATAACATATTTCTATTAGTATAATACATCCTTAATTCATGTATCTATCTTAATATGTGCACTTATATATTTGTGATATAGATGTACGGACACCCCTTAGGGCTAAGTGCTAGATAATAGAAAGCACATGCATGAACATGTGGTGTCAAATTAACAGGGCTTACCGGGTATTAATGAAAAGAGTGTATGGAAATAGTGCATAGGGTAAACTCTACCGTGCATGTTACTCTTAGTAGAACGGGACTGAGAAGTCCCATACCGGAAAAGTTGAGAATTATTTTGATTACACTCATACCGGACAAGGTATTGAGGCGATTATATATTTGGCACCCATTACCAAACAAGGTATGGGGACGACCATTTGATTTATAAAATAAATATTTGGTCCATATGTAGTGGAGATCCCTATGGACCCCCAACAGCATTTGTAGGTAAGTGAAAATGATAAAGGTAAATTGTTGTTGGTCTTTTAGAATGCGTAGTGTGGATTACTATTCTGATTCATATCTTCATAAATAGCATTTAAGAATTTGCAGGTGAGTTAAGAAAATTAATATTTTCAGTTAAACGAGTTTATTTAAAAATGAGCTTTATTGGTTGTTTTACAATTTATATAACCTTCAATTTTTCATATCAGTAGTAAAGCGTTAATATTCTTACTGAGTTAGTGTAGCTCATCTCATTATTATTAACTATTTCATATCAGGACAACCAAGACTCGGATCCTGAACAGCAAGAAAACTAGCTAAAAGGTTATCTCTCCATTTTTTCAGCTTCGAGCAGAGGTTGATCACATTAGTTTTTCTTATTATTTTTTCATTTATGTTCTTTAAGAATATTCTCGTAGCCCTATTGGGTGTTTTAATCAAACTGTGTAAGGAATATAACCCTAAACTCTAAATTGCTTCCACCAATTAATAAATTTCAGTGTTATTTTATTTTCCTAATTTTAGGCTTTTACAGTTGGTATCAAATCCGCGTTCCTCGGAGCCATTCCTTGCATATATGGTTAGAGTAATTTAATGCAACTCGAATATCAAACTTTTGTTATGAAATATAGGTATAAGAACATGAGGAGAGAAAAGTCTCCGCTAAATAGAGCAGCACATGAGGGATCACTTCAGGAGGATGTTGATCGGCTCTTCGAGATGCTTGAGAGACTCATCTCTGCCCAGCAGGCCAGGGATGAGAGAAAGAAGTTGTTTGATTCCTCTCCACTGCCATAGTATAAGCCACCTCCACACCAAGAGGATCCAGTACCACCACGGTACAACTTTGCTCCTCTACAGTATCATTAAATACTGCCACAGTACAATCTGGTGCCTTCACCATATAATTTGGTGCTGCCACAGGGTCATCCAGTTCCCCCCCAGCATAATCGAGTTCCCCTTCAGCAGGACCCAACTCCGACCATGATGGACCCGAGCTACATCGAGACGTACAAGAGACTCGATCCATCCACTTTTGTTGAGGTACCCATTTTTAAAAAAGTTAAATACTGGTTAGTAGAGATAGAGAAGGCCTTCGCGACCCTTGGAGTAGTTCCCGAGCAAAAGGTGATTCTTGCCACTTACATGCTCGTGATGAGGTAGGGAATTGTTGGCAACTGAAGCAGCCTACTTTACCCACTCCAGTCACCTGGGAATAGTTTTTAACAACCTTCAATTCTTAGTACCTTCCAGAACACCTTCGACATATGAAGGAGATGGAGTTTGCACATCTGATATAGGGAGATTTATTAGTATCAAAATATGCTTGAAAATTCCTAGAGTTAGGTCGGTACTTTCCTGAGAGCATGACAGACTAAGGTAGGAAGACAAAAAGGTTTGAGTAAGGCCTCCATCCTAAAATAAGATAACAGTTATATCTCTTCGAACTTAACACTTATTCGGTAGTCTTGGTTAAGGCACAATTGATAGAGAGGAACCTCCGCATTTTTCTCCCAACAGTGGACAACTCCAAGCCCCCAGTTTCGCATCACAGACCAGCACTTACTGCAACGAACCAGCAGAACAAGAGACGAAGGCCTGCAACTCAAGCTCCTTCTTAGGCCTCGGTAAAAGGACGTGGTAAGGTTTGCCGGTACTGTGGTAAGGATCATAAAGACCGACATTACTATCACCTTAATAACATCTGCTACATATACGGGAGTGTTCAACACTACGCGAGAGAGTGTCTGCGAAATCAGAATCATACTAAACTAGCAGTTCAAGGCATAATCTATACACTCACCCAGCAGGATGCTGAAACCAATCCAGATGTAATACAGGGTACGTGTACTACCTGCAACCACCTTGCACATATTTTAATTTATACTAGTGCTTTATATTCTTTTTGTTTCACATGTTTTTACTAAAAATTTAAATGTGTTACATTAAAGTCTTAATTTTGTACTATTTGTGTCCACACATGAAAACGGGACATTGAGAAATGTTATATACAAAGCTCGTTTATTAAAAATAGCATGTAGAGAATTGAGCGTAGATCTGATAACACTAGACATTTGGAATTTTGATATAATTATGGAAATAAACTGGTTAGCGTCATATCATGCTACTGTAGACTATTTTCATAAGAAGCTTGTATTCAATATTCCTAACGAAGAGTCTTTCATGAATTAATAAAAAATTTAGGTATTGTTTATACGTGGTAACTCCATTATTCATCAAATGTCTTTAACTCAACTATTCTTTTCACATTAGGCAAACCTAAGAAAGATATTTGCATTCAATATATTTTTGCTGTCCGAGATATTTTAGACATATTTCCTTATGAACTACTAAGGCTGCTAGTAGATCGAGAAGTCAAATTTTTCATAAATCTTCAGCTTAGCACCCAACCCATCTCGGTTACTCCATACCGAATGAGTCGTGTCGAGATGAAAGAACTGAGGAAACAGATCAATAAGTTGTAGGATAATGGGTCCATCCGACATAACATATCCCCTTAGAGTGTCGGGGTCACGTTCGTAAGGAGAAGTGATGAATCTTTGACATTGTGTATTGACTACAGAGAACTGAATAGGGTCACAACTAAGAGCAAGTACCCCCTTCCCATGATTGATGATCTTTTTGACCAATTACAAGGTACTCAGATTTTCTCTGAGATCAACCTGCGTTCAGAATACCATCAGGTGAAAATGAAGGCAGAAGACATTTTTAAGATAAATTTTAAGATCTGGTATGGGCACTATGAGTTCCTGATCATACCGTCCGGATTGACTAATACACCTGAAATTTTTATGGATTTGATAAACAGGATCTTCAGGCCATTCTTGGATCAGTTTGTCATAGTATTAATTGATGATATCTTAGTCTACTCTAAGAGGAGAGAGGAACACGTTCAGCATCTAACTCAGATCTTACAGATTCTCAGGAAAAAAAAAACTATATGCAAAATTAAGTAAGTATGAGTTTTGGCTCGAATAGACTTCCTTTATAGAGCACATAATATCAAAAGAATGAGTATCAGTAAATCCCGACAAGATTGATGCAGTAATGGGTTGAAAACAGTTGACTTCGGTCAAGGAAGTTCGAAGTTTCTTGGGTATGGCAGGTTATTACTACAGTTTTGTAGAAGGATTATCCCCCTGAACACAACTTACAAAGAAAAATATCAAGTCTGAGTGGAATGAGAAATGTGAAAAGAGCTTTGTAGAACTTAAAGAACGACTTACTACCGCACCAGTCTTGGCTCTGCCGAATGAAATGGGTGAGTATACAGCATATAGTGATGTGTCCTACTAAGGACTGGGTTACGTTCTGATGCAGCATGGAAATGTCATAGTTTATTGGTCCAGACAATTAAAAACTCAAGAAAAGAATTACCTCGCATACGACTTAGAGCTTGCCGTCATTATCCACACCTTGAAGACCTAGCGCCATTAATTATATGAAAAAATATTTAAAATCTATACGGATCATAAGAGCTTAAAACATATATTCATACAGAAGGACCTCAACGTGCGTAAGAGGTATTGGACAGAACTCCTTAAATATTACGATTATAAGATCATGTATCACCCGGACAAAGGTAATGGGGTAGTTGACACCCTTAGCATGAAGAATGCAGGTATGTTACCTCACATAATAGTCTATAAGTGCATGATGATAAAAGTCGCACAGCAGATACAGCTCCAAGACTTGAAAAGGGCCACATATCTAGCTCATGTAGCAGTCCAACTCGAGTTAATCTAGAAAATAAAGGAGGCTCAACTGGTAAATCTCACTCTAGGAGCTCTCAGAAATGACACATAATAGGGTTTAAATTCAGAATTTTGAGTCTCTACTAATGGGTTGCTCAGGTTCTAGGATAGTTTGTGTGTTCCTAGTGACAGCAAATTGAAGAAAGAAATCATGACATAGGCTCACAGTTCAAAGTTCACCATGCATCTAGAAAGTATTAAGATGTATCAAAACATGTGGCTCTGATTCTGGTGGAGTGGGATGAAAAGAAAAATTGTTGATTTCATCTCTAAGTGCCTTGTATGCTAACATGTCAAAATAGAGCATTAACGTCCAGGCGGGCTACTCCAGCCGTTACCAATCCCGGAGTAGAAATGAGAACATATCACTATGGACTTTATAACATGATTGCCTAAGGTATGTTTGGGACACGATGTGATCTAGGTGAATGTTAACCGACCACCAAGTCCTCCCATTTCCTGACCATCAAAATGAAAGATTCTTTGAAAAAGCTAGCTAGAATCTATATCCGGGAGATAGTCATACCACATGAAGTTTCTGTAACAGTGGTATCAGATAGGCACCCCAGGTTCACTTTTTAGTTTTGGACAAATCTTTAATAAGCAATGGGGACGAAATTGTTTCTTAACACAACATTCTACTCCTAGACAGATGGACAATCAAAGCAAACTATTCGCACACTGGAGAATATGCTCAGGGCTTATGTTCTAGATTTTGGAGGGCACTATGATGATTGCCTACCCCTGGTAGAGTTCGCCTACAAAAACAATTATCGGGCAAGTATTGGTATAGCTCCATATGAGATATTGTATGGCTGACCTTATAGGTTACCGATATGTTGGGAAAAAGTGGATGACGGGAAATTGATTAGCCCAAATCTTGTAGATGAGACCACAGTGAAAATTGTCAAGATCAGAAAAAATATTCAGACGGCCCAGAATAGACAGAAAAGTTATGCGGACACCCGAATAAGAGATTTAGATTTTGATAAAGACAATCGAGTGTTCCTTAAAGTCACCCCTTTTAAGGGCATCACCAGGTTTGAAAAGAGAAGAAAGTTGAACTCCCAGTTCATCGAACCATTTTAAAATTTTAGACAGATTTGGGATATCCGCCTATAGACTAACACTTCTTCTAGAACTATCCAAAGTTCATAACGTCTTTCATGTGTCGATGCTACGTAAATATAACCCTGACCTCTCACATGTTTTGTCCTATAAGATTGATTGGCCAAGATCTTGTAGATGAGACCACAATGAAGATTGTCAATATCAGAAAAATATTCAGACGACCCAGAGTAGACAAAAAAGTTATGCAGGCACCCGAATAAAAGATTTAGAATTTGATAAAGGCGATCGAGAGTTCCTTAAATTCACCCAATTTAAGGGCATCACCAGGTTTGGAAAGAGGATAAAGTTAAACTCCTGGTTCATCAGATCATTTGAAATTTTAGACAAAATTGGGATATCTGCCTACAGATTAGCACTGTCTCCAGAACTATCCAGAGTCCATAACATCTTCCATATATTGATGTTATGTAAGTATAACCCTGACCCCTTACATGTTTTGTCATACAAGCCACTTTCACTTCAAAAAGATTTATCTTATGAGGAGGTACTAGTTAGTATTTTAGACCGAAAGAGTAGAGTACTTCGCAACAGAGAAATCCTTTTTATTAAAGTAGTATGAAAAAATCACTCACAGGACGAGGCCACATGGGAGTTGGAATCAGACTTCAGGACCCAGTATCCTTAATTGTTTAATTATGGAACAGTAATTTGAGAAATCAAATTTTCTTAAGGGGGAAAGAGTTATAACATCCCGAGCCCAGAATTTAGGCTCGGGATGACATAGATTTAATTTTAAAAATAATAATAATAACATTTAATTTTAATTTTTTTTAATTTTTCTTTAGATATAAGTATTTTGGATGTCTTTAAAAATATTTTTGAAAGGAAGGAGTCAAACTAGAAATAAGAGAGAACCTATTTGAAAACAAAAATTGAAAGCAAGGATCAAATCACAAAAAGGAGAAAAATGGTCATGTAGGACGGTCACATCAAAGTCATCGTGTGCGGTGTGGAAGACATGCCAACACACGTTTCATGCGAGAAAATCGCGTGCCAATCGATCTAACAGCTCATTTTCACTCCCGCACGCACGAACAGCCCAGATCCGTTCCCTCATTAAGCGCAATTGGATGGTCCACACGCCTTCGATCGAGTGGTCCAAATCCATTCCCCTATTAGGCGCAATCAGACGATTGAGGAGGCACCATGCGAACCTAGATGGATGGCCCAGATTGAGAGAGGGGAAGTATTTAAACTCATTTTCCACCAAAACTCTTAACCTTAGTCGTATACCTGCTCACCAAAGAAGAAGAAAAATGGGAGTGGCCTGAGGAGAAGTCGACCACCGTCGTCACTGCACCAGAGATTCAAATCGACACTAGTAAATGCAATTTCTCTGGTTCATCCCATTTTTCAATTTTAAGCTACTCAAAACACTTATTCATGTAGAAAAACTTGAGGAAAAGCCGCAAATGAAGGGCAGAACTCGGCTGAGCCGTCACACCCGAAATCAGAAAACACTACGGTGAACCCGAAACCCTTTCTCGTTTCTCCTGTTTCTCGACCCTAGGCCATCTACATATTTTTCAATGTAGGGTAGCAAAAAGAAAATCTCGATCGCAAGGAAAAAGTGACAGGGCTTGGTGGAGCCATCACATCGGAAAGCTAGAATCACTGGTAAGCTTCATTTTTTTTTATTTTTCCACCGAGAGTCACTGTTTAACCCCAAAATGAATAAGTTTTCACCCAGAACTGGCCGAAACTGACCTGACCGATAGGAAAAGCCACCGTAGAAAGAGGAGTCGATGACAGAGCACAGCGGCATCGCCGTGCTAGAATCCTAAACTGACTCCCAATGAGAATTTTTTGTCATTTTGGCCTTTTTTGCATATTTCCACATTATTTTGACGTAAGTTTTGATTTTAGTTAAAAAAACTCAATAAATCCAAGAATTGGGAACCACCGGGAAATATAGTGCAAAAGACAGTCTTACGGACACCGACTCATGGTAATAATCCAACACCTCTTTTTCATGTTACGGTAAATTGAAACTAAACTAATAATAAATAAATTTTTAGTTAATTGGCGATCCTTTAATTAATTAAGTACAGGTAGCAAATTGAGCAATTAACCGATCAGTTTATACCTATTTTGAGCTTCAACTGCAGCATTTACATTCTTTGGTCGTTTATTATGCTTATCTATTCACTATTCTGCTTAGTTTAATTTATTCACTTTAAATCTATGGCTAACGTGGTAAGGTTTCTCAATCTATGTCATCCGGTCACTCTGTTGTGTGTATAACATGTTTCTATCGGTATAATGCATCCTTAATTCTTGTAACTATCTTAATAAGTGCACTTATATGTTTGTGATATAGATGTACGGACCCTTTAGGGCTAAGTGCTAGATAATATAAAGCATATGCATAAACATATGGTGTCAAATAAATGGGGCTTACCGAGTGCTTAGGGAAAAAGTGTATGGACTTGGTGCATACGGTAAACTCTACCGTGGACATTATCTGCAGTCGAACGGGGTTGAGAAGTTCCATATCGGAAGGGGTTGAGAATTGTTTTGATTATGCTCATAATGGATGGAGTATTGAGGCAGTTATATATTTTGCGCCCATTACGGGATGAGATATGGGAATGGTGGTTTGATTTATAGAATGAATATTTGGTCCACGTGTAGTAGGGACCCCTATGAACCCCAACAAAACTGGTAGGTAAGTTGAAATGATAAAGGTAAATTGTTGTTGGTCTTTTAGAATGCATAGTGTGAATTACTATTATGATTCTTATATTCATAAATGACATTTAGGAACTTGCATATGAGTTAAGAAAATTAATGTTTTCAGTTAAACGATTTTATTTAAAAATGAGCTCTATTGATTTTTTTGCAATTTCTACAAACCTTCGATTTTCCGTATCAGTGGTAAGACGTTGATATTCTTACTGAATTAGTGTAGCTCACTCCTTTATTATTAACTATTTTATATCAGGACGACCAAGATCCGGATCCTGGATAACAATAAAACTATCTAGAAGATTGTCTCTCTGTTTTTTCAACTTCGAACATAAGTTGATCACATTAGTTTTTCTTAATACACTTTTTTATTTATGTTCTTTAAGGACATTCCCGTAACCCTATTGGGCGTTTTAATCAAATTGTGTAAGAAATCTAATCCTAAATTGTAAACTACTTCCACTAATTAATAAATTTCATTATTATTTTTTTTTCTAATTTTGAACTTTTACATTAAATGCCATTAAAGATAAATCACAAAGGAAAAATTATTTTCGTTTCTTTTTTTTCATGTGTATTCCCCACTTATGATGAAAAAAAAATTAAAAAAAACGAAAAAGAAGAGAGATTTTTCCCTCATATTTTTTCTCTTATTTGATTCTATGTAATTTGAAAAATAATATTAAGTGTTATACACACAGTACAACTAATTTTACTTGAGTTTATAACTTTTTTTAATCACAGTGTAAAATAATTATATATGGTAACTTAATTAACTTGTAGCACATAATTTTGACAAATATAGTATTAAAAACCATACATTTTTCTATTAAATCTTATACATGACAAATTCATGTAGGTTTTATGAATATCCCAGATAATAAATATGTAGAAAATTTACATATGAGCGTCTAATTATGTATAGATAAGTTGAAATACCTTGTTAAATAAGTATTAAAAGGTATTTTAGTAACTAATTAATAGATAAAAAACTTTAGCAACCAATATACGTATAACATGCAAAGTGTCATAAAAAATTATGCATATTGTTATCAAATATAAATGATCAAGTATGTGTTCCCTTAATTTGTAATCCCCGGGTCTGAAAATTAGCCCGAGATCAATTTCAATAATTTAAAAATAAATAAATATATTATTTATAAACTAATTTAATTTAATTTTGTTAAATTATTGAAAAAAATAGATTAGGGATATAATCGAAAATAATTTTAGAAAAAATAGGTGAAAATTTGAGTTCGGAGAGTGTTTTTGAAAAAAAAAATTAGAAATAGGAAGTCAAAGTGTAAAAAGAAAAAATTCAGCCACGTAGGACGGCCCAATCTGCAGTCCCGACAAGCCAGAGCATGCCGCATGGCAAGACAAGCTGACGTCGTTGCCATGTGGGAGGCCACACAGGTGATCCGCTTGCCCAGTGATTAGATAGCCCAAGATCAATCCCGCACATGTAGACAACTCGGATTCGTTCCCTCCTTAGCTGTGATCGAACAGATGAAATCAATCGCAATAAACGACCCAGATTCTTTTCCTCCTTAAGCACGATTGGATGGACGAGATCAATCGTAATTAACGGCCCAGATCAACGCAAGATGAATATAAATACTTCACGTTGTATGGGAACCCAAACCCTACTCCCTAGCCCCCGCTAGAGAAGAAGAATCAGGTGTCGGAGAAGAAGGTCGACCACTAATTACTGTCGTATCGAAGCTACCGTCGACCGCCAAAAAAGGTAAAATTCTCTCTACCCATTTGAAATTCGATTCTAAGCATCCTTGTGGTAAAATCAGAGTAAGAAGGACGGCCGGTAAGCTAAAAACTGCGAGCAAATCCCAAAAAATCATTCTGATGAGCCCTTTCTTGCTTTTCATTTCACGCAATTTTCTGATCATTATGTTCACCGTCCTTTTATGAAAAGGTTACCCTAAGAAAGAACCCCAAGCCGCGAATGAGGACCAGCGGAGCCATCGCACCTGAAGGACTCCCCCTGCTGGTAGGTTCTTTTTTTTTTATTTCCAGGCGAACCGAGACCTCTTAACATATTTTTCTGTATGAATACATACAAAACCGACCAAAATCGGTCAAGATGAGGCGAACCGCTGCCGTGGCCAGCGGAGCCGGCACCGGAGCACGACACTATTGTGCTGAAACTCTAAAATTGGCCGAAAAGAGTCTTGGACACTGATTTTGGATTTTTACGGTATTTTTAGGTATGTGACGAGTGTTTTGGATTTTCACAGGAAAAATTCAGGAAATTCGGTACTCGTTGAGAGACGTAGTAGACAATGCAACGTCTCGAAATATCAATCCGGATAAAGATCTCTCAGTCTATTCTCCGTTACAGTAAATTGAGGTTCAACGATGTATAATTTCATATTTTTATAAAAATTAAAAAATCCTAAAAATAATTACATGTTACTAGTGGAGCTGAAATCAGTTAGTTTAAGATTGTCCCGATTTCTGATTTATTTTATTGTACTGCTATATTTACTTGTTATTAAATGGTGTGTGTTCTTAAATTATATTTTTTATAGCATTATCAATTTATCTAGTTTATTTGATTATATATCGTCAGCATGAATATAGTTTAATAGATATGTAAATGTAATATGAGATAGTGGTATGTGTTGTTGGTTGTTTTGTTGATGAAAATATTTATGTGAAAGACTTACTGGGTACCCAGGGAAAGGGCAGACGGACCTGGTGCATAGAAAATACTACCGTGAATGTTACTTTAGTCGAATAAGGCTAGGAAGTCTCTTACCGATAAAGTTTGGGAGATATGATTCACTTTCATATTGAACGGGGTATCGAGGCGATAGAATATTTGGCTTCCATTACCGGACGTGGTATGGGGACGACCAGTTAATTGTTTGATTTGGATATTGGGTTCACAAGTAGGGGGACATCCCTATGGACCCCCAGGGATACTAGTAAGCAGGTAAAAAATGAAAGTTATCGTCTCTTGTTCTCTTATGCGTGAAAATAAAAAGTGGTATGAATATGAACCTTCATAGTTTGTTTTTAGAAAACTTGTTACGATAAGTACAGAATAAACGGTTTTCTTTATTAAGAGCTCTATTTGTTATTTTATAATTTTTACCAATTTTTAATTTTCTGTATTTGTGATTAGTATGATATTCTTACTAAGGTAGTGTAGCTCACCCTTTCATTAACTATTTCAGATAAAAAAGACTAAGATCCAGATCCCAATCAGTAAGAGAGTTGTGAGTAGTTCACCACTCGGACTCCCTTCAAGTGCTAGTGAAGGTTGTCCTGGGATTTCTATTTATTCGATTTTTTTTAATTATCATTTGTCTTTTAAAGGGACATTCTCATAACCCTATTGGACATTCTAAATTATTGTGTAAAGAATATAAATTTCAACTCTATTATTCGCTTTCGCTTTTAAAATTATAAATTTATTTCCTTTAAGGTTCTGTGTCTTTACAGTTGGTATCAGATTTATGTTTCTCGGGACCATTCCTTACACAAAGACTTAAAAATACCAAAGACAAACTATCTTTTAACCGTTCAATGTGAAAAATAAGTACAAAGACATGAGGAGAGGAAGGCCCTTACTGAATAGAGTAGCTCGAGATGGGTCTCTTCGAGAGGATGTTATCGGCTATTCGAGATGCTGGGGAGACTCATATCTGCCCAACAGGCCAGGGAAGAGAGGAGGGAGTTGTTTGACCATCTAACCATTGTCACAGTATAATCCACCTCTACAACAAGAGGATTTAGTGCCATTTTGATACAACCTTGCCCCTTCACCGTATCATCTGGTACTACTATAGTACAATTTGGTGCCCTACCATACAACCAGGTGCCACCACAGGGTCACCCGGTTCCTCCCCAATATAATCCAGTTCCTCTTCAGCAGGACTTACAAGCACTACGGTAAGGACCATGGGAACCAACCCTACTATCACCTCAATAACACCAGCCGCATCTACATAAGTGCCCAGCATTACACGAGAGAGTGTCTGCATAATCAAAAATTAGGCCAGATCTCCAATCATGGTATAGTTTATACCCTCACCGAGTAAGATACTGAAGCCAACTCGGACGTGATATAGGACAAGTGTAAGAAAAAAATTTGCATTCAAAAGATTCCTGTGATTCGAGATTCTCCATATGTATTCCCTAATGAAATATCAAGACTACGGGTGAATAGGGAAGTGAAATTTACCATACATCTCCAACTTGGCACCGAGCATATCTCGGTTGTCCCTTACCGTATGAATCGTGTTAAAATGGAAGAGCTGAAGAAACAGATCAAAAAATTGTAAGATAGTGGGTTCATTCGACATAGTGTGTCCCCTTGGGGTGCTGGAGTTATATTTATAAGGAAAATGATTGAGACGTTAAGATTATGTATTGACTACAGGTGTAATATCCACCTAAGGAAAAAAAAAGAATAAATATAAATAAAAAATAAAATTAGAATTAGGACTTAAATGAAAACAAATGAAAAAAAATGGGGGTAAAAATATAAATAAATAGAAGTGGAAAGGGGCAAAAGAAATATAAGAAATTAACGATCCTGATCAAACCATCTGAGAATATCAAATGACTAATATTTAAAGGAGAACGGACGGTCCAGATCAAGCTAGCAAGATCTAATGGTCAGGGTGAATGGGTATAAAAAGGAAAAATTTTAGGGTTTCTCTTAGTTTTGAAGAGTAGTAGAAAAAGAGAGAAGGAGAAGAGAAAGGAGCGATCAGAGAGAGAAAAAAAGAAGAAGGGGTCATGCGAAGAAGCCGAGAGAGAAGAAAGAAAGAGAGAAAAGGAATAGGGTGGCTGGAGAATGAGAAAATGAAGGAGAAAAAAAGTGTAGCCAAGCGAAAGAGGGAAGAGAGGAGACTGTCGAGCTGAGGGGAGCCGAGAGGAAGAAAGAAGGAGAGGAAAGGAAGAGGGAGGTCGGAAAGAGTAAAGGAAAGGAGAGAAAAAAGAAGGAATGAGAAGAAAATAGAGGATTGGCCGAGCAGGAAAGAAAAGGGGAGCCAAAGAGTGGCTGCTGCAAGGGAGGAAGAAAAGAAGAGAGGAGAACAGGCAAGATAGTGTGGAAGCCGAGCTGAAAGGAAGAAGAAGGAAGAAAAAATGACTCGAGGCGTCGTATGACGGCGAAGACCTAGCAAACAACTGGGTACAGATTCTAATAATTTCAAGTATTCCATTAGGTGGTTGTTGGAAGTCATAATTCGATTAAATTAATTTTTAGTATTTCGAAGTATTTTAATTAAATTATATCGTGTGTACAGTAAAATTTGGACATTCAGGAGGATCCGAAAAGACGCGTAGGAGTGTAATTATTTCTAAATCTCAACTGGATTCGAATTCCGAAAGGTGCATTCATTTCAATAAATTATGAATTTTGAAATTTGAACGCACATTGACCTAATTTTCGATGAAAAATAGAACCCAAACTATGATCAGTAAACCTAAGAAATTGACCCTATGAGGAGATGAAACTAAAAAGTTGACCCAATAGACTGAGAGTTATTTGGAAAAAAAAATTCTTAATTAAGAAAAAATTAAAAATTAAAAATAAATAAAATAAAAAAAGTAAAAATAGAAAAAAAAAAGAAATAATTGAGGTTATGAAATGATCATTTAAATAAATTAAGAATTTTAGAATGAGATGGTAGGAGTGAATAGGATAGGGACCCTGAATCCTTTCTCGTTTTATCTGAATCGAATAAGGGAGTATGTGTGTGTGGCTGAAGTTCAGCAGGGCATGATGAACTTGCACATGAATAGAGTTTGAAACCTAATCCAGAAATGGATTGGTATTTGTGAGTATGAGTCACCTAGTAAACGTACCTGTTTTGGCCATTGTAAGATTTTTGTGTATGTGTGTGTTATCCGTGCGATCAGGGGATCTATTTCGCCTTTTTTCGATGATAACTTAAACAGCATCGCGTAATGATACCTTAAAATGACCTTTCGGGTGTATATGTGACCTTTCAAGTGTATATGTGGCATTTCGTGTGTATGTGATTATGTAATTATGTTTCGAGATGATGATTGATATTTGAGTGTATCTGTAATCTTTTGTGTGGGTGTGATTATGTTTCGAACTGACGATTAATATGTATTTATGACTTCGAGAATATAGAGATATACATTTGACGTTTGTATATGATATTTGAGAGAATTCAGAAGATCGATCAGAAACATGTGAAATCGTGAAACCTGTAAAAGGGTTCTTATTTTTGTATATTTTGTACATATTCGAAAAATTTTATTTTATTCTATTAGATTCTAAATTTAGATCTTATATTTTGTATATATAGTTACTGTATGTATCACATGGAATGCTAAGTTGTATTATATTTTTCATTTATGCATGTATATAATTTATGGGCCCACTGCAGGGAATGATATGTGCATGAATTGTGCCTCATATTGAGTATTGGGGCGTGATAAGTGGTATCAGAGCCCACATTCCTATAATCATCCTTTGTGTATAAGGTTTTATAGTTTATATATGATATTTTATAATTATTGGGGTTTTGAGAAGTAGAAAACATTATTTTAAAATATTCTAACTCATTTTTTTTTCTGAATGAAGGATTGTAAGATGAGACGTGAACGGACTCCACATAAGCAACTTCCTGATTACATGTCTTTATAGGAGCATATTGACCAGTTATACCACATGGTAGAGGAGTTTATTAACTAGCCTAGAGAATGGATACCTGACCCTCCTCCAATACTGGCTCCATATAATCCAAAATCAGTCGTTATGGACCCAGACTGTCGTAGAAAGTTCCTAAGACTCCATCCTCCTATATTAGCTGGTACTAAGAATTTTATTGAAGCTGAAGGATGGTTGAAAGAAATTGAAAAGGCATTCTGAGTTGTGGGGGTAAATTCTGAACAGAAAGTGATTCTGGCTATATACCAACTTGCGGGTGAAGTGAACCGTTAGTGGGAATTCAGACAGACTACTTTACCTGTTTCCATCACCTGGGAGAGAATTTTGGAGGCGTTCAACACTGAGTACTTTTCAGCACAACTCCGACATCAGAAAGAGTTAGAGTTCTTGCAACTCACTCTGGAGAACCTGTCAGTGGTTGAATATGCTAGAAGATTCACTCAGTTGACCAGTTTTGCTCCAGCAATTCTGGCTGATGAAGGGCACAGGGCGAGAAAATTTCAGTGGGGGCTACACCCAGAGATCTAGGATGTTCTTGTAGTTCTAGAATTAAATATCTATGATGAGGTTTTGGCAAAAATAGAAATAGTAGAAAGTAAACTGAGGGGTTTATCCTCTAGAGCAGAAAAGTTTATACCCCTGGTACCTCCAAGAAGATAGATTTCAGGGTTTAATTCACAAGATAAGAGGCCCAGAAATGTAACAGAGATATCTTTTAATCCACCATCAACTCCTGGTAAGGCACCGACCTGCCATACTTGTGAAAAAAATCATGGTAATCAGCTATGTCATCGTGTCATTCAATCATGTTTTAAGTGTATTAGTCAACAACATCTAATCCATAACTGCCCACTTATGAAGGAATAGCTAGAAGCTCAAAAACGGGGATGAGTGTACACACTTATAGTAGCAGATACTGAAGTAAGCCCAGATGTGGTTCAAGGTATGTATCTTATCTCAAAGAACCTAGATAAGGTATTAGTAGATCCCGGTTCGACACACTCATTCGTGTTACACACTTTTGCACCACGATTGGGTGTTACACCTGTTTATTTGGGGCATACCTTGATGATATCCACACCATGTATGGAGGTATTACTTTCTGATATTATCTATAAAAATTGTATAATAGAGATAGCTGGTAGGGAACTAAAAATAGATTTGGTAGTTTTATATGTGGGGAATTTTGATGTAATTATAGGAATTGATTGGCTAGCAACTCATTACACGACTTTAGATTGCTATAACAAGAATGTTGTATTTAATATTCATAATGAAGAAACTTTTACTTTATAATTAAACAGTGTTATTTACCATATAGTATGGTTATTTAAGTTATATAATTTATTGAGCTTAACATGTAAAGGTTGACGTGGTAGGTGATAAAGATAAGAAGATTGATTTTTATGATGTGTTGGTGGTCCGTGAGTATCCAGATGTATTCCCTGAAGAACTTCCAAGATTACCTCAAGACCGCGAAATATAATTTTTCATTAATTTACAACCAGGCACCCAACCAATCTCTATTGCTCCTTACAAACTAGTGAGAGCTGAAATGGAAGAATTAAAGAAGCAATTAACAGAACCCCAAGAGAAAGGATTCATTCGCCCTAGTGTTTCTCCTCGGGGTGCTCCTGTAACATTTGCTAATAAGAAAGATGGAACCAAATGAATGTATATTGATTACAGATAACTAAACCGGGTTACTATCAAGAATAAATATCATTTGCCTAGAATTGATGACCTATTTGACCAATTGTAACGGGCCCAAATCTTTTTCAAGATTGATTTACAATCTGGTTACCATCAAGTAAAGATTAAATCTGAAGATATTTCAAAGACCGCCTTTAGAACTAAGTATGACCATTACGAATTCTTGGTCTTAGCTTTTTGATTAACGAATGCCCTATCAGTATTTATAGATATGATGAATCAGATGTTTGAGCTTTGGTTAGATCAATTTGTTATTGTGTTCATTGATGATATATTGATTTACTCCAAGAGTCGAGAAGAACATGTTGAACACTTAAGGCAAGTTCTGGACACTCTTAGAAGAAAAAAGTTGTATGCAAAATGGAGTAAATGTGAATTCTGGCTTAAACAGATTACTTTCTTGGGTCATGTGGTTTCTAATGACGGAGTATCTATAGATCCAACAAAAGTTGAGCCTATCATGAGATTAGAATGTCTCACTACATTAAAGGGTGTCTGAAAATTTTTGGGTATGGTTGGATACTACCACCGATTGGTGAAATGATTCTCTAAAATTGCAACCGCTCTTACCCAGCTTACTAAGAAGGATGTTAAGTTTGAATGGACCCTAGACTGTGAAAATAGCTTCAGAGAACTCAAAGACCAACTTGGGATGACTCTAATACTAACACTACATAGTGGATCAGGGGGCTATATAGTATATATCGATGCGTCAAGCTAGGGTTTAGGATGTGTGTTAATGCAAAATCACAGAGTCATCACCTACGAGTCAAGATAATTGAAGAATCATGAACGAAATTACCCGATTCATGACTTGGAATTAGTTGCAATTGTACATGTTCTTAAAATATGGCGTCATTATCTGTATGGAGAGATGTTTGTGATTTCTAGTGATCACAATAGTCTAAAATATCTCTTAACATAGGGAGAACTAAACATGCACCAGCGTAGATGGATGGATCTTCTTAAGGACTATGATTGCAAGATATCCTACCAATTTCAGTTTGGATGTGGGAATACATTACTATGGACTTTGTGATGGGTTTTTCTAGGGTCAAACTAAACCATGATATTATTTGGGTAATAGTGGACTGATTAATGATGTCAGCCCATTTTTTACCAATAAAAGCTACAAATTCTCTAGATAAATTTATCAGATTATATATTAAGGAAGTTATTAGACTTCATGGAATCCTAGTATCAGTAGTTTAAGATCGAGATGCTCGTTTCACCTCTAGATTTTAGACAAGTATTCAACAGGCCTTAGGTACCACTTTATCACTCAAGACAACATTTCACTCATAAACGAATTGCCAAACGGAAAGAACCATCCAAACATTAAAAGATATGCTAAGGGCTTCTGCACAAGAGATAAGAGGAAATTGGGACGATCATCTACCATTGATTGAATTTGTTTATAACAATAGCTATTAGTCCAGTATTAGTGTAGCTCCATATGAAGCACTTTATGGTAGACCTTGTAGATCACCTGTGTGTTGGGAAGAAATTGGGGATAGGAAATTAATTGAACTATAATTAATTGAAGAAACTACACCTAAGATGTCTTAATTAAGAAAAACCTTCAAACTTTTCAAAGTAGATAGAAGAGTTATGCAGATAACCGTTGAAGGAGTTTGGAATTTGAAACAGGAGATCATGTGTTCTTGAAAGTGTTACCAATGAAAGGCCTTATGAGATTTGGGAAGAAAGGCAAATTGAGTCCTCGTTTCCTTAGACCATTCGAAATACTGGAGAGAATTGGATCTACTGCTTACCAATTAGCATTGCCACCAGAGTTGGCAAACGTTCATGATGTATTCTATGTGTCCATGTTATGCAAATGTCATCCTGATCCATCACATATAATTCAATATGAGGAGATTGTTATTAAGGAAGATATGTCATATCAGGAAATGCCCATAGATATATTAGAAAAATAAGAACGAGTATTAAGGCATAAGACTATTCCGATAGTTAAGGTACGTACTCTGGCAACATCATTCGTCAGCAGAAGCTACTTGGGAGACTGAAGATTTGATAAGAACTTGATTTCCTCACCTGTTTTAGAGACATATCAAATTTAGAGGACCAAATTTTTATAAGGATGAGAGAATTGTAATATCCACCTTAGAAAAAAGAAAAAAAAAAGAGAAGAAATGTAAATAAAAAATAAAATTAGAATTAGGACTTAAAAGAAAATAAATGAGGAAAAAATATAAATAAGTGAAAGTAGAAGGGGGCAAAAAGAAATAGCGAATGGATGATCCTGATAAAACCGTCTGAGAAGATCAAATGGCTGATATTTAATGGAGAATGGACGGCCAAGATCGAGCTAGTGAGCTCTAAGTGTCGGGGCAAATGGATATAAAATGAAAAATTTTAGGGTTTCTCTTTGTTTTGAAGAGTAGCCAAAAAAGAGAGAGGGAAAAGAGAGAAGAGCGATCAAGGAGAGAAGGTAGAGGAGGGGGTCGCGTGGAGAAGCCGAGAGAGGAGAAAAAATGAGAGGAGAGGAAGAGGGAGGCCGAAGAAGGAGAAAATAAAGAAGAAAAAAAGAGCGGCCAAACGGAAGATGGAAGAGATGAGACTGTCGAGCGGGGGGAGCCGAGAGGAAGAAAGAAGGAGAGGAAAGAAAAAGGAAGGCCAGAAAGAGGAAGGGAAAAGAGAGAAAAAATGAGGATGAAAAAGAAAAGAGAGGAATAGCCGAGCGGGAAAGAGAAGGGGAGCCAAAGAGCGATCGTCGCGAAGGAGGAAGAAAAGAAAAGAGGGGCAGAGGCGGGAGAGTATGGAAGCTGAGCCGAAAGGAAGAAGGAGGAAGAGAACACGAACCAAGACGCCGTGTGACAGCGGAAACCGAGGCAAACGAGGTAGAGGTTCGTCATTTTCATCTTTTCTTCCCCTATTTTGCTTTCAATCTCTTTATATTTTGCACTAAATAATTTTTTGGTGTGAAAATCATCATTCCAATTGCAAGCACGAAATGGAGCCGCGGGGTGACTAAGAGAAGACAACCAGGAGCCAAACTAAGGCCAAATCGCCCCACACTGGAAAGATAAAGCTTTTTTGTGTTTTTGGTGGTTGTTGAGCGACGATGGAGTGGGGATGGTGTTAGGCTGGCTGTGCAAGCTCGGCCAGCCCACCCGCTCATGCGGGAACCGAGGAGGTTTCCTTAAGAAGGGGGAAAGTCAATCCATTCTGGAAGCCAAAGGGTCTTTCCCAAGCATGGGAACCCGATCCACCATTTTTGGGTTTCGATTTGCTTTTTAGAAGTTGAAAAGTCTTTTTCGGGAAATAAAAATCCGATTCATCAAACGGGGAGCTGAAAGGTTTTTCAGGTACAGATCTAGATAGTTTCGGGTATTCCATTGGGTGGTTGTTGGAACTCGTAATTTGATTAAATTAATTTTTACTATTTTGAAGTATTTTAATTAAATTATATCGTGTGTACAGAAAAATTTGGACATTCAGGCATATTCGAAAAGATACGTAGGAGTGTAAGTATTTCTAAATTTCAATCAAGTTCGAATTTTGAAAGGTACATTCATTTCATTAAATTATGAATTTTGAAATTTGAACGTACATTGACATAATTTTTGATGAAAAACAAAACCTAAACTACGATCAATAAACCTAAGCAATTGAAACCTTATGAGGAGACGAAACCAGAAAGCAGAACCAATGGATTGAGAGTTATTTGGACTGATGAAATATGAAATTGAAAAGAAAAATTTTCAATTAAGAAAAAATTGAAAAAAATAAATAAATAAAATAAAAAGGTAAAAATAGAAAGAAAAAAATAATAATTGAGATTATGAAATGATCATTTAAATAAATTAAGAATTTTGGAATAAGAAGGTGGGAGTGAATAGGATAGGAACCCTAAATACCTTATTGTTTAGTCTGAATCGATGAGGGGAGTGTGTGTATGTGGCTGAAGTTCAGCAGGGCATGGTAAACCTACACATGGATAGAGTCTGATATATAATTCAGACGTGGATAGGTACTTATGAGTGTAGGTCACCTAGCAAACGTACCTGCTATGGCCATTGTAAGATTTCTATGTGTGTGTTATTCATTCAAGTACAACTCAGACCCCTCACACATCCTGCCACACGAGCCCCCTTCACTTCAAGAGAATCTATCCTATACGGAGGTACTAGTGAGCATTGTATACCGAAATAACAGAGTACTCCGCAACAGAGAAATTTCATTCGTTAAGGTCATATGACAGAATCACACACAGAAAGAGACCACATGAGAGGTAGAATTGGATTTCAGAGCCCAGTATCCCCAACTGTTTGACTAAGTGAGAGAGTCATAAATTTAAGGAACCAAATTTCTTCTTAAGAGGGGAGAGTTGTAATACCGGGGTTTAGAAATTGGTACGGGATCAATCTTGGCAAATTAAAAATAAATAAAAATATTATTGATAAATTAATTTAATTTAATTTTGTTAAATTATTGAAACAAAATAGGTTAGGGATATAATCGAAAATAATTTTAGAAAAAATGGGTAAAAATTTGAGTTCAACTAGTGGTTTTTAAAGAAAAATTAGAAACGGAGGGTCAAAGTGCAAAAAAAAAAAAATTGCCCATGTAAGACGGCCCAGTCAGCAGCCCCGATGGTCTTGCGCACGCTGCGTGGCAAGACACGCTGACATCGGCGCCACGCGAGAGGCCATGCGGGCGATCCACGTGCCCAACAATCGAATGGCCCAGGATTGATCCCGGGCACGTCGACGGCTCAGATTTGTTTCCTCTTTAGGTGCGATCGGAAAGATAAAATTAATCACGGTGAATAACCCAGATTGACGCGATATGAGTATAAATACTTCGCATCGCATGAGAACTCAAACTTTAGTCGCCAGCCCCCGCCAAAGAAGAAGAAATAGGTGCCAGATATGGAGGTCGATCGTCGACTGTCGCTGCACTGAAGCCACCATCAAACGCTAAAAAATGTTAAAATTTTTCTTACTCGCTCAAAATTCGATTATGAGCATCCTTGTGATCAAATCGAAGCAAGAGGGATGGTGGGTGAACTGGAAACCGCAGACAAAGCCCAACGGAGCCACCGCAGTTAAAACCCAAAAAGTCCATCCGATAAGCCCTTCCTGCTTCCTATTTCACGTGATTTTCTGATCATTGTGTTCACCATCCTTCTCTGTGCAGGTTAGCCGAAGAAATAATCCTAGTGGCGAATGAGAACTAGTGGAGTCGCCGCACTTGGAGGACCCCTCCCCCCCCCCCCATTGGTAGGTTCGGTGTTTATGAATTTTCAGCCAACTGATGTCCTCTAACGTATTTTCTATAGGGATAAATGCAAAACCAGCCAAAACCGGTCATACTGAGGTGAACCGCTGCTGTGGGCGGCATCGTCCTCGTGCCGGAACCTCAAAATTGGCTGAAAAGAGTTTTAGACCCCGATTTTACCCGATTTTAGATTTTTGAGGTATTTTTAAGTATGTGACAAGTGTTTTAGATTTTTACAGTAAAAATTCATAAAATTCGGTACCCGTTGGGAGGCATAGTAAACAACGCAACGTCTCAAAATACCAATCCGGGTAAAGATCCCTCATTATATTCTCCGTTACAGTAAATTGAGGCTCAATAATGTATAATTTCATATTTTTATAAAAAGACAACTCTAAAAATAATTACATATCACTAGTGGAGGTAGAACTGGTTAGTTCACGATTGTTCAAATTTCCTATTTGTTTTATTGTATTGCTCTATTTGCTTGTTATTAAATGGTGCATGTTCTTAAATTATATTTTCTATAGCCTTATCAATTTATCTGGTTTATTTGATTATATGCTATCAGCATGAATATAGTTTAATCGATATATAAATATAATATGAGATATTAGTATGAGTGGTTAGTTGTTTTATTGATGAAAATTTTTATGTGAAATACTTACTGGGGGTACCTAGGGAAAGGGTGGACGGACCCGATATATAGAAAATCCTATCGTGAACATTACCTCAGTTGAACGGGGCTAGAAAATCTCTTACTAGAAATGTTTTGGAGATATGGTTCACCCTCATACTGGACGGGGTATCGAAGCGATATAATGTTTGGCGTCCATTACCGAATGGAGTATGAGGACGACCGGTTAATTATTTGATTTGAATATTAGATTCACGAGTAAGGGGACATCTCTATGGACCCACAAAGGTACCGGTAAGTAAGTAAGAAATGAAAGTTATCGTCTCTTGTTCTCTTTTGCGTGAAAATAAAGAGTTGTATAAATACTGGGCATATGTTAATTTTAAAAAACTTGTTACGGTAAGTACATAATAAATAGTTTTTTTTATATTGAATGAATTTACCTAAATTAAGGGTTTCATTAGTTATTTTATAAATTGTATCAATCTTTTGTTTTATGTATATGTGATTAGTGTGATATTTTTACTAAATTAGTGTAGTTCGCCCTTTCATTAACCATTTCAAATTAAAAATACTAAGATTTAGATCTTGATTAACAAGAGAGTTGTGAGTAGTTCACCACTCGAACTTCTTTCAAATACTAGTGAAGGTTGTTATATAATGCTTATTTATTTGCTTTTCTTTAATTATTGTTTATTTTTTTTTTGAAGGAATATTCATGTAGCCATAATAGACATTCTAAATTATTGTGTAAGAAATATAAATTCTAAATTTATTATTCGCTTATGCATTTAAAATTATAAATTTATTTCTTTTAAGGTTCTGAGTCTTTTTATAATTACTTAATAGATTAGAATTATATATTAAACAACCAACAATCATAAACCAATACAGTTATATAATTATTAAAATATTTATCTATGTGTGAATATTATAATTTTAAATTTGACTAATAATAAATAATTTGTTATTTTTATATATTATATATTACAAATAATCTGTTGATACTATTTAATTAAATTATACTAATAATTTAATTCACTAATATATTTATAAAGTTAAAATGGCCAAGTGATTTTATTTATAACGAATCATAAAATATTTAAATAAAATAAAAAATTTGTAACTGATAATTCACTTAATTATATATTACATGGAGACAAAAAAATGTTGGCAAACACTTTTTAATTTGTCAATAAATTTTTTTTAAAAAAAACACTAATTACAATTATATAACATCAGTATATTACAATTCATAAAAGCTTGTCAAAGTGATAATGAGGTTTGCTCAGTACTTTAACAAGCTATATTATAATTTTTTTGTATGTAATATTCTCAAATAAAAAAGAAATAAATACAATGGACTAGTATAAAATAGTAATTATATGAAAAATTTTAATTTTGGTATATAATAGTTGGTCTATTATTATTGTCATTGTATAATAATAATAATAATAATCATCATCATAAATTTTTATACATTAAATACATATATTTTTTTTCTTATTCAGCAGTATACTCGTATTAAAATAAAAAAGAAACATAAATATAATCGAATTCATTAAACATCTATATTTTAATTAAATATTATGTTATTTAAAACACATAAATAGATTACTGTAAAATAAAATTTAAGAAAAATATATGATATACTTTTTAAAACTTCATAAATCATAATTTCCAAAGTTTACTTTAATCAATATAGCAAAATTCTCCACATCCTTAGTTACAAACCAAAAATTGATCACATTATAAAAATATAATGTCGAACTATTCAAAAAACTATAATAAATATATATTATATACTATAAAATATATTTACATGATCACATATATTTGCAATATTGTAAAATAAACTTCCAACCATAATTTGGAATGAAATACAAAAATTATAATGGAAACAGGTTATAGGCTTATAGACTAAACTTATTTATTTGTTAGGAACCTAAAATAATTAATATAAAAAAGTCATCAAACTTGAGAAATTTGCATTGTAATTTTTATAAATAAGAATATGTTTAGTTTGAAGGATATATTTTACAAATTAGTAAAAAAACTCTGAAACTAATATTTAGTAAGAATATATTTAAGTAACTATTTATTAAAACTTAATTTAAAATGTTTAGAATATAGAATGTGACAGTTATGTTTAAGTATATTTAATAATATTAATAAAAATATTGAAATAATAAATTTATAAATAATAAAAATAATTATCATAATTACTAAATTTTTATTTAACATTATTTTAATAAATTTAGCATTTTATTTTAATTTAATTGCTATGCTTACTTTGTTTAATATAATTATCAAATCATCATTATTTAAATTTTAAAATAGTAATTATTAAAAAACTTAATAAATAATTATTACATTTTATTTTAAAAATAAATCAATAAATTAATAAAATTAAAAATTATAAATATAATTCATAAAGTTATTATTCATATGCTATAACACATCATATATAAAAGTAATAATAAACATATACTTTAAACTTTTTCATTTCATTCTTATTAGTGAAAAAAAAGTTTTTATTCACACGCTATTCATGTTTTCCGTTAAAATTCTAGTAATATTTTATTTAAAAATACTGTTAGTCTGTGGCTATTTACGGCGACAAAACCAGAGGCCCATATTTAAGCCCAATTGCCGTTTTAAACGGTTCAAACCCAAAATATCATACCTAGTTGAAAATCATCATCGTCAACTCAGTTTCAGCTCAGCGAATCAGCCCAGCCAAGAATTTGAACTCTCAAATTGGATCAAAATTTAGCATTGATCTTGCATTGGTATCTGATGAAAATAAACCCCAAATCTCCCTCCCTCTTCGCGCGCCTCTCCTCTCTATATTAGCTCTGGAGATCAGCGTTCTTCTTCCGCTGTAACGAGTTCTTGTCTGCACCGAGCGCTTCTCCTTCACCAACGGGCAAACACTGGCGAGGAAGACTGCTATTCGCTTCTTTTCAGCAAGTAGCGCTTCTCAACTATTGGATATAAAAGCGTATCAGCTTCAGCAGTGTCAGTGGGAACACTTGTAAGGAAGAGGGAGTGAAGTAGAAGAAAATGGAAGGGATGGAGGTCCCAATCATGGGCAGCGACTCTGTCAAATGGACGGAAGTGTCTGTGCCGTCTTCTTCTGGTGAAAATTCCATCGTTCCTCATTCCGACGGTCACTCTACCAGAACTGCTACTACTGCTTTCGCTCCTTTAACCCGGGATACCGCTTCCTGTTCCGTCATCGGAGATCCTCCTCTATATCTCGTTTGGTACGTTTTTATGTTGCTATATTTTCCTTTTCTTTCTGCAAAACACTTGACTGGTTTTGTTTATTTCCTTTTCCATTTGTAACTGCAAAGAGAAAAAATGTTGCCCTAAATTCAAAACTCGATGTCAACAGGAGAATCCACAAGGTCCGACCTCACACTCTCGAGTTGGTCCAGCTCTCTGCTGGTGAAGAATTCCCTGCTACTGGCCTCCGTCTCAACTTTCCTCATGGCCTTTCTCCTTTTGCCTTTATCTTTAAAGATCAGGTTTGTTGAAGTTTTCCAAGATACACATGACATGACTCCGTACATGCTTTCATAAAAAACATGTTTATATACGAAATATGTCCAGTTCTTGCAAATGAAAATAAGGATTGAAAATAAAAGTGAAAATATGTCATAGTTTTGATCAGTTATTTCTTTTTTAAACTCGTGCTGTACTTTTATCTTACCCATTCCTGATTGGCGCACTTGGAGCTTTTAGTCATCTTCTGCTTATACTTGTAAATTTTTTTAGAGTTTCTGATTGACAACCTCAATACCCTTAATAATGTAATATCTATAAGCCTTTGGAAAGTAAACTCAGATTTTTTTAATGAATTTCTCTTTTCAACAGGATTAACACCAATAACATTCTTGTTTAAAAAAAAACACCAATAACATTCTTTTTTTTTTCAATAGAAGAAATATTATAAGGACTAGAAAGTTACAACTATAATGATAGAGAGTAAGATATTCTCTTAGAGCTTTCTCAAAGAAGAACTAAAAAATATGATATATTACAACTGAACCCACTGAAGCTCAGTATATTATTGTCTCTCAGTTCCTATATAATTTGAAAAGAGCTAGAAATTTCTTGTGAGTCTTCGCCATAAGAATGCTAAAATGTCATCCTCTCCTATAGATCTTGAGTTGGGAAAAGCGGTCTTGGAAATCCTATGATTATGTTCTAATCATAATGTTCAGAAACCCTGGATAGAGCACTATGCCAAAGAGGTTTATAACCTTTGTCATCCCTTCCCCATAAAGATTTGAACTCATAGAACATTATAAGGAGGAACAACTCAAGCCAATGCAAACATATCAAGTAACATTGTCCAGATTCCAAGCCACATGGCATTGGAGAAATAAATGCTTGTCCCCTTCTAGCAACACACAACACAAACATTCAGTGAAAGAGCTTGATTAGACCTGCAAATTTGCTGCAAATCATTAATGTTGAGTCTATTTAGAATAGCAGTTCATGCAAACACTTTCACTTTTGAAGGGACTTTAGCTTTCTTAAATACATTGGTAGAAAGAATATAATAGTAGTTAGGGTTATAGGTTATATGGTGAAAGAAAGACTTGAATGTGTATAATCTTGAGGGCTCCAAGGTCCAAATCCTGCTATTGGGCTAGTGGACATGGTGGAACAATTCTATGAAATTTAATAGGGTTAGCATTTCATTAGTCTCGTGGTGGGGTAGGTTTTTGAAAAAGTGAAAGTTCCAAGGAACAATTTTGACTGTAGGACGTATAAAATGGGAAATAGGTGCATTGTGACTGGATGAAATATTATACAGACAAGGAAATTGATTAGGTAAAGTGCTACTGCTAATCCACTCTTGAGCTATCTTCTACTTTATGTCTTGTAAGAGGAAGATAGAGGTGTTGCAATCGGGAAATGGCCTTTCATGGGCTATCTTCCACTTTATGTCTTGTAAGAGGAAGGTTGAGCTATCTTCCAGTGATACTCCCAAGACAACATTCTTGAGCTATCTTCCACTCTATGTCTTGTAAGAGGAAGGTAGAGGTGTTGCAATTGGGAAATGGCCTTTCATGGGCTTTTGTGTGAGATGGGGCTTCCTGTTACAACGTCCCATCCATTTCTATGATTATCATGAATGATCTTGATCTCGTTATGCCACAAGAACTAGGTTTCTGTGGAAAAATGCTGTAGCTATTTAATCAATAAAGCTAATTTTTTTGATATTGAGTTCCTGATGCCCAAGTCATCATAAGTTTTGGACTGACAATTGTACACTAGTTGCACCCTTTTGGTAGCTGTGAATATAATTTCATATTTTATTTTCAAAAAAAAGTTTTAGACTAATAACATAGTTCCTAGTTTACTAACGATCTCTATATTGCTTCCATGCTCCAGCTCATTGAAACTTCCTCATAATTCCTTCCACTCTTTCACTTCTCCTATTATCTAAAAAAGAATTAGTAATAAAATAGTATGCTAGACAAACATGTCTGTATTAAAGTGCCTTTATCCCCCAAAGAGAACAAGTCCCCTTTCCGGCACTCTAGCCTTTTAGATACTTTGTTAATTACCTCTCCCATAATGACTTACTTTTAGGATTACCAATTATTTTCTTTTTATGCATCTGTTGCAGATAGGTAGCACTTCAAGGAACTTCTGCTCACTTTATGCGTTAACTGTGACGGGAGTTGCTTACCTGCTTAAACTTTCAAGCATTTCTGCCTATGCATCTTGTTCTGTTTTCCCACAAGATGATTTTGTGGAGGTCAATCTTCCAGCTTATTCCAATTATGAGCCTGTTACAAGTGTCACAGCAATGCCGGGATGTCTTGTTGTTGGGAGGGGTGATGGATCTGTTGCTTGTTTCCAACTTGGCACGCTTCACCAAACTGCTTCTGGTGTGCTTTATTCTCCATCTTTCTTTTCTAATTTGTTTTAGCTTCTTTACAGATATAATTTTTTTTGAAATAAGCTTCTTGACAGATATGTTTCTCACCTTTTTCTCCTCAGGTTTTGTCCATGAGCTGCGGGATCATTCAGCAATTGGTCGATTGTGGGGCCTTGTGTCAAGGTATACCTTACATCTTTTAATTGAAAGCTGATTAGGCAGCATTTTATTTACTAAGGAATAGGCTTTTGAAGTAACAACCGAAGGTGAATGTGCATCCTTTGTGCCAATGGAAAAGAAATTTGCTCAAGAAGGAAAAAGAAGGATAAAGGTGGAACTTTAACTTACTGATGCATCCGGGCATTTTAGTTATGCTCTATGAGCTGAGATAATAAAACTATTCCTTGTATTATTTGAGATGATGAGAAGTTTTACTTGATACAAGCACTTTTAGAACATGCTTCACTTCATTATATGTATCCAACTCTAGCAACACATCACGCAAATATAAGGAGAGAGAGCTACTTTTTTGTGATATCCAATAATACTAATAAAGAGGTCTCTCTATTGTCAAGCTTGCAAAAGTCCTAAGAAATTGAGAATCTTGGTAAATCATAAAGAATAAAAGAAAGATACAGGACTGTAGTGACATAACATATATATAAAGTTGGGAATAATAAAGAGAAAAGAAAGTGGCTAACCAAGGATCTTACCATGATAGGAACGGGAATCTACCCATACCTTAAATGAAGCAAAGGACAAAGAGAGGAATGTACATGAGAGATGAACTTCTAGAGGCTTTTCTGGGTCATGTTAATTCTATGTTTGGTATCCTGCCCACCCATTTTAGTGAAGGCCATACTTGCTCTTTACCCTCTGTGTCATAAAGCCAAAAGAACATCATTACCAATTAGCCTATGTTTGGTATCCTGCCCACCCATTTTAGTGAAGGCCATACTTGCTCTTTACCCTCTGTGTCATAAAGCCAAAAGAACATCATTACCAATTAGCCTCTAAGCCAATATTATAAGTCTAGATTCTCAATACTCAAACTATCTTTTGGCTTACAATAGCTGTCCCATGATTCCTGTCTTCAGCAGATGATCTTCGATCTCTCCCTTGGTACTGGGGCAATAATAGTAACAATTTGTTCCAGACACAATTCTGTACTTGATCATGTCAATGATAAGATTTGTTGCATATGCAAAGATCGAAGTAAGCTCTCTCTCCTGATATTTGTGTGATGCATTACTAGATTTTTTGCAGATAAATAACCGTTTGTTCTTACATTGTGAGGTGGCTTGGTAGTTATGCTCTTTCAGTACTTGGGGAGATGTGTGTTGTTTCATCTACTCTGGAAGCTTTTAAATTCACTTGAGTGGTGAGATTAAGAGAAAGGAGTTTAAATGTGTGTTGCTTTTTTTGGTTTGTTTTGTGGGTGTTGTGGTTGGAGTAAAACTTGAGAATCTTCAAAGACCAATTAATGTGTCCTTTTTGTGGGATAGATTGGCCGTTTCTGCCACTTTGTGAGCTAAGGCTCACTACTTTGTTAAGGAAGTTCTTTTATCTACCATGCAAAGAGGATCCTTTATTATTTTTATGTAGTTTTTTTTTTTTCCTTTTTCTTAGTTTCTTTTCATAAGGAGCTCTTGTTTGGTTGTGTACTTTTATTTCTTCTCCCTAGTAATATTTCTTTTTCCATAAAAAGGAATTTCTTTGCCATAAAAGGAATTTCTTTGCCATTTTCCTTTCTTTGTTCCTGATGTTGCTTATGCAATAATATCTAAAGTATACAATTTAACAAAATTCAGTGAACATGTTATTCAGGGGTAGGATGGCAGGGGCTGTTCAAGATTTGGTGATATCGGAGGTGCAGGAGAAAAAACTTCTTTTTGTGCTTCATATTGATGGGATTATACAAGTGTGGGATCTTTTGTGCTATAGCAGGGTTCTTGGTCATAAGTTGACAATTCCAACGCTGGATGGTAATTTCCATCTCTTATCTTGTTTTCTGTTTTGAGAAGAAAATGGAGTGAATCATATTCATAGTGCACCAAAGGCATGCGACTCAACTGCACAAACTATATGAAAGTCAAGAAAACAAAATATCTAAGAATTTCACAAAATTCTCTTCAAATAAAATAGGCTGCCATTCAACAAACTTCTCGAGATCTGGAATCACATATCTCTGATGTTAGTGAAATAAAATTTAATGTTAGGGAAAGTCATCTTGTTTCTTTCCTTGTAAATGACTCACATGACAACCAAGGAGAAGAGAGACAATTTTTCTTCTGGACTTGCACATTCTAATGCCATTTGAAACCAATAATTAATCCACAATCGAACTGTTGACTGCCCAAGACAAATTTAGGAGGGACAAAGACAAAACCCATAGCCTTCTACCCTCCACAAACCATAGAGGGGATGATAGGGGATTCATCATCTTGCAAACACATTGGGCATCCATTAACAATTGGTCTACCTGCTTCCTTAAGTTATTTAAAGATAAGATTTTGTTCCAAGTGGGCTCACAGGCGAAGAAAGCCACATAGGTGGGGACTTTTTTCTTCCAACTCCGTTTCCATGGGAACTTTGCAGGTAGCTAATAATGTGAGAAAAAATTTCATAAAAGGATGTCAAAGAGAACATCCCGTCCTTGGTATAGGGCTGCCTAGGGAGATTGCATTCACTAGGATCAAAATGGCAGGACTTAAGAAGATTCACAAGGGAAGACATGTTAATCTCCCAGTCATTGAGATTCTATGGGAGCTGGATGTCCGACATAGGAGGTGAGGAACCATTTTGACCACAAATTGCTAACTATAAAGTCCTTATCCCTTGCAATAGAGAAACACTATAAAATCTCATTCTTGAGTGGTCTAGCCTTGCAACAGTTATCGACCAAAAAGCTTAAAACTTGACTTTCACCAAGTCTAAACAATGACAAGTCAAAGAATTAGCTACAACCCTTGCTAATCCACTTCTAAAGACTAGGACCATAAATCTAGCTACTCCTGGCAAAATTTCCAAGCCTTTTGCCTAACTCGTATTTAGCGATAATCACCTCTTTCCAGAAATAACTGCTATAAGATGCTTAGAAGTGTATGTCAGAGTAATATTAGGGCAAAGGGTATATTAGTAAAAAACATGGTCTTTGTAATCTTCGTAATTAATATTGTTTCTTTGCATTGTTGTTATTCATTTGTATATATAGGATCCTAATATTTAATGAAAAAACATTCTATTCTTCCACATAAGTATCGAAGCCATAAGAGAAAAAGGAAAAAAATTTTCTTTAGCTTTCAAACCCTAAACAGGCCTTAGTTGCCGAAATAAACCCTAAACCTGAAACCGACCTTGATTGCCTGAACTGGCCTGTTCAGCCGCTCTTGTTTCTGCATGCAAACAGCCACAACAGCCTGCACTCTGTTTCTGGCTTGCTCAGTGGCCTTTGTTTCCGAGTGCCCTGTTATTGTGTGCTCTGCTTCGTGGGTGCTTTGTTTCTCGTGTCAGCAGCTCTGTTTTCGGTGCCAGCTGCTCTCTTCGGCTCTGTTTCTTGTTCTGATCTGTTTCCTGCTCCGCTGCTCGCTCTGTTACTCACTTTGCTACCCTGTTATGCTTTTTTTCCTATCCTGTGCTGCTGCGTGCGCCGCTATCTGCGGATAGCTCGTTCAAACAAGGAGTTGTGTTCTAGGGAGTTGGTAAACCCTAACTTTATTTTATTTAATTGGCCTCAATTGCCTAAAAACACCAACTCATGTCGAAGGTTACATCAGAAGGTACCAGTTACTTTGCTCATTCAGGTACGTTTTCTATCTCTTATGGTTTAAATACCTCATATAAGTTTTTCGTATTACCATGAGTTGTATACTCAGGAGGCACAATCCATATGATCAACTCCACTTAATTTCTCAGCACTTGTGCCCCATGCCCAACAATAAAAAAATCATTATTGCCGATAGTTCACTAACCATAGTAGTAGGAGTTGGAATCATAAAGTTTGACTATCACTTTGCACTTATTACATATCTCGAAATTGGGTACCAATATGATATAAATAACCAAGCTATCACAAGACCTCAATTGTTAGTGATTTTTTCTTCTTCTCTTTTTGAGGACCAGAACTCAGGGGAAAAAGATTAGACATGATGAGACTCGGGATGAGTTATACTTCCTAGATGCACCTGAGATACCATGAATGTCATTTCCACTATCACCCTTGATAAGATATGACTCTATCACAGAAGGTTAGGTCACCCATCATTCTCCATCGTTAAAGTTGTGTTTCCCTCTTGGTTCTTGGATGTCAATAATAGAAATTTAATTGTGGTGGATGTGAATTGGCAAAACAAAAATGTGTACCTTTTCCTCTTAATAATAAAAGAGAATTTTTCTTTTCATTTGTTTCATAGTGATATTTGGAGAGACTCAAATATTCATAATATTTCTAAGGTCCGATGGTTTGTTTTTTTTATTGATGATTGTATTCAGGTCACTTGGCTTTCTTATTGGAATTTTAAATTAAGTCATATTATTTCCCAGTTCCACATTATGATTAATTACACAGTTCGAGTTACCAATTAAATGTTTTCACTTTGATAACGTCTCTGACTATTTTAACCAGACATTATCCTCCTTTAAAAAGAAAGGAATTGTTCACGAGTCATTCTGTGTCTATGCTCCACAACAAGACACAGTAGTTGAAATGATAAATAGCCACTTGCTCATCACTTTACATGCCTTCTTGTTCCAAAACTATGTACCCAAACACTATTGGTGGGAAGTTATTTTAATTGCTACTTATCTTATCAACCGATTATCATGTGGAGTACTAGACTTCTGCAGTCCTATGGAAGTTCAAGCTATATTCTTTCCTGAGGTTAGAGTCACTAATAACCTCAATCTTTCATGTCTTTAGGTGTGTTTCTTATTTCACATACATCGGTTTCAAAGAGGGAAACTTGACCCTAGAGCCATCAAATTTGTCTTTTTTTGGATACTCATCAACATAAAAGGATACAAATGTCATTATCCATTTATCCGAAAGTTTTATGTATTTGCTGATGTTACCTTTGTTGAAACCAAGTCATTTCTTACTCATCCTTTTCTCCAAGGAGAGATTATACTGAAAATAAGGAGAACTCGTTCTTTGACATTTCTCTCTTACCTTTAAACACTACACTCTCTAAAACAACTACGTCACTAGGAAACCAAAGCCCACTTTTTGTTTTTTTGAGATAAGCAAGAAAACCAAAGCACACAAAATAAGTTTGAACCTCAAGCCTTATAAAATGAGCCTGAAACTCAATCCATATAAGACCAACACTTTTTTCAGGTGTATTCAAGAAACAAAATTGGATTTTGATTCAAAGTAAGTTCAAGAATCCGAACTGAATGTTGAAAATGAGGTAAGCATCGAGAATCACCTTTTTTATGATATTGCGCTTGTATACTTAGAAGAGGGACAAGATAATGCACTAAGCATTCATTCTACCTGTTATGGATGGATTTATAAGATCTAAATAGGATGTTAAAGTTCAATTAAATATGAAATGCTAATTAATATTGGATTTCTAAGTAGTAAACATGAAATCTTAATTATTATTAGATTTCTAAATAGTATATTATTTCCCATTAATATTGGATTCCTAAATAATATAGGATTTTCAATATTTTACTAGAGTATTCTTAATTACATTTAGATTTCTTAATAAATTAAGATTTCTAAATAAAAATTGTAATAGCTACATAAATGGGTATACTTGTTATTAATAAAGATAAGTTAGAATATTATTTTAAATTATAAAATTTGAGCTCTCTAATGAGCTGTAATCTATTTTCACAAAATAGGTCGCTATCGCAATAAGAATAAGAGTGTTAACTTTTTGTTAGAAGATGACTTTGCTGTTAATCGCCCGATGATTCGATTTTTAACCAGGAAACAATAATTTGTTGTCAGAGCTAGACAACATAGGCGAGGAAGGATTGCGTGAGAAATTGAAAAATCTTATAATTGAATCGGAGGCCCGAATGGATGCTAAGTTGTGGCAGCTGTCTCAACAGATGGAGACTCTTCTTCAGATAGCCACCTAGTTGCGCGACAGAGATTTAGAGGGCGGAATAGAAGCCGACAATAGCCACACAATTCAATTCAGTCATGTTGACAACCAGCCGGAATCGTGCACTGCAAACACAGAGGTAGCAAAAAGAGGAATTATCCCACACTACACCAAATTGGATTTGCCGACCTACGATGGTACAAAAGATCATTTGATTTGACTCAATCGATGCAGACAATTTTTTACTAATCAGCAGACCGTCGCTTCCAACAAGGTTAGTTTGGCAACTTTTTACATGTTAGGAGAAACCCAACTTTGGTACTATATGTTATAGTAGGAAGAGCCGAACATGGCATGAGAAATATTCGTGGAGTATTGCATCTTACAGTTTGGACCGCCCCTGTAAAACAACCCATTGTGCAAATTAGTTAACTTTAAGAAAACGGACTCGGTTGAGGAGTATCAATGATAGTTTTAAAGGCTGTTGGCCCGAGCCTCTACAGTACGTTGTGATCAACAAGTCAATTTGTTTACAACAAAAGTGATTTATTCTCTCTGTTTAGAGGTCGAGATGCAATCGCCCACCACTCTAATGCATGCAATGAGCATGATCAGAACTTTTGAAAAGAAACAACAGTTGTAGAATATGACCGAATACAATTTAGTGACCTTTGTTAGTCTGTGACCAAATCTAACAATTTAGTTTAGAAAACACTGACTTTATAGGGTAACAAGGTTACGACACAATCTGGTAACACTTCTCCATTTATAAAGAAACTAATAAGAGTAGAGATGACAGAAAGGAGACTGAAAGGGTTGTGTTATAACTGTGGTGAACCATTTGGTTCGGGTCACTAATGTAAACGGTTGTTCTGGCTTGAAATTGAGCGCGACACTGGTCCTGAGCAATAAGAAAAAACTAACAAATCAGCTATGTCTACATTTCAAGCTTGAGGACCGGGGGGAGTAATGTTATAGATGGATTTATAAGACCTAATTAGGGTGTTGAAGTTCAATTAAATATGAAATTTTAAATAGTATTAGATTTCTAAATAGTAAACATGGAATATTAATTAGTATTAAATTTCTAAGTAGTATATAATTTTTCATTAATATTGGATTCCTAAATAATATAGGATTTCTAGTATTTTAGTAGAGTATTGTTAATTAAATTTAAATTCTTAATTAAATTAAGATTCCTAAATAAAAATTGTAAACTCTATATAAAGGCATATGCTTGTTATTAATAATGATAAATCAGAATATTATTTTAAACTACGAGATTGGAGCTCTCTCTAATGAGATCCAAGGTAGCAGCTATCTTTGATGACCTAAATTTTATTTTCACAAAATACGTCGCTCTCGCAATAAGAATAAGGGTGTTAACCCCTTGTTAGAAAACGAGTTTGTTGTTAATTATCCGGTAACACGATCCTTAACTAGTAAACATAACACTACCCATCTCAAATTTTGTCTCTTTTGAAAAATTTTGACCATTGCACAATAATTTTCTCATGAGTTTAAATGCAATATCCATCCCTAAAACATTATCTTAAACTTTAAAGTGTGGTGAATAGAAAAATGGTAGGAATATTTAAATGCACACACTTGAAAAGAATTAAGAAGTGGTAGACTAGCCTAAGGGAAAGAGACCAGTTGGGTGTAAGTGGGTGTTCACTATTAAGTACAAATCCCATGGAACATAGAGAGGTACAATGCAAGATAAGTGGCTAAAGAGTATACAGACCTACAGGATTGACTATTAAGAGACATTTGTACCCGTTGCAAAAATGAATACGATATGTATCTTATTATCCTTAGTAGCTAACTTCAATTGGCAATTGTAGCAGTTTGATGTTAAGAATGTTTTTTAACATGGGAAATTGGAAGAAGAAATTTACATGGAAATTCTCCCTGTGTTTGCTAAGGGAGTAGGAATGAACAAGATATATAAACTAAAAAAAAAACACATTGTATGGGCTTGAACAATACCCTCAGGCATGGTTTGGGAAGATTTGCAAAAGTAATGCTATCCATGAGATACAAGCAGAGTTAGAGAGATCACACCCTATTCATTGAGCACTTAGAGTCAAGGGAGTCATAGCACTTCTGGTATATGTAGATTATATAATTCTTATAGAGAATGATGCAAGAAAAAAGGTGGTCCTCAAGCAATGACTAGCTAGTGTTCGAGATTAAAGAATTGGAGAAATTAAAATATTTCCTCAGGATGGAAGTAGCCTACTCAAAGTTTAAAGTATTTATCTCACAGTAAAAATATGTCAAAAACCTTTTGAAGGAAACTGACAAACTAGCATGCATGCCTGCTAGCACATTGATTGATCCCAATCATAAACTTGGGATTGCTAGAAGAAGACGCATATGTGGATACAGAAAGGTACTAGGAACTAGTGGGAAAATTAATATACTCGTCATATGCCAGAACAAACATTGCATATGTAATTAGTATGGTGAGCCAATTCATGCACAAGCCCGAAGTGCACCTACAAGCTGCCTACAGGATACTCCATTACTTGAAGGGTACTTCGAGGAAGGAAATTATGTTCAAAAGAAAAAATGGGCTGCTTATTGAAGCATACACTGATACGGACTATGTAGGATTGTTAGTTGATTGGAGATCTATTTCTAGATATTGTACTTTTCTCTAATGGAATCTAGTGACTTATTAGAAGTAAGAAGCAGAATATGTTAGCCCAATTTAGTGTAGAGTTAGAGTTTAAGGTTATGTATCAAGGGGTGTGTAAACTTCTATGGTTGAAAATGATTTTAGAAGACTTGAGATATAGTGGGATAAACCTATGAGACTCTACTGCGACAATAAGCCAACAATTAGTATTGCTCGCAAGAGAGTATTTGATGGGTGTAAAGCTTATACCTCTAATCATTTTTGGGGTTGTGTGGAAAAGAAAGGAACAATAGAGCATTTGATGGGTGTGTGAGGGATTTCTCCAAAATTAATATAGATAGATACATACTTTTGGTGCTCTAATGTTGGGTCATAATCTCAATGGGTGAGATGATTTTGGGTAAGTTGATGTATTAATTGATCTGTAAATATTTTTGTACATGAGTGACACCTTCTTGGTGTCATATACATAATATACACACTATTTTTATCTGCAAAAAAAAAAAAAATACCATTGCTCACAATATGCACAATATGACATAACTAAATACATTGAACTAGACAGATACTTTATCAAGGAAAATCTCGATAGTTGGTTGATATATACTCCTTATATGTCTACCACTTCGCAACTTGCTGATATATAAACCAAAGGATTAAACAATCCTGTATTTCAGAGATTATTGCCAAGCTAGTGAAATGGATATTTGGAGAGTGTTAAGAAGTGTACATTAGGATTGCACTAGCGTAAAAGGTATATTAGTAATATATCATAATTTTTGTGATTTTTGTAATTAATATTGTTTCCTTTTATTATTACTATTCACCTATATATATAAGGCCCTGATATTCAATGAGAAAAACATTCTATTCTTCCACACACAACAAAAAAAAAATGATATTGCAGTGATTCATAGCAAGCAAAGATGTTATGGAAAAACCTCCCACCATATCAGTGTTTTGGCAATATCCCAAGCCATAAGATGGGAACACGCTTGCTCTTTGGAGTCCTTCCCAAAGAAAATGGAATTGCAGTGATTCCAACTCTTGATGACATTGGCAGGCATAGGACAGAGAGAGGTAATAGGTGAGTAAATTGGAGAGGGTGTTTTTAATAAGAGCCTCCTTTGGGAAGATAAATTTTCTTCCAACAAGATGATTCTTCTCCATGTTGCTAATGATAGGATCCCAAATTTGAATTTAGCACCAAAATATTTTCTAGGGAGCAACAAGTCTCGAAACCCTAATATGTTAGTGAATTTTATCTCTTAACATGTTAATTTACTAAAACTTTATGTAATTGTGTTTTTTGTTTTTATTTGGTATTAGCCCTTTGCTGTTTCTCTCAACTCTTAAAGTTTTGACTTTCATGATATGAATGTCCAAAAATAAACCAAGTACCTCATATTGCCTCTTGAGGCTTCTGTGTTGCCTTTGCCCCCCCACCAAGAATCTGAAGAAAAGATTAACAAGCGCATTCTAGATTTGGAAGATTGTTTTTTGAACAGTTGTACTATTACTATTGTGTTTATACGACATGCTTGTTATGTTGTTATTAGCTCTCTTATTAGTTTAAAGTTAACTTGAACTTCTTGTGTTTTTTGGTCTCTTCTTTTCAGGGGCTTCATATTTAAGGTTATGGGTGGGTGAAGTTGATTGTGATTCTGGGGTTATTCCTTTGGCAGCCTTGTATAAAAGAACAATGGTATGCATCTCTGAAATAAATGATTTACTATGTTTTTTGATTGTTTTCAAAATGAGGATGTAAGCGGAAAGTTTTACCACTATGCTTGGTAGCCATGAGGCATAAGAAGGAACTAGTTCATATGTTCGATGAATTGAGTCTCATTTTTGCATTTTTTTTACTGTTCTATTTTTTCCATCCTAACATATCGTAGAGAATGAGCTAAATTGTGGATGTTATGTTGTTTGGGTTTTTTGTTTAATAAGTATATGCGCTCAAACTTAATGTATCATTAATCGCCTCCCTAGAGAAAGGCTTCACCCTGGTAGCTAATTTTGCTTAGGAAGTGGCTTGGTATAGGGTTCTAATCATCACAACTTAATAGAGGGGGGAAGATTTATGGTCGTTAGGTATTATCCATATATGAATGAAAATGACGAACGAATCCTTTGATCGTTTGCTTTTTTGGTGGCTTGAAGCTAGAACGCTACTCTATACTATCCTCAATCTTCTCAATCTCAGGTGGCAAGCTAGTGGGTCTGTTGATGCAAAGTTGTGGGTTTAGAATAGTATATGGTTGGAGAGGCCAGTTCTAGACTAATGAGTGGCGTGGTGGTGGTGTTTTGAAACAATGTTTTCTTATCGTGCTTCCTCCTACTAGGAAAGGAGGCTTCCACTGTGTTACCTTGTTTTTGTCTTAATTGGTTATGTGGTTTTGGATGGGGAGATTAGTAAGAAATTTAATGATTGGGAGGTGGGCAAGTATGCTTGATTTATTCATCACATTCTCTCTGAGAAATTTGTTTCCCTTTGTGATGATGATGTACCAATTTATAAATGGCGTTCTAGCGGTTCTTTCTCGGTGAAATTTTATAATTTTTTTCTCTTCCTTCTCCCGTCATGACCCAGTTAGTATTGAGACCCCTCCTTTCTTTCCATTGGTGATCAAAGAGAAAATGTTTTAGTTAGTGGGTGCTATATATGTAAGAGAGCTGCAGAATTTCTAGTCCACCTTCTCTTGTGATGCCCCTTCTCCTCTTGCCTTTTGTACACAATTATTGAGTTCCTGGAACTGAATTGGATGATGGTAGGCTTTATTGCAGATGAGGCTCATGTCTGGCAGGGTGTCCTACATGATAAGAGAAGGACAATTTTATTTTTGAAATATAAGAGGACAAAACTTATTTCTCTTATCCCCTTAGCTACAGTCAGCTAAAAATTCTTTCTTTCTAGACTCTCTAAACTCTCTTTCTCTCTCTTTCTCCCTCTCCTCGAACACCTCTCCTTTTCCATCACCCACCTCCATTTCCCTCGCTGATTAACCGCACCACTGTTCAACTCGGAAGGAAGCAAGGGGTTCTAATGCCGCAGTTAGCTGAGGGGGCCGACCAATCCCGCTCTTGTCGCTTAGAAAAAATGTATCAGCACAATGTTGACGGACCCAACCAAGAGGTTCTCTTGGCTAGAGAAAGGGAAGCGGACTGATTAGGTTGGACTGAGCAGGGAATTTAAGATAAAAAAGTCCTGGTTTCAAGTGGACTTGATGCCTAGAAAAGAAAACTCAAACAGTGCCATTTGATGTTGTAATTGAAGGGCTCTCTCAGTCGGGAGATACATTTAACTCTGCCGAGGACATAAAGGGCAAAACGAATAGCTAGGAGAGCCTTTTAGGGTTTTCGAAAGAAGCTGCCATGGAGCCCCATGGTGAGGATGAGAACGCATTGGAAACCATTGAGACCTCTTATCCTGGTAGTCCAAAGTCGGGAGACATGCTTGAAGCTCATGACAATGCCCCGACGGGTCTTGCATTGGTGTTGGTTTTTTCAGGTATGTGACTGTATCTTGCCTTGTAATCCTGACCTTGTCTATATTATTCATGGTGGAGATGATGTTTTCGTTGAGTGATGATCAAATATACTCGAAATGGGTTCTCAAAAACATCCAAAGGATCAGTAAGTCCCTTGGGGTGTTGTTTAAGGATTTCAAAGATCAGCCTATGAGTTTGTTATTTGAGATTGAAAAGAGAATACGGGAGGAGAAGAAGACTGAAGATTCGGCTGGGAAAACCAAGAAAAAACATGGGGATGGTAGGTCGAGAGAACTAAGGAGACTACAATCATCCATTAACTACAAAGGGAAAAGCCAGAGTGTTACGAAGGTGGGAGATTCAAAAAACAAATCTATTATAAATGTTTGAGAAAATTATATCGTGGAAGTACGGGGTTTGAATGATGTGAAGAAAAAGAACGTTATCAAGGGTTGTTTTGAAAAGATGGAAGCCCACTCTGATCTGTCTCCAGGAAATGAAAATGGAAGATGTAGACATGAGAATTATCAAGAGCTTATGGTACTCATGACTTGGGTTGGCATTTCAATGCTGCAAATGGCACCGCTAGGGGCGTTATGGTGATTTGGAATAAGGGAAAAATTATTTTTTAAGATGTTGACGCTGACACTATAACCCTTTCATGCCTCTTCGTCAACAAAAGTAGTTTAGAAGAATGGTTCTTTGTGGGGGTCTACTGTAGAGGTACTATTGTTGAGTGTGCTTGTCTTTGGAGAGAACTGGCCTACTGTCAAATGAGATTGGGGAAACAAGGTATTATTGGGGGTGATTTTAATATGATTTTAAGCCGAACAAAAAGATTGGGTGATGAGTTCTCCACTTCCTGTGCGCAAGATTTCCAAGACAAGATTTTTATTGTAGAATTGGCCGATCTGCCGCCTATGGGGAGTAAATGGACCTGGAGCAACCAAAGAAACTCGCTTTCCTTCTCCCGCATTGATTGTTTGCTTCCTGGTTGCTACAGACCTTATTCTTATTGTTCCAGATCTATGTCAAAAGGTTCTCTCTCGTCAAATCTCTGATAATTTTCCTATCTGTTTGGTTGCTGATGGATCCGTTGGGGACTGGTTCCTTTTTGGCTTGAGAATAAATGGATTAAATTTGGCAGCTTTAGATTTATGGTCACGAGAATTTAGACTATCAGCAACATCGATGGTACCGCTAGCTATAGAATTGTTGAAAAACTAAAATTATTGAAAGATGAGGTGAAAAAATGGACTCGTGAGATTGGAATGAAAGAGTTTGGTAACATCAATGATTTAATGACTGAGCTGGATGATTTTGACTTGCTGGAGGGTGAGGGGGGTCTTACAATTGATGATACTGAGAAAAGGAACAACATTAGACTTGAGCTTGCTCACAAACTTAATTTGGAGGCTATATCTTGGAAGCAGAAAGTAAGAGAAAAGTGGTTGAAAGACGGGGATAAGAACACTAGATACTTTCAATGTTTGACAAACCAAAGACGAAGATCTAATTATGTTGAAGACATAGTTATTGGTTCTGATTGCACTTTCGGCAATGATAATATCAGAGAAGCTGCAAAAGGTTTCTTCTAGACTTTGTACAACAAAGACTTCAACAAAAGACCCAAATTAGATGACATACAGTTTAAGAGTTTGGATGAGGAGGCTAGCAAACAACTTGAAGCGCCATTTACTAATAAGGAAATATTTTGCTGTCTTAGGGAGTGTAATGGGGATAAGGCCCCATGGCCATACGGTTTCAACATGAAACTTATGTAAGAATACTGGTAAATTATCAAATCGGTTGTGGTTGATCTGTTCAATGTATTCCATCAATCTGGTTCTTTTGTTAAAGCACTCAACTCCACTTTCTTAGTCATGATTCCAAAAAAAGAAGGTGCCCATAATGTCAGGGATTTTAGATCGATCAATTTAGTTGGTTGTATACACAAGTTTCTTTCAAAGGTGCTCGCCAAACAACTGTCCGCTATCTTGGGCCAAATTATTAGTTGCTGCCAACATGCTTTTGTCGGTGGGAGACAGATTACGGTTGCCATTTTGATAGCTAATGAAGTTGTGGATGATATAATTAATAATAAAAGGGATGACGTTATATGCAAATTAGACATGGAGAAGGCTTTTGACAATGTTTGTTGGAATTTCCTTGATTATTTGCTGAACAGAATGGGTTTTGGCTGGAAATGGAGGAAGTGGATCAGAAGCTGCATTTTAACCTCTAGCTTTGCTGTCATTGTCAATGGAGGACCTTCATCCTTCTTTAAGGCCTCCAGGGGGGCTAAGGCAAGGTGACCTGCTCTCCCTTCTCCTGTTTATTATCGTTATGGAGGCCTTAAATCGCCTTTTGGAACAAGCCAAGGAAGTGGGTATGATTAAAGGCATAATTTCTGGTGGCAGCAGGTCACAAACTGAAATATCTCATTTATTCTTCGCGGATGACACCCTTATCTTCTGTCAGCCTGAGATCACCAGACTGCTTAACTTGCACTGCACTTTGTTTTGCTTCCAAGCGGTCTCAGGGTTAAAAATCAATATGCACAAATAAGAATTGGTGAGAATTGGAAATGGTATTGATGAGTCCACTCTTGCATAGGTTTTGGGTTGCATTGCAGCACACTTGCCTATCAAATACCTTGGTCTCCTCTTAGGCGCTAAGTACTAGGATGCATGAACTTGGGACCCAATTATCAAAATTTTTGCGAATAGACTTGCTGGTTAGAAAAAAGAATTTTCTCTCTAAAGGTGGGAGATCAACTTTGATAAAAAGCACTCTTTCCAACATTCCCATTTATTACATGTCAGTGCGTACCATCCCCTCTAAGGTTGCAAAGAAACTAGAGACCATTCAGTGTGATTTCCTTTGGGGGGATAACAATGAAAAGAAGAAATACCACCTGGTTTAGTGGGAGGAAGTGAAACGCCCGTTAAAAGCTGGTTGTCACAGTCTAAGATCACTTAAAGAGCTGAACAGATCTCTTCTGGGTAAATGGATTTGGAGATATTGAACTGAAGATGACGACTTATTGAAGAAGATTATTGAGACCAAATGGGGCAGGGGTAACAGAGAGGGAATCACAGACAGTTCCTGCAATTGCAGAAAGCATGGTATGGGTTTTGGAAAAGTGTTCAGCTTCAACAAAATGATGTCTTTGCTTGCACTAATTAGTTGATGGGTTGTGGTAATAGAACCAGTTTTTGGAACGATACTTGGTGTGGTTCAGTTAGTCTTATGATCAAGTTCCCAAAAATTTATGCTCTCGCCCAAAACAAACACATTTCTGTTAAGGATGCTTTCGGTGATGGCATTTGGTCTGTGATTGTTTCTAGACACCTTTCAAGATTGGGAATCACAGACAGTTCCTGCAATCGCAGAAAGCATGGTATGGGTTTTGGAAAAGTGTTCAGCTTCAACAAAATGATGTCTTTGCTTGCACTAATTAGCTGATGGGTTGTGGTAATAGAACCAGTTTTTGGAACAATACTTGGTGCGGTTCAGTTAGTCTTATGATCAAGTTCCCAAAAATTTATGCTCTCGCCCAAAACAAACACATTTCTGTTAAGGATGCTTTCAGTGATGGCATTTGGTCTGTGATTGTTTCTAGACACCTTTCAAGATTGGGAAATCAGAGAATATATTGACCTTCTACAGCTTCTTGACACTGTCAAACTCAACAGCAACCCTGACCAACTCACCTGGAAGTTAAAGAAAAATGGTAATTTCTCTGTTAAATCCTTCTACAATCACTTGGTGAGTAACAACAGGACGAACCACAATATTTTTCCTACTAAAACTGTGTGGAATTCAAAAGCACCGACTCGTTTCTCTTTTTTCGCTTGTGAAGCGGTAAAAGAAGGAATTTTGACTGTGGATAATCTGATGAAACGTGGTAAGATCCTTGTGAACAGTTGTTTCTTTGCAAGTGCAATGCTGAGTCCAGTAACTACAGTCTGATTGGGTCTCCTTTCACCTTCAGCCTATGGTGTTCTATTTTTAATCTTCTTGGCATCAGCCTGGGTAATGGCTGGGACGGTTAGATCTGAATTATTAGCGTGGGAGGGACTGAGGAACGATAATGGTGTATCCTGTCTCATCCCTTTATCCATAATGTGGATTAGTTGGAAAGAAAGAAGCAATAGGACTTTCGTGGGAAAAGAAGAACCATTTGTCAAAATTAGAGATATATGGTTACACTTTTTTGGCTTAATGGTTTTGGGACATGATTTTTATAGTTCTGAAGATTTTGCGGTCTTTGTAGATATTCTTACTGACCACTTGTAAATTTTTTGTATATGGACGGCACTACCTTGGTGCCTTCATTAATCTACTTACACTTTTTATTTCAAAAAAAAAAAATCCCCTTGGCTACTTTCTAGATGCTTCGGTAAGAGAGGAATAGGAGTCTTTTGGAGACGTGTCATCTTCTCTTGGTAGTGTTGAGAGATTTATGACTCCAAAACCTGTGTTCTTTGTCTAAGGGTTTGTCCCTTGTTTACGACGAGTATTAAGAAGATCTTATTTTCTATTAAGAAAAATGAGGAGACCTTGTTGATATTGTGATCAGTTTTAAATATTTCCTCTTTTTACATGCATCGTAGCCCCTTTCTGCCCCTTGCTATATGTTCAATCTTTTTCTTTCAGAAGAAAAAACATAACAGTTGTATGGATCAATGGTTTCAATAGATAATCAACAGATAAATGCTAAGTTGAACTGGAGAGTCTTTTTAGTTTTGTTTAATGATTTTATTCAAAAAGTTTTCTTTATTGATAACTGAGCCTGAACTGTGTTCTTTATGTGGTTGGAGGGGAACACTAGGATCTTAAAGGACTGATTTAACCCTCTTTCCTTTTCTTGGGATAGATTAGCCTTTTTAGCTGCTTTATGGGCCAAGGCTTATGGCTTTTTTAGGATATCTCTTTATCTAACCTGCAAAGGGATTGGGTTTCTTTTGCGTTTTCTTGGAATAGATTAGCCTTTTTAGCTGCTTTATGGGCCAAGGCTTATGGCTTTTTTAGGATATCTTTTTATCTAACCTGCAAAGGGATTGGGTTTCTTTTTCGTTTTCTTAGTTTTCAGGAGGATGTCTTGTCCTGAGTCGTGTTCTTTCAATTTTTCTCCTTAATAGTATTTCTTGTTCCATTAAGAATGTTCTCACTATTGCTGTTTGATTTGCATTTCCGACTTTTGAAGGAAGGTAGCATTGATATGATCAGTGTCTATAGTCTCCATTCTAGTTTTGGCGACAGGATGACTTTGTCGCTGGAGTCCACAATGCAAACTATCAGTTTGGAAGAGGTAATAATATGCATATTCTTTTTTTTTGGCAAAACACTGGTGTTTTCATTTTCCATTTCTTTTATTTTTCTTATATATATACTTTTTTTTTCATTTGACTGTATTTGCTTATGTTCTGATATTTAGGGGGCCCACATTGATGTCAAAGTTGCTTATGACAAGATATGGATATTGAAGGATAATGGGCTAGTATTTCACAAGTTATCTTGTATGAATGCTGCTAAGTAAGTTGTCACACATTTGCTTACTTTTTGATCTATGCTGGTGCACTTTGTTTGACACCAGCAAAGATTTTGATGATAGTTTTAATTCAAGTAATAAGTTGACTAGAATTATAGAACAAATGAGGTTTAGTTTGACTACTCAAAGATTTATGCTATACCTAGAAATGATTCTAAGGTTTCTTAGAAAATATGGAGGATAATTTTTTTTTTTGAAATAAAAAACTAGAAGAAGAAAAAAGAAGTGGAGGAAAAATTAGGATAATATGCCTAGTGGGAGATTTGAGCTAAACATAGTTATGACATCTAATATTTATTGGGCATCACACTTAAGAAAACTGTCCTTAAGAAAATTTTTGGTGCTTCCTAAGTAATATTTCCCAAATTAATTAGACCAAGAAATGTCCAAGTATATAAATACTAGTATTTTCTGATACAAGAAGAAATGTTATTAGAATAGAGGACAGGAAAAAAATACAAAAACAGAGGATAAGACATCCTCTAAAAGCCTCTGAAAAGCAGAAGTCAAAGCAGCTAAAACGACAAAACAAGGTCAACACACAGTCATCCCCAATTTCTATGTAACATAGATAAAAAAATATCTTTAAACTTTCCATCAGCCTTAGCCCATAAAGTGGTCAAGAAGACCACTCTATCCCAAAGAAATTGGAAAAGTAGCGATTTTCTAAAATTGTACGATTGCGCTCCAACAACAACACCCAAAAATCTGCAATCAAGGTTCCTTTCCAAAGGCTTTTTAGCATCTTTTTTCACTCTCTCCCTGTTCAAGTATGAATTAATGAAACATTCAATAGAAAGTGAGCTATCAACACCAACTCAAAGATATTAAACAACATACTTCGTAGTTTTCAGCCACATCATTGTGAGGAAGAGGTGATTGTGGCTCTCCTCCCTCCCAAATCATGTAATTAGAGAACATGATTATGCCTTTGGGCTTGCAACAAATCATTTGTTTGAAGCTTGTTGAGAACATTGGTTCAGGAAAAAAAAATCCTAATCTTAGAGAGAATTTTTAATTTAGAAATTGGGGAAGGAAGTATTCTAACAAATAAGGTTATTCGTGTAGGTTTTCGGAAGAGTCTAAACTAAAATCCAAATTTTGGTATTAACCTTGTGAGAAAGTGGACAGTCTGTGGTAAACTTATGAAGGGTAAGCTATCAATGGTCTCCTGATTGTTAAAGTTTCCAAAAAAAGTATAAGCTCCGTGAGAATGCCCATCAAAATGATTAAAGAAGTTTTGAATAGGGGCATTATGAGAAGAAAAAGATCATAGAAATGAGGAAATCAGTTGGCTAAGGGTATCAACAAGCCAAAGATCTTTCAGAAACAAGATGCTGCAGTCTTCTCCACTATGAGACAGGATGAAGATGAAAGAGATAAAAAAATAACTTTCCGGGGCCTTTTTTTGAGTAGTGAAATTTTGGCAATAGAATCCGATCTGTTCCTGTGCATACCATGAATATCCTGTCACCTTGTACCATAGGGAATGACAAGGTTATTCTAGATCGCCTAGTTCTTGTCAAATTTGTGTACTTAGGATAATTTATGAATTGGTATGGATGTGGTTGTATTGGAAATGGACTTGTTTATATAAAAATCCTCTCGTGAATTACAAGCCTATTACTTTTATTCTCACAATTGACTAAAGTTTGAAAAGTTAGAGAATGCAATTTTCTGTCCCTTTTAACTAATTAAATATACTTTAAGGAAGATCACTCAATTTCTTTGCCAACATTCTACGTATCCGAAAATTCAGGATTTATCAATTTCTTCTCTTAGATTTTCTTTTTAGAAGAGCACTCTGGACAGGTGCAAAATCACTAAGGGTGAGGCTGAATCAGTTTCGAACATGTTTGGTCAAACCTGGTTTGAGAACAACCAAAATAGAGCAGATTTGTAAGGGTGTACTTGTGGGGCACACATATTCGTTGCCGATCTGCAGTTAGTGGAGGACATCGGTCTTCCAGCACAAGACTTAAGCTTGAAGAGGTGGTTGCACATGGAGCATCAGTGTGATGCCTTATAGCCATGAATTTGTTGATATGGTAATTCAGCGGGTAGGCAGATTTATAGCAGGGTGTGGTGCGTTTCCCTTCAGATTTAGGCCAGAGCTTAGGGTAGAGGCTGGTCAATGTGGTATGAAGCTGTTAGTGGGTCTGGTGTCAATTATTACCGATTGGTTGTGGGTGTTTCGCAACTGACATCTAATAGATGTTTAGGGTTGTGTTTTCTGGTTTTTTATTTTATTTTTTTCCCTCAAATGATAGGATCTGTTTTAACCGGATTTGAGATTTTGTGGGTGTTGGAATTTCTGCTTTGATACCAATTGATTGGAACAAATTAGGGCTAATTTGTTTACTTGAGATTTGAGATAAAAATTGATATTGCACCAAAATTTCCCAGACATGATTCCTAAGAGAAGGTTTCTTACGTGTCATTAGGCTAATTGCATCTCACAACAAGAAAGAATGAGAAAAATCTCAAAAGGATTTTTTTTTACTAATTGGACTGCTGTCAAAAGTGAGATTATGCAGGAATTTTTTTAGATAAAAAGTATAATATGTGTCATTGATTCAGATTATGCCCGCATTTTTATTGCTATCTAATTACCTTTCCCAAAGAAGATAAGGCTATGAATTTTTTAAAGTATAGATAATGATACTACTAAAATTGTAATAATAGATCCTAATATATTAGCTCTAGATTATCTGCTTAATAGATATAGGATAAATGCATTCTGCATCACAAAATAATGACTTGTTGCTGCATGTATAGGGATCTAGACAAGCTTCTATGCATAAATCTCTTCACTTTTTTTCTTGATGGCTTACAATTATTTGTGCATGGACTCTTTGATAGGGAGGAAGCACGGTGCTATGCTTTGCAAGAGGATTTTGTCGCTGATCAGCTATTTCAAAGTTTTGAGCATTCTTCAGATGATCTTCTTTTGATCATGCATTCAATTTTCTCATCTGCAAAGGTGTTGTTAGTATGTTGTTTTCGTTGCATAAAAACGTCATTTTGACTTTATCTTTCTTTGTCGTTGTTGCTTAGCTTTTGTGTAATTGATTTACTTTGATCTTCAAATTTCATTTTTTATAGAAATTTTGAATTTTAATTTTGATTCATTGTGGTTTCCAACTGTATGTTGTTGGGGGATGTGTTGCAGGCCTTGTATTGGTCATTATTTGGCATTCATTTTTTTCCTGAACAAGTATAGGCTGTCATTTCATATATTTTATAGTTTCGTATTTTAACTTTGTCAGTACTTGCAATAAAATCTTCCAGGATAAATCACAAACACTTTAATGAGTTCATATAGAATTATAGCCACGATTCTTTACTTTGAAAACCTATACTTGTATCTTAGAATGACATCTGTAGCTTGTCAACGTGTTAGCTTTAGTTATAGGAAAATATTTCTGGAGACTTCATGGACTAATTATTGTCCTTCTTTGAGGAGCGTAGGTTAATTTTTTATATATTTATTAGAAGGATTGAACTGCTTTTCTAATGAGGTTTTATTTAAGCACTAAAATAATGAATTGTCAGAAAAACATTATCAAGCTTCATTAGGATTGGTTTCAAATAACTTCTCTGGAAGTTCTGGATGTTCATCTACTTGTGATTAAGTTCAATTGATGAATATAAAAAATGAAGTTATGCTATCTTTCTGAAATGCTCTAACATTGTCTTTGAGGTCAATCAAGATGTATAATTGTCTATTGTATCCAACCAGGGAAAGTGGCTAGGGATTTTAGAACTGGTCATTTTTTTTTTACTTTTGTTAATAGTGATTGGAAACTTCTAATTGTTCACTAACCCATTGACTAGATCTTTTCTCTAACGTCTTAGTTACAAATATTTTGGCATCAGAATAGCATAATAAAGCTAGTTTTCTGTTCTTTTGTTTGTCATAGTCATTTCGGGGTTTGAAAATTTTATTCACCCTTTATTTCTTGCTTTGTCACCTAACACTTCCAATTGCAAGAATCTCAAGCTTGTAGTTGAAGTTTCTTTTTTTTTGGATAAAAGAAGATTTTATTGAAAAAAGAGAGAAGTACAACCCAACAAAGAGAAGAAAGATACCAGAAACCCCAATAAGCAGGGAAGAGAAAGAAGGCCCAAAGCCAAACAACTAGAAAAAAGGACAAAAAAGAAAAAGAAACTAAATAGCCTTTGGCAAAGAAGCTATATACGTCTATGAAAATATCCCATTGAGAGTGGAGGTCGGTAAAAGAAATATCAGGAAAATGACCGTGCCCTTTGGCCCATAAAGTGGCCAATATAGTTGGCTCCTCCCACAACTTGAAATATGAGGGCTTCCCGTTGCTAAAAATAATTGAATTAGACACCAGCAAATGCTTCTACGAGTTGCAAAGATAATCCCTTGCCAAAGAGGTTTGTCTGCCTTCCTAATCCCATTCCCTTCAATAAACATACAGAAGAAGCATTCAACATTTGGAGGCAAAACCAATAACACCCGAACATCTTAAGTACATCAGTCCACAGCCTCCAAGCCATATTACAATGAAGGAGCAAACGTGCATGAGTTTCCCCACCTCTCAAACACATCACACACATGTTAGGAGAAAAGGCACTAGGACAGTGGACTTGGAATAAGGCGTTTGTCTTAAGCCTTTGATGACTTGCTGTCCAAGCAAAGCACTTCACATTAGAAGGGGTATAAGCTTTTCAAAATCCCTTAGCAACATTGATATGTGTGTCGGTGGGGTTTTAAGTGAAGTGTTCAAAGAGGGATTAGCAAGAAAATAGGCCTGAGGTTTTCAGGTTCCAGAGTCTTTTGTCAGGTTGGGGGGAAATGGAGATACCCATAAATCCAAAAGGGTGTACGTATCAATGGTCTCCCTATTCAAAAGGTTTTTAGAGAAATAGAAATTCCAAGACATCCTGCCTAGCATTGTTGCGAGTTGAGATTTAGGGGCATTACATCTTGAAGAGAGCCTATGTATCCTTGGAAATTTAGAGGCTATTGATTGGTTACCCAACCAACAAGCTCCCAAGATCTCAACGTGCAGCCATTTCCCACTTGTAGACGGGTATGAGAAAGGAATATAGGGTACACTTGTGAGATGGCTTTCTAAGGGCTTCGGTGAGAGGCATACCTTTGAGCAATGACATCGCATCCAATTCTGCTGCTCTTGTGGATGCTTTTAACGACTCTATCCCCAATCATCTGATACACATATGCCAACTTACTAGATGGTCCTTAGACTCATCCCTAATCCCAGACCATAAGAATTTTCTCATGTGACTCTCAATCCTATCAACTACCCTCCATGCATTTTAAACATAAACAGGAATAAATAGTAAAGTGGAATGCTAGAAGGACACGCTTTAATCAATGTGACACTTCTGCTAAGGTGAAGAGACTATTCTTCCAACTCTCTAGCCTCCTAGCAATATTATTCTCTATCCTCTCCCAAAAACCGCCTATAGCTCAGGTTACTGTTGGGGGAACCCCTAGGTAGCTAATAGGCCACTCCGACTTAAAATGTCATTAATCTATTCATCAAAACCTAACCTATATTGATCCTTATTAAGCCACGCTTGCCCAGGTTATCTTTAAGCCTGAATACCTGAATAAGAATAAGAATCCTAAGATGGATTGGCTGTCATGTTGTAGGAAAATGATTGTATCATCCACAAACTGGATGTGTGACACCTCAACATTTTTATCACCAACTCTCAAGACCTTCACGCATTCCCTTCTCTCATCTTTTGAGAGCATTTTGCTCAAAATGTCAACAATAATGAATAAAAAAGGGAATAGAGAATCCCCTCGTCTCAAATCTTTGATAGTCTTAACCCAGTTCTATGGTTTCTTGTTGACAATTACTGCAAAATAGAAAGAACTCAAGCATCCCTATATCCATTTTCTCCATCTATCCCAAAACTTTTTCGCTCCAATAGCCTATCTAGGAATCTCCAATTCACTCGATCATAAGCCTTCTCGAAGTCAAGTGTCAGGATTAATCATTTCCTTTTAGATCTTCTAGTGTATTCTACAACTTCATTTACTACTAGAAATGCATCTAAGATCTGTCCACCCCCTACAAATGTACTCTGATGACTGGAAATCATATACATTTGTAGGGGGTGGACAGATCTTATAGATACTACTCACTAGACTTATAGGTCTATAATTAGACACCTTCCTGGGCTTATCTTTTTTCGGGATTAAGGTGATAAATTTTGAATTAGTACTCTTGCAAATTTTTCCATTAAGAAAATAATTCCTCAAAAATTTTGATCAAGTTCCTTTTCACCACTTCCAACAATTCTTGAAGAACCATACAATGAAACAATCGGAGCTTGGTGCCTTATCACTGTGCAAAGTCCACATAGGCCCCCGTAATCTCATTTTCAAATGGTCTTCCCATCCTCTAGCCATGTCAAAACGTATCAATTCCCAATCTAAGCCTTCAATGAAAGACCTCTGGTTATTTATCTTCCGAGTACAATCCCTGAAAAAACTTTTTGATCTTCCTACCAACATCCTCCCTTTTTTTAACCTTCTGATTGTTATCAAGAACTAATTCCTTTAATGATACTCTTCCTCGGACGACCATTAACCATCCTATGAAAAAGGCGAGTATTGGCATCTCCGCCTCCTTAACCCATTTTAACTTTGTCCTCTGTCTCCAAGTTCTTTTTCCGTTAATCAACACACTTCAAACTCATCCTTGAGATCTGCAAGTCTCCTAGTTTGATCAACAGAGATGGTGCCCTCCACCTCTAATTTATCAAGATGTTTCATTTCTTCTAAAGTGCCTACCTTCTTTAAGAACACATTCTCGAATGCATCTTTGTTCCACTTTTTAATGTTTTCTTTCAAATTTTTAAATTTGTGTTTGAGTTTAAATCCCTCCCAGCCTGTTGTCATTCTTATCTATCCACCTTTCTCTAACCACATCTTTGAAGCCTGGGTGATGCAGCCACATATTTTCAAACCTGAAACGGGTGTGGCTCCAACTTACCTGTTGGGATTCAAGGAAGACTGAAAAATGGTTAGAGACAGGTCTAGGAATCACCTCTTGCACCGGATTTGGAAAACTATCCTGCCATTGTGATGAGACCAGAAAGCGGTCCAGTAGAGAGGAAACTACTCCCTGTCTATTGACTAACCATGTAAATTGGGCATTAGATAATGGTAAGTCCCTAAAGCTAGAACGAGGACAATGAGAAATTTCCTTCTAGTATATCTACCTTCCTGGTTGCCCTAGTATCCGTATAATTAAAAGCCCCTGCGAAGCTCTTAGAGAAGGAAGAACTACCTGTTACCTAAATCGGGTATCCAATACACTATGAACATCCACCAAATTTACTTTTTTTTTAAAAAAATAAAAATAAAAATGTAGTATATGTTATAAACATCGATACCAAGGAGGTACCTACCCTTGTACAATGCATTTACATTTCACCATTGGGCACCACAATAGTAAATGATTACACGTTTCTGCATCCAATTTACACATGAAACATTGATTTAACCATGCATCTGCGCCTTCTCATCAACATGTCAATCATCAGAATACTTCCCTTGCATGCTTCCCTTGTAAAAACGCCATTCTTGGAGGACCTTTTATCTTCCAAATCTGTTTGAATGGAAAAACGAGAAGAGTTCTATCCTCACCATTATTCAGCTGCCAGTAGAAGGATTTCACAGAGAATAAACCTTTTTTTTCAAGAGTCCATGACCTAAGGTCTGGCTAGTTGCCTAGATTGGCTTGGGACACAATAAGCATTACTTGTTGGTAGTCATCCACCTCCCAATCATTCAAATTTCTGGTAACCTGCACATTTCACACTCTGTCCACCCCACTGACAAAGTAAGCCTCTTCCATAAACATGTTTCTATTTTGTGCAATGGGGAAAGTTCTCTGAAATCTGTCTTTTATTATGAAATTACCAATCCATTCATCATCCCAAAACCTTATCTTATCCCATTTACCAACATACCACCTTGTATAACTCATGAAACCCTGCCTGTCCAACAAAATCTTCTTCCATATGGTCAATATTCCTTCCTTTCTTTGGCCCACCACCTGCCAGCCCAACCATAGCTTCCTTCCCTTCATCCATCACGTGACTTCCACAGGCTTCTTTTTGAATTTTGAAATTTTCCCGACCCATCTGCTTCTTGGATCCTGTCTTCCTTACCCGACTCCAATCAATCTTTCCATCTCCAATCAAATCTGCGAAGGATTGTTTGCACTCCACTTCCACCAAGATTTTGAGGATGGTGCCATAATGCGGGCATGGTAACCAAGCACTTCACTGCTTAATTGTTTTAATCTCAACTTCTATCTTGTTACCTCCTTCCACCTCAGTCTCCTTATCTGGGTTCGTCAGTGGCTGTCTCATCAACTTGTACACAACTTTCATCATTTTTCACCATCCCCTAGCCTTGATGCCCTCAGGTATAGAATTTGCTTTCTGTCTTTTCCTCTCATCTCAGTCAGTACAAGGTACCTTCCAAATCTGTTCTTTCCCACCACGATAAAGAGATTGTGATCTTCCCCAACCAACTGTTTACCCCAAGTTCTCCCCCCCCCCTTTTCTCTAGTAAAAATCGGCAAAGACATCAATGGGCCACCCACATCCTTGTCAACCAGTGTGATCGAAACTCTAAATCCCCTCCTGTTCTCACATATGTGGATCACTTCTTTCTCCCTTCCTTCACTGATTACATCAAAGGATTTATGATCTACCAGGAAGAACTGTTTCCAAATTGACGTCATTCACCCCTCCTAGCTGGCCAGGGCCAGCGGACCCTTTCTAAATCCCGCCCCTTTTACTTTTCTGACCTACTTTCGTAGCAGCCCTCAAGGAGAATGGACGGCAATGTGACCTAGGTTAAAGTTTGTCTTCTATAGAAGTAAGAAAGAAAATCGAGAGAGAGATAAGGAGAGATACGGCCGGTAAGCAAAAATTTGTTGCTGGAGAAGAATATAAGCTGCTGGCAAATAAGAACTTGGAACAGAAAGAGAGTTGGACATGCACATCACGTCTACCATGACACCAAAATCCCCTTCTCTATTGTTTTCCTCCTTCGGGTATACGTCCTAGGGGTTGGTCTATCCTAAACTCCTCTCATCTCTCGCTGCTTTACCCAAAATCCAATTTGTTCCATGAGGTTAGATGGGGATTCCTGATTAGAACTTACCTTTATTGGCTTAATGACAGTGACATTTCCTCAGTTCTCCTAGACATGTAATTCATGTGAACACTTCGTGTGCAGTTATGTCACGATTTATTTGGTGAGAGTTTTAATTATCAAATCAATAACAAAAAACATGAATGACCAATTGGTTCTCAGTAACAAGTAATGTGATTGCAGCTGAGGCACCTGTACATGTGACTTGTGAAATGTTGTCTAGATATATCATGATTGAGTAAATGAGAAGGTTGTTTTGATTTAGTTAAAATACAGGGTTGAAACTGTGAAGTAAAAATACAGAGTTGTACTCTAGTGAAATGCATTTCTTTTCCTATAATTGGTGCCCTTTTCATGCTTTCTTCCGTTAATGATTTTTTTCATAATCATATGGAATTTTTTCTGATAAAAATATATGTTGGCTAACAACATTTTTATGGTTTTGCAGGAACAAATCATGCCATTTGTATCTTCTATTTTCTTACGCAGGCTTTTTCTTCCAGGAGTTTATAATAATAATGTTCTACGGGCAACGTTGCTGGATTATAACAAGCACTGGACTGACTCAGAGTTTCAGTCCTTAAATGCAGATAGACTCAAAACCGAGATCATTTCACTGGTTGAACATGAGGTCCTCGCTTCTTTGTTATTTTACTATATGTTTCATCTTTGTCCTTCACGTGGTGATGCGATGAGTATAGTGGTGTAAGAAAGCTGATGTTCTTTTTATGCCTTGCCAGGGTTTTTCTGAAAGTTCCATGTCAATTTGCTGGTGGAAGAGTTTTTGTGCTAGGTATTTCCATTACTGGTGCAAAAGCAATGAACCACTTGCTTTGCTTGTCCAGTCTTCAGAAGGAGTTGTTGGTTTAATCAGGAAGCATTCTTTGTCTTTGTTTCGTGACTTGGAAAAAACTGAACTGCTTGTTGATGGTATATAGAGGATTCTTCCTTTTTGGCAGAGCAGAATGAATTTCCTTTCTTGCTGTTTGTGGCGTTTCGTATTGCAACTATTTTTTAGCAAGCAAAGCAAAAAAATTTGCAATCCTTTTTTGAATGTACTTTCTTTTGAACCTCTTTTCTAGGTTCTTCTGATGAACTTGGTGATCCTGTAAACTTTGGTGTGGATTTACCTGATGATGAAGATGAGATTCTCACTGAAGTTATTAGATGCATCACTAGAATAAGCCAACAATTCGGCAAAAGCTCCTCTGCTATATTTTATGAATCACTTTTTGGCACACCTAGCATTTCATCTGAGGAAATTATCCGTCGCCTACTGAAGATTCTGCAAACAGGAGATTATTCATCACTAGCTCTGAATAATTTGTCAGACCTTAGTGCTGATATTGCTTGGGAGAAGGAACTGTCAGATCATAGATCTCTGAGAAAATTCTCTGTTGACATGCTGTTGTCTCTTCATGCGCTGCTTAAAAAAGCTGTTTACTGGGGAAAAGTCTTGAATGTAATTGAGAGCTATCTACAATTCCTAGTTCCTCAAAAAACAAGACACAACAGTGGTGCTGAAACAATATTCAATATAGGCAGTTCCATCCTGGTCCAGATGACTTCCCAGATTGCAAAGGTGATGTTTGAATCTGCATGGAGCATTCTACTCTTTGTAAACTATCTGGTGAGCATAAGTGGGCAGGTCAGTTTTCCTTTTCTTCATATCTTGTATTTTTTTGTACTGGGTTGACATCCCCTTGGTGCTCATATTAATACTACACTTTATATTTTTAAAAGATATCTTCCTTAAATTTTGTTTTGACATAAAAAATAAATTGGCCTTAGCATAGGTTTGGTTTCATATTATTCGGGCATGGAAATGCTCGGGACTCCTTAGCAGCAAACTCAAGTAGTTGGATTAATGTTTGGTCTGACATTGATTTGCAGAAAATTTTATGCATATCGTTGCATGCTGCTAATTCTTCTCTAAACAAAACAATTTGAAGTTGCTATTTCCTCCTAGACCCTTATTTGATCAAAGTCCTGGTTGAGTCATGCTAAAAACTGATAAGCCTGATCTTTATCCATAAACTGTTTGAGGTGGGCTGCATGCCTATTGTAGTCCATCATAAGGCTCCGGTATTGGTCTAATTCCTGCCATCAACCTTTCAGCATATTAGAATATCAATGATTGACCTGTTTTCTTGCTTCATGGATTATGTCTTGACGTCCAAATCATAAAATTGAGCTGCATTTTTCACTTTAAAATAAGTTTTTTTGATTGCATCCTACACTTATTTGGCTGTGGACAGGAACATAACTGTTTTACTTATATATGGCGACATAGAGTTCCAAAGCCATGCTTAATCATTGAATTTTCCTCATCCCATGTGTCAAAGGTTGGGTCTCTTGGTTTTGATCTAGTGCCTAAGAGGTGGCTGAGCGTTCCTTTTCCCTTAAGGGTGATCCAAATTAATTACGTCCAACTCAAGTAGTCTTTTCCGCTGTAGTGATAAGTAGTTTGTTTGGATTTACTGAAATTCACTATTATTTTGGGTAGGGTTTCCCATGTGGGAATTTGTTCCCGTACTTTGGGATGTAACTTCTGACATATTCTAAGAGTTATAGCACAAATTAAAGCCAAATATAAGGTCATGGGAAGGATGTTTCCAGTAGGTAGCAGGGCTGCGTGCTCTGAACAGAACCACCGGCTTGAATGGCTGAGCAAAAAGGCGGTAGTGCGGCTCTTGACAACCTGGACAAAGATGCGCGTGGTAGGAGGGGCCTTGGCTAGTTGTGTGCGCGGCTGGCTGTGTGCAGGCAAGGCAGCTAAGCACGCAGTTGCGGCAAGGCTAGTCGGGCTGGGGTTGTGCAGGTACAGGCGTGCAGTTCTGGCGACTGGTGACTGAGCCGTACCTTTTGGCTGCTTCTGGCCATGAGGTTCTAGGGGGCCTGTGGTGGAGATGATCAATCTGGTGTTGGCCGGCGATAGAGGCTGGCTCCTTTTAGAGTTTCCTTATTTAAGCAATAAAGGTTGAATTTAAAGAATTTAGGGGTTTCTTAACCTAGAACTCTGATCCCATGTTAAGAATGACTGAATATGTATTTTATTGAATATTACAATTCTTGTATATACAAGTTTTTAAGAATAGAAAAGAAAACAAACCATTAATTACGCAGGGTGTAATATACTATAATGCCCTTTGACCTAATTATATCCTCTCTTTAATACAACTGTCTTTCTTTCTTTCGCCCTCCCTTCTGTTACTATTTTTTGTTCAAACATGTAAGGGAAATTAAAGAAATAATGTGCTTATTTGCTAATTAAAGGAGGGCATGGGCTGCCCTTTTACTGCACAGTAGAAGCTGAAGTTCAACCAAATGGGTACTAATAGAATCTCGTTCAAGGAGATAAAGAATGAAAAAGGAACGATGATTTGTTAGGGTCATCTGTCGGGGAAGCTCAGTATATTTATTTTGCTAATGGTTAGGCTTTTTTTGCAGGTAGGTTCATGGAAATTTTTTTCATATGTACTACTATTCCTGGGTTTTACCTGTTCTGTCTTCTTCTACAAATTTTTACTTGCCAAGGAAAATAGGAGACTCCCTTAGGCGAAGTATTGATTTTTACATTTATTAGCTAGGGAAAGAGAAGTATTAGCTTCTAACTTGGATTTTATCATGTCAAGTGTACTTGTGTTACTGCACTTTTAGGCTTAAAGTGAATCTGCTATTCGAAGGATAGTGGCCTAGGCATGCAAAGAGTCAAATGTAAAACCGTACTTCAGATACATGTATGAGAAAAAGTCCCTTTGTGCTTGTCATGGACGTTTTCTCGTTCATGCTTGGTTGTTCCTATTTTAAATGTTTGATACAAGCACCAGGGGCAGACTGGTTAGACTGAAGATGGTAGTCCACTGAGCTTATTAGGTTTGTAAAGAACTTGAAGCTCTCTGATTAAATTTACTTATTTGGTAATATAATAAGCAAACTGCTTTTCAGGTTTTTTAGAACAGCTTATGCGGGAGAAAAGCATCTCTCTTGACTTCTAATCTATTGGCAAGGGCTTATTTTTTCTTAATATGTTCAATTACTTATTTATCCTAATCTTTTTTTGCCAAAACAAGCACCTCTATTCAAACATGTTACTGCCTATTTCCGCATTAGCATCTATGTGTTTTAAGCACTATGTTTCAGAAACCAGAAACACCTTCTAAATGCCATCCAAAAAAGTGTTCTTTGAATTATGTCTCTGTTTGTACGAGTGCAGTTGCATGTGTTATATATGGTTTCTTCTTTTGAGAATTTTTTAAATATCATGATTAGATAAGCTGATATTCATTACTTTCATCTCTTTCTTTTGCAGATTAACATGTCACATGATGACATATGCAAAATAAAACTCGAGCTGATTCCGTTCATTCAAGAAATTGCTTTCGAGTGGTCCATTATTCTCTTCTTTAGCACCTCTCCATCTGAATCGCCTTCAATTGAAGATTTTAGTTCTCAGCTTTCATCATTGCAAATCGGTGAGTTATATTGGGGTTTTAAGGTAGAATTGTTAGCTTGACTTGGTCATACCAAAATTTATATATAGTGATTTAATAGTCTTGGTTATTTTCATTAAAATGGGAAATGTATTTAATAAATTTGGGATTTGGCTGCAAAGACTCAGCTACAATCCACAGAAGAATTTATATCTATGTTTTCTTTCAGAATATAGTTTCTAATATATTTCTAGAAGGAAAATGCCTACAAATGGAGTCTCCTCATACTTATTGATATTCGTTTGTAGATTATATGTTATTCTATGTGGTATTTTTAATATTTGCATTTCTAAATTTGATATTATGCTCTAACATAATTTACAGAAATTAGACAAAAATTCAATTTTCCCACAGTTTTGTAATTAAAAGAAGAAAGAAAAAGGAACTGATATATGTTATCCGTTGTAATTAAACGAAGCAAATGAGGAATTTAGTGGCTATATGAAATTTAAATTGAAATGATAACATAGGAGACTCGAGAAGTTAACATACTGTAACTAAAATTGGATCTACTATCAAAGTTTTTGGTTGTTTGGAAATTTTATATTTTCTTATCTGATATTAGTATGTGACTTACATATTTAATAAATACTCTAAGATGGGTTCTTCGAAATTAAATATCCAAATTTCTTCTATTTCATTAAAAAAAGAACAGAAAAAGAGAACTTAATTATCCTCTAACATATGCCACTAAGTAAAAAAAAAAAAGAATAATTATTCTTTTGAAATGTTAATTTTAGTTCATATGATAAATTTTATTCCGTCTTTTCAAAATTGTTTGGGTGATACGTTTGTAACTGTAAAATTGAGGTCGTTTATTTAGTGGTAGATGGGAAGGAACAAATTTGTTCAAGGGAATCAAGTAATAAGCTAATGGAAATTATCCTTAATGAGGGTAAAATTTAGTGTTGAAAGCTCTTGGATTGGGAGGAATTTGTTCCTTTGTAGGGCTAAGGTCACCATTTTAAGGGCTGGTGGGAGAAGAGTGAAATGTGCTCAACCATTTTAGGTGCTCTGCAAAAATGTTACAGGTTTTTGATTATTTGAGATTGGCAGAAATCAGTCATATGACTTTGGCTTGAAATTCTTGTCTCTTTTCATCTACTCAGATGGCAACTTTAATAAAAGATCAAGGGATAAGAGGCTTGGGAAATGTGATTTCACATTGGCAATGGTGCTTCTACTGAGTAGTCAAAGTTATACAGGAGTACAGAAACAACTTTCTTCAAGATTTCTCCCCAGTACACAAATTATTAATACTCTCATGTGGAATTTTATCAGCTGGATAATATGGGGTAAAATGGGAGATGAATCTTCATCATTCCTGAGACGTTCAACTGAGCTTGCTGTTATCTTACTTAGGAATGGACAATATGATGCTGTTGAGGTTAGTTCCCTGCCTTCCACTTCAAAAGAATCTTCATTAGATATCCATACATATAACTTGCTTTTCTTTCTTTGAGGTACACATGTAACTTGCCTTTTTGTTCTAACTGATGCCAGTACTCTTTCTTTTAATCTTTTGTCATTTAAGTCCCTACTTATTGCGGTGGAGGAAAATTCACGAAGGGAGAAAATTTTTAGAAGTATTCAGGATACTAGTGGTGATTGGTGCCTACTCCAACATCTCCTGGGATGTTGCTTTCTCAATCAAGCACAGCGTGGATTAAGAGGAACCTTAAAGGAGAGAAAAATTGAGGAAGCTGTTCGATGTTTTTTCCGGTATTTGATGTTCTCTTAATTTGTCAATTTATTATTGTGAATATGTTAGTACCAGCCTTTATTTTCTTCCTATTGTCTGGAAATGGCTGCAAATTAGTCTGCGTATGCGACGGAACTGCAGAATTTCTTTTGATAGTTTATGCTATGTTTGTCCTCAGTAATTATTGGGTGAATATCTAGCAGGTTGTAGTTAGTTACTTTAGTTTTAGCTATGTGCTTGTTTGCTCATTTATTACACAAATCTTTCTTGTTTCTTCAGAGCTTCATCAGGAGAATGTGCTTCTGAGGCTTTGCAGAACTTGTCTAATGAAGCAGGATTTCCACATCTCAGCTTTAGTAAGTTTATTAGGTGAAAATCATAGTTATGTCCTGAACAAGCAGATGGTTTTTGTTTTTCCTTTTTTTTAATATTTTTTTGAGATATGGATGGATTTATGTTTTCTTTCTCTTGGGGCCTTGGGGCGATAGGGAAAACTTCAGATGGTAAGGTGTCAGCTGCTGCATGGAAGCTTTATTACTATCAGTGGGCGATGCAAATATTTGAGCAATATAACATTAGTGAAGGTGCCTGCCAGTTTGCTCTTGCTGCACTTGAGCAAGTTGATGAGGCTCTTAATCTGAAAGATGGTGGCGATGCCAGAGATCCATTCATTGAATCAGTCACTACAATGAAAGGACGACTTTGGGCAAATGTCTTCAAGTTTACTTTAGATCTTAATTTACTGAATGATGCCTACTGTGCAATCATTTCAAATCCAGATGAGGAGAGCAAGTACATTTGCTTGAGGCGTTTTATCATAGTTCTATATGAGCGTGGTGGAGTAAAGGTTCCCTTTTAAACAATACATTATGCACCTTGTTATTCAATGTTGTTTGTCTCCTTCATCAGTTGTCAACTTATAATGGAAACATAGGCTTAAATTCATTCTTGAAACTTCATTTAGGAACCTTGGAAAATTTTGTAACTTAGTTGGAAGTTGCCGATTAGTGACTTTTGAAACAAATTCCATATTTAATATTTGGCCTAAAGCCACAGATTTTTGCTAGTAGTTCTAAGCATACAGGAAAGAGCAGTGCTGCGAAGTTTTGAATTTCAATGGTTTCTACTACTCAGCACTTCCATTATATGTCTTGCATATTCTTCTTAATCTGCCAGTCTTAGATAGTGTCTCAGTCAGTTTGGTAAGCAACCGAATGACTTTTGTTGTGGATTCAAATGAATAATCATTCTTTATTGGGAAGACTGAAATATTCCCTACCATCCTGACTAATAGCATGTATTTAGTTATTTATTTTTTGTTTTTTGTTTTTCTTCTTAACAGGTTCTTTGTGGGGGTCAACTTCCCTTCATTGGCTTAACAGAGAAGATCGAGCAGGAGCTTGTCTGGAAGGTGTGTCATGGATGCAAAGAAGAAGAATGCTGCTGTCATATTTCTCCTATTTTTTTCTTTGATGCTAATCTCTTCTTTTTTTTTTATTTTATTTTATACACAAAATAAAGGCTGAACGTTCAGATGTAATGGCAAAGCCGAACCCTTATAAGTTGCTTTATGCATTTGAAATGCATCGACATAACTGGCGAAGGGCAGCAAGTTGCATGTATCGATATTCAGCTCGTTTGAGAAATGAACCAGTTTCTAAAGATTTACAAAATGTATCAGTGGTGTTGCAGGAGAGGCTGAATGGGCTCTCTGCCGCTATCAATTCCTTACATCTTGTTCATCCTGAATATGCTTGGATTGATCCTCTGCCCGTTGGAATTTCTCTTCAGCATCCAAGTAAAAAGGCTAGAAAGGCACTGCAAGAACAATGTAAGAAATGAGAGCATGAATCTTCTTTACATGTCTGGCATTTTGTCTTCACATTTTTGTCTATTTCTACCTGTATTATGGACAGCTTATTGACTAGGCTTTTTCGACAGCATACTTTTCTTTATAAAGCAATGACTTTTTTATTTTTGCTGCAGCAGTCAGCAGTGATGATCAGCTGCAGAGATCAAGATCTTGTATTGATATTGAGAAACTTGAAAATGAGTTTGTTCTAACTTCAGCAGAATATTTGCTTTCACTGGAAAATGTCAAATGGACCTATTCTGGTAATTTTTTGTTCACCTATTTTCTTTATCCATACTTTCTTTTGGCCCGTCACTTTCTTTGGATTGTTGTCATTGGAGGAATTAACCTTAGATAGGATCTTTTGGCTATTAAATTTAAAGTGATTGACAACACAAAGATATACTTATATTTTTCGATGTCCTGCTTATTGTCCTATCGAAGTAAACGATTATGAGAAGTTTTAAGGGCCTTTGTTTTGAATTTTTATACAGTGAAGAGTTTGAGTGTTTGTTGTCCTTTTTAGTGTTCATTATTTTGTTCTTGGAATCTTCTTTCCAGGAGTTGAAAAGCCTCCTTCAGACTTGGTTGATCTCTTGGTCCATTCAAATTTATATGATATGGCCTTTACTGTTATCTTGAAGTTTTGGAGGGGTTCAAGATTGAAGAGGTGAAATTCTTGAAATAGGGTTACACAGGAGAGCATTTTTATTATATATTCTGTGGAATGTAAATTGGTTACTTTTGCTCAGGGAGCTGGAAAAGGCTTTTGCTGCTATGGCAATCAAATGCTGTCCAAATAGACCGGGCCCATTATATGTTGGGTTTGGTTCTTTTACCCTTCTGCATTTGCTTCCTCTTCTTTGTTTATGTATTTCTCTTTCAAATTCTCTTCCTCGTTACACAATTTAATTTTTTTCTGTAACTTTCAGGAATGAATTCCGAAGTAATAGTCTTCTGTTGACATCATCGGAGAATGAAGTGACTTTTCATGGTTCACCTGACGTTGGTCTTACTATTTCATATTCTAAGGCTACTGGTCAATGGGAAACACTTGAGGCGTATCTTGTTCGTATCTTCTGCTTGCTTCTTGAGATTTATATTCCAGTCAGCTCTAAATTTTCTTTTCTTCCTTAAAAAAAAAGAATTAGGGATTCTTTTAGAGAACTATTACTAATAAGAGCAGAAAAATTTTAGAAAAAGAGAGGATAAGGCATCGTTTATCAGAAGCACAGAAAGGAAAACTGAAAAAGAAGAAAAGAAAATGGAAATGCCTCAACATAGAAAGTTGTTCTATTGTGTTGCAAGATTAGATAATGCCAAGCTCTCAAAATACCCTGTGCTGTAGCCCATAAAGAAGCTAAAAACAACACCCTATCCCAAGTAAGAGTAAGAGTGTTGAGCAGATTTATTGAAACCTCTGGCTATGCAATCTAATCGGAAGACCTAACACCTAGCAAGAAAGACATTATGCCATGAAGTTTTAAGCTTTTAAGCTCCTTCCTCCTTAAGTCAACCTCTCAAATGGTGGAAAAGTAAAGGAAGCTTCCAAACTATAAAATTTCCTCAGTGACTGCAAAAAGTTTATACAATAACCTGCATGCAAACCTGACAATGTAAGAATGTGTGATTATCTCTTGAACTCTATCAAGGCAGCACACAAATATCGGAGAGCTCAAATTGGTTAGGTTTTAACCTTTTTGATCTTTAACCTTCTAAAGGGAATTACTAAAAACCAAAGTTTGAGCTGGTGAATTGCCTCTATAAAGAGAAGATTTACAAGCAAAGTGACTGAGAATTTAATGTCCACAGACAATTATTAGTTCTAGTCACTGGATGAAAAGCTTCAAGCGTGGTAAGTGAAGTTTAAATAAGTGGCCTCTCTATCACTAAGATTGGAAATGAAGTGAATGTTCCAAGAAAAAGAATCTTAGTACGTGATAGAAAGATATAGCACTGTGACTTGATTAAGATAATCTATGATGGTCCAGGCATAAGGTAAGCAATGGAGAGTCCCAGGAAGACCTTGGGAAGCTGTTACTAGGGAAACCAGTTATTCAAGATGAGGACCTTGGTTACCTGCTAGATATTCTGACTTCTGATCTTTTGTCAGTTTCTGGACAGCAGCCTTTTGTTGCTTGTTTATAGTGCTTATTTTCATCTTTAAAAAAGAGAGCAGGACGTCTTCCTAAAATAGGACTTTGGATCATCTGTCACCTTTAATGAAAGCAAAGGACAGAATGAGGAATGTCCCTGAGACCTAAACTTACTTGGGCTTTTGTGAGTTATACTAGTTCCTCCTTTGGTATGCAATCCATTCTGGTGAGTTTGCTCTTTATTATCCTGTGGCACAAAGCCACTGGTCCCGAAGGAAAATCTCACAACCAGTAAGTCAATAAAGTGATATTTTTAGTGATCAGATTCCCAACGACCAAAATCTCTTCACCTTTTGGCTTACGACAGATGTCTTATCGTGCAAGTGATATTTTTTGTATTACCAAACAGATAGGTTGAACAGTGTTTAAAACTACTTATAACTAGCAAACAAGTGAAGCTAAACACACTCTTAAATGAAGTCATCATTAAGATCTGTTTAAGTGAAGACCAAGAGTCTTTTGTATCATACAATGTGCAAAAAGGTTCAGTTTATCCACCTAAGCATTATGTTTCCAACCCTCATGAAGCCTCCATTCTGTTTATTTCTCATCTATGAAACTCAATTTGCAGCAAAGGTACAAACCAATTCATGCTAGGCTACCGGTAATTGTTGCTGAGACTCTTCTTCGCTCGGATCCTCAGATTGAGTTGCCTCTATGGTTGGTTGATATGTTCAAGGTAATTTTCTGATATGTTGGAGAAGCTGACTATATTTATAGTTTAGGTATGAGATAATGTAATGCATGTTTTTTTTTCGAATTGGTTTGCTGGACTAAGAATAGATTTACATGCATCTTTTACAATGATTGTTAACCATGACCCAAAACAGTGCCCATATTGTCATTTTTTGTTAAGATGATTTCATTGCTTCCGAGATGAGCTGAAACTAGTAATTACAATTATTTCTTTCATTTTTACAATACATGTAAAGCATTTCAAAATAATATACAAAATTATTAAACTTATACACCATGAATGCAAGCTGCAACCTTCTAGCTGGTACACAGATGTCTAGGAATTCAAATAACTGTGCAAAAGTGGCCTTTAATCTTACTTAGAAAGAGATCATGTTTCATTAAAAACAACTCCTCCGGTTCTCTAGCAGAGGTCATTATTATTGATCGAGTTTAATTTAAAACTTTATCCCTATTTCTTTTATATGGAATTGAGTACATAAATGGTGGAACTCTTAGTAATGAACTACTCATGACATAATCGGACAGAGGTTAAGGTATATAGATGAGATGGAGGTGAATGGCAATCAAAAGAAACCAATTAAAATTCCAGTGCTGCAGTAGAAATTTTATTGATGAGAAGAGAAATATTATTAAAAAGAGGAGAAAAAAGGTATAACAAGGTAGGATAAGAAATCCCTGTAAATCAGAATGTGGTAGTGGAATAATCTCTTAATGGAATATACAGTTGTCACTGCATTGGTACAATTAAAATATGTAGTTCATGAGGTTTCGGAAAAAAAAGCATAAAGTGCAAGTGAAGAGTACTATTTTTTTTTTCAACTCACATCCAATCTAATATCCGAAACATTAATCTCCTAGAAAAAGAGACATAACCTAGATGAAATGTCATGTTCTCAGACTTTGGATTTGGTTATTGAATGAGATATATAAAACAAGGGCTTGGGGCTTGTTAGAGCAAACCCATTGATCTCCAGGTCTAAAGACTCTAAACCTTCCTTTTGATAATTATGTTCTTCCCCCTTTGCTGAAGTTTGAATGCAAGTAAATAGAAATAAGTGGGCTAACTTCTTCCTAGAATCTAGGATAAATCAGTGTGATTTTAGGCTAAAATCTTATCAGCACAGTTTTAACTTCTCTCAATTGGCCTATTTATTTGAATAACTAAAAAGTATTAATTTCCAAAGTAGAAGATATTTAAACCTAACCAAAGACACAAAAGAGTTTAGAACGACTCTCTTTACTGTTTGCTTATCAATTATAACATTACACCCCTCGTTCATTAGGTGCCTTTCCCCAATAAATCCCTAGGGTGATGGAGATGACCAAATAAAATGTTAATGCAAAAGTTTTCAACCAATCTGATTGACAAAATCCATTTTGTATGTCATAAGAACTAGTGCATCTGCCTATCAGCAGATATGTCCCAGATGTTTTCAATCATGTCTGGGCCAGTGGTAACAAAATTCTAGAGGAATCATCATAGCCACGCGCAAGACTACACTGGAGCACCGAGTATTTCAACATAAGTATATGTCTTAACATCCTACATCTTCATAGTTCCATCAAGGGTAGCAGTTAGTACATGCTTGCCAGACAACATAAGAACACAGCTGATTTGCGCATTGTGGCCCTTCATTTCTTCAAGAAACTGTCATGTTTTCTCCGTCATAGAGCTCCCGCTGCAGAAGTAGAAGCACGAGTAGAGGCAGAGCGCCTTGAAAATCAGAAGAATATGGAGACTGTGAGAACAGTGAAAGACGTGTCCCCCCACGAGTTCGTCAAGGGATACGCCGCCCACCTCAAACGGTCCGCAAGATCAAACTTCCTTCATGGACTGATATTGTCAAGACTGGGAAATTCAAGGAGCTTGCTCCTTACGATCCCGGCTGGTACTTTGTAAGAGCGGCTTCCATGGCAAGGAAAATATACTTGAGGGGGCCTTGGTGTTGGTGCCTTCCAGAGGATCTATGGAGGAAGCCAGAGGAATGGCAGTAGACCTCCTCATTTCTGTAAGAGCAGCGGTGCTATTGCTCGTCACATACTTCAACAATTGCAAAATATGAACATCATCGATGTTGATCCCAAGGTTGGGAGGAGAATTACGTCCAGTGGCCAGCGAGACTTTGACCAAGTTGCTGGGAGGATTGCAGTTGCCCGTTGAGAGATTCAGCTTCACCATCAATTGAAAGATTTTAGAAATTTTGAATCAATCATGAGTCAAGAGTAGATATAATAGGCGTTGTGTCAGTTCATATTCAGGTTGTTACTTTCGATACTTAACGAACATGGTTTTATTTCTTCAAGCAGTTGTTGTCTCCTTGGGTTTCTTTGATCTTAGATTTAGTTGGTGAAAACCCATTCCAATTATATTATTGTCTGTTTTGTCTTCTAAAAAAAAGAAACCGTCATGTTTTGCTTATCCCATAAAATGACTAACTGATCATCAGATCCTAATACTATCTTTCAGCACTAGTTGCGCGGGCAATTTCCTTCCTCTCAAATGTTTCTGCCTTCTTGTTGGATTTCTTGCTACAACCATTTATGTCTTTTTTGGCACTGTATTTCTGCTAGTCTAAAGCTCTCTAAATAGGCCCTTGGTTTGCACACTAAAGCTTTCAACAAATTGTTGTTGGAACTACTAAATTCTCCCATAACCAGCCACTTTATTACCAAGTTGTTATGGTCCTGGACTTTGGATCTGTCTGATATATATAGAACTAGGATTTGTGCTTGTTACAGAGAACTCGTCAATCTCCCCAGTTATAGGATTCTAATTTTTTTTTAGTAATTGTTCTCCTCCCCTGTTGCTGAAATTAGAATACAACTCTTGTTTGCTGATTGCTTATTTCTGCTTGCTGTTTGTGGGTCCCCCCTCAGCCTTTTCTTTCATATGTTGATTATAACAATGAGTTTTATTTTAATGTTTCTCTATTGTGCTAGAGTTTGTGCCAAGGTAATTGTTGACTATTGAACTACGACTTGGTTCAGCAAACGAAGTTGTGATTTGTCTTTGAAAGAAAATGAAAATACAATTAGAATTTTTCTGATCATAAGGAATATCATTGTTCGAGGACCTTTGCAATAAGTGTGCCTCATAAAACCCCTCTTGACAAAACTTTGTTCAAGCAACAGAGTGGCCAATAGCCAGTTCCTCTTCTTTGATTTTGTTTTACCAGTTGCAGAAGTTAGGTTTAAATTAGAAAAAGACCAATAAGAGGTAAACCTCCCTGGTTAATTTGTAGCTTTGTGTTGCTTCCAGACAACTCTCTTCTATCATGTAAGCCTCTACACTTTTTTCCCTGTCTGTTGTTCCCAATATATATTTATCCTCTCAAGGCAATGAAGTACTTTGTTTTTGGCTGGTCCAAATCGAATGATAAGGTTAAATCCATGATCTTAACATCAAACAGGAGGATTTCTGCCACTATGGCCAAAGGCTCGAGGCAACATTAGATATACTTATCTCTTTTGTACTTTTTCTTGTTAAAGCTCCAAAAAGCTGTTGCAACTCAGAGATGAGTAACAGGTTGTACTGTCAAATGAGCATAGACAGGTTGAGCACGTCTAGAAATTGCTTCCGTTTTCTTGATGGTATCTGTTCATACAATTTAGTTTCTTGTATATCACCCATCTTAGTCATGTTCTTTTTCGTGTTTTGACAGGGTGGTCAAAAAGTAAGGACTTTTGGGATGACTGGGCAAGAATCAAGTCCTGCATCTTTGTTTCAACTGTATGTTGATTTTCATCGATATTCAGAAGCTACGAATTTGTTGCTTGAGTACATGGAGACATTTGCATCAACCGTGAGTTGCTGTCTTTCTTTATATTCATTTGATTAGTAATCAAAATTCATTCTTCCTAGGTTGTTTGTGGATTTTTTTTTAACTCTGTTCAGTGCATATCTATAAGCCTGGAACTGATGCTTTTAACGTATAGGTTGAAATATTTTACAATCTTATTGTAGTGAGTTGCAAAAGTTTTAAAAAATTTTCAATTTACATCACAGTGTCTCTGTAAAAGGTCTGTGCGTGTATATGGGGATCACATGGGTTTATATTTAATTTCAGATCAAATTCAGTCAATTTGATTTCAAGTAAAATTCTTATATTATACTTGATTTTTTTAAGCTTATATTAATATTTTCTTTTTTCTTTACTTTGAACTATTATATAAATAATTTTTAAATAGTTTACAAACTAATATTAATATTTTAATTAATGAAATAATAAATAACTAATTAATTTTTATTTATTTTCAGTATAAAGATAAACATAGATATGTACTGTAAAAGTTCTGCAAAACAGAGTGATACAAACAAGGGTTTGACTAACAATGAGAACATAAACAAAAATGGCCAAAATGGAAAGAACTGTGAAGGCAATATTTTAAACTTATGAACAAGGACGATATGAAATGAAACTTGGTAAGGACAGTCTTCATCCATACATTTAATAGTGCAAGGTTTGGCAGTTATTAGACCAGCTGTCCTTGCCTTTACAGAAGTGTTGATGTTTTGATTTTGGTAGTCTAACCAATTTTCGCATTCTAGGTTCGCTTTACTTACTTCTAGCTATATTAGCATCATTTTCAAATGATTTCTCTCATTTGTAAGTTGTCTGGCCAATAATGGTAAAAGTGGATCCAGTTAGCAGGATACTTGCTGTGTATTAAGAATTTCTCCAGTATTTTAAACCGAGCTTCATTGTTTATGCTAACACAAATTGACTGAAATCTTAGAAGATGTTGACAATGTCAAAGACATTGTATAATAAGTTCAAAAGTCAAAGACTTTCAACAATATAATCAAGTTTTGAACAATGTCTGTAAACTAAATGATTGTGCATTGTGATTTGGTCTAACATATCTGCTCCGGAGAATCTTATATTCTAGAATCATTTTGAAACATGAACTAATCTATAATGTGTTCGGTTATGGGAGATGTGATTTTTTGCTATTTGTCCTCCTTTCCTGGATGCTTTGAACTGCAATGACTATTTTCAAGGAAAATCTTGATCATTGTTTCCATATTTTACATCTTTTTGCACTAAGCGGTATGTTTACCTGGTAATGTGCTCCAATGATAATCTTCTGCAGAGACCTGTAGACATAATTAACCGGAAAAGACCATTTGGAGTTTGGTTCCCATATACAACAATAGAGAGACTGTGGTGTCGACTTGATGAATCAATCAGTTCGGATCACATGGTTGATCAGTGCAATAAACTCAAAAAGCTTCTCGAGGGAGCTTTGCTAAATCATTTGAAGCTGGTGTGCTACAATCTTACGGTAGAAAGTAGTTTAGGTGCAGGTTTATTGGTTTGTTCACTATTTTTATTTTCTTGTTTTCAGCTGAAGGTGGATTCAGATGATGCAGTTTCTTCTGCTGGTTAAGATGTTGGAAAATGTGACTAACATAGTGCAGATTCAAGTTTTGAGAAAATGAAAGAAAATAACGGAAGATCCTTCTTTACAGAAACCGGCAACCCATCTGCAGGTTGGTACTTTTGCGTCAATTTTTACTTCTGAGATAGCAGTTTGTAGCAAGCAAACAGGACCATAATATCGAACCATTGGTATGAGCTTTTTCTTACAGGTGATATTATTATTTGCAGCTGCTATGACCTACGAACTATACATGGGTTAGTCTGGAGATTTGGGGGGGTGCATAAGAATCTCACTTTTAAAGGCTTTGGCAAGTGATGACGGATAGTTCATTTACAGTGCTTAGTGGAGAGGTAGGTTCCTTGGCTTTTGAGCTATAAATTATTTTTAATCTTTTGAAGTTAAAAAGAAAATTGCTAGTTTCGGAATTCATTCGACTGATGGAGATGGAGAGTTCATCTAAGCTGCCGCATTAGTTCATAGATAAATTTTTGTAAAATCCACTTTGTACATCTATCATTATCATACATATTTATGTGTCTGCGTGCATGCATGTACGCATGTATGTGTGTATATGTATATATGCATAGTCTTCTAAACATCTTGAAAGAAAGCGAGTTGGTTTCTTATTATGACAAGATTATCTCTGTTTTGTATGATCTAGCTATAGAAAAACCAGGAAGAAAGCATTCTCCCATCTTGTCTTTTGTCTAGATTCTTTTGAATTGGGAATTTATTGTGTCAGGAGTAAACAAAATAATTTTACTTATATAGGGATTAAGTATTAATATAAACCTCTATAGAACACCCCCCCCCCCCCCCCCACCCCAAACAGATATTTGGCAAGATTGTTAGATCATTAGTACTACACTTCTTTTTTTTTTCTTCCTTTCTTGAGACAATTATTAGACACAATTGACGTTGAAAATAGACTAGAAAAATAGATCTTTTGCTTCGACTAAAACAAACTAAAAAAGGAAACTAAGATAGAATAAATTATTTATTGTAATAATTATTATTCACATAGTAGCAGCGAATGAGAAGCAAATCAAAAGTGGTTTACAACAAACAGAAATTCAGAATATGTCACTCTAGCATGATCACACACGCATGTAGAGTTTATTTAGGGTGACAGACGATACAGAAGTTGAAGCTTGAAATATATATATATATATATATGGGTAATAAATAATTAATTAATGCATATAGATTAGCCGAAGAAGTGGTGCTTCTTTTCATGATGAGCCTTCTCTTCTTCCTTGGCTTCTTTCTTCTCGTGATGCTCATGGAGTGCAAATCCACCGGCTCCAGCTGCCACCGTCCCCGCAATCTTCTCTTCAATCTTATGCCTGTGAGCATGTTCAGGGTCCTTCTTAGCCTCGTGCTTTTCGTGCTATCCAGTCAATTTACAAAAGACAAAAAAAAAAAAAGAGATACTTCATGTCAGTATAGTTATGAGTAAATTAGCTAATTTTTAAAAAAGAAAATGAAATTTTAGTTTTTCCATACGCTAAATATCATTTTTAGTACTTCTATAATATGTTATTACTATATTTTTAGTTTTTCTGCACTTGCGTTGCTGCTGCTCACTCTATAAACCAAAATCTTATTGTTTCTTTTTTCTTTATAAACTTGATTGTCATGTTACTATTTTAATTTATTTGACAATATTATCAATTAGTATCAGATGAATAGCTGAATCGAAATTAGTACACAGGGTTTGTTATGCACAAAAATATATTTATGTGTATATATAACTGACTTGGGGATTAAGAAAAGAAAAATTACAAGAAATATACATACCAGGGCATAAGCTCCGGCAGCAAGACCAGCCATCTCACTAAGGTGCTCAAGATGCTTGTGATGCTTCTCGTCTCTCCCATAATCATGTTCATGTTCCTTATGTCCTTCAGAGTAGACAACGGTTTCCGATGTGGCCTCTACCGGATTCTCTTCCTCCTTGTGGTGGTGGAAGAGATGGTGGTGGTGGTGCTTCTCCTTGTCCGCCATCGCAGTAGTGGTTATATTGACTATAGCTGGATAAATAGGGAGAGAGTTGTAAATGTAAGTGATGAGGAAACTAGGGAGGGATATTTATAGAAGTTGGGGGATTGTGTTGACAAGGGAATTATCTTAATGAGATACTGTGATTGGCAATAATTAATTGGCTTTTTTCCTGACTGACACGGTTATGGTTTGTGGGGTTCACATAATTATTAGTAGGTTTATCAAGGATGACAGAATTTGTATATACTTTATTACTAGTGTATAGTCGTTGATGTGTGTGTGTCTATCAATATGGGGATTAATTTAAGTGTAAGAGAAATAGAAACTTATTTTATATATATATATATATATATATTTTGGGGATGATTTTAGAATTTGAAATATTCTTCAACTATTGGAAAAATGAGGACGGTGTACCGGCCAAAAGTTGTTTTATCGGCTCAAATGAATATATGTTAAAAAAAGTAATGAAGTGTGAAGACTAAAGCTTAAATTTATAACAGCGGTTGAGACGTCTAGGATTTAGTTTTTTTCCTTCTTTAGATTGAATTCCTTATAACATAAATTAATGTTGTAGCCCCCCCGGGAGTGACGAAGTCGTGCGAGAACATGTCAATTTATTTTCTTACCGCCTGTCTTTCATGTGTCATATTATAATACATATATATATATATATGTCAATTATTCAAGAAATCAAGTGCTTAGCTTGCATGAAATACTATAACCTCTCGAGTGGCACTTTCAATTTTTAGATTTTATGTGCTAATTTAAATTTTTCGACGAATTAATTTTAGAGAAATTAAGCTTTTAAACATACATATTTTAAATTATCTAACTATGTATTTTCTGTATAATCTAATTGACAGTTGAGTTTGTATTTATTGTCCTTTTAAGTTCTTAAAAATAGTGCTTGTCTTGTAGAAATAGTTAAGTTTGTGTATACATATATATATTTTCTGATTGAAATCAAGTTTGGTTAACTTTTTTACTAACCTGTCGGTTGGCGTAGCTGGTAAGAGACTTGTGATCAATTATTATATTTGGTCATAATCAAACTGAAACAATTAAGAAAATTCAACTTCAATTATTAATCTCGTGGTAAGTTGGAATTCACCTCCTGAGTTTTAAAAGTGCAGTTAAAATAATTATTAATTAAAGTCATTTTTTAATAAAAAAAGTATTTAATATTTAATAAAATTAACTATAAAATATAATATTGTGTTTGGTAAAATTTATTTTTAAAATTATTAATTTAAAACGTATTTAAAAACAAGTTTTGAAAATTATTTTATATTTTCTTCATTTGATTATAAAAATACTTTTAAAATATAAAAATTACAACGAGAACAAATGATAAATGGACCCCAAATAACAAATATATCTTTGACGAGGGAAATTCCATCTCACGGAAGATATCATATCTATATATTCTTCAAAATATTTTGTAATAATTTTATAATATATAATATAATATTTTGATAATAATTAGTCAACGATGTGATATTATGAATTATTATCTAATATCATACTATCAAGTTATTAATATATTTTTTAATTTCAGATAATACAAATAATTCAAGAACTAAGTCTTCTCACGAGACAGTTTTAAGATCATAATCTATAAAAAAATAATTAAAATTTTGATTATAAAATATTTTGAGCGCACATCCTTACTAATTAAACTTACATTGTTAGTGTACAAAAAGCCTCTACCTTAATTAATAAGTATGGAGATAATTTATTTATATATAATTGTATAAGGCTACTCTCGTTTGCAAATTGATATAATTTTTAAAAATAAAATCCTAAACAAAAACTTTAACCTGAACTCAACTTAATTTTTACATTATTTAAAGTAAATTAATTGTTAAAAATCATATTATTTCCTAAATAAAGTAATTTTTAGATAATTTTACTATATCTAATTTTAACTTAATCTAATCTTTAATCTTATTATGGAAAAAAAAAATTAAAAGGAAGCAATCCTATGGTTACGTAAAGATAAGATTCGTTGATTTCTTTTAAAAGCACGGTAATTATTCATCCACTTCTCATACTTCATAAATAGTTAGAGCATTAAGGAATATTTGAAAAGACATTTAAAAAATTAGTTTAATAATGTATCGGTTCGTTTTGCCATCAAAAAATAAAAAAAAAATTTCAAGAACCGATCTTTCTTTAAATTGTTGAATTTTTTTTTATTTTTGTCAACCTATGATATTTTAAATTTTCGTTATTAAGAAAATCAAAATAATTTTTAAATTGATCAGAATATCATATTTTATGTGATATATTACATTTGTAAAAGAGTGATAATTTCATATGATATAATGTATTTATGAGAGAGCCATGTGAATATAACGTAACTTATTGAAAGTATTTATCTTATATTATAAGAAAACAAAGAGTCAAAATCATGGTCAAACATTTGTATCAGATGAACGTCCAACAGCATCGTCAAGGAGAATATCCTTTCTGGATTAGGTTTGTCCAAATACGGAAATGGGCCAACAGGGCCCATCTCAATGATGAATTGCCACGTGTTACATAAATTAAAACTGGGCCAACGTGGCCCATCTCAATTATAAATCGCCACGTGTCAATATAATATAATTCACACTGAAGGACATAAAGGGAATTTCAACTCCTCTCATTTATTGAATTTTGATTGAGTGTGTGGCCGAGGCCAATTGGGGGTGGGACCGGGGGTGTACACGAGATGGTAGTTGGGGCCCACTGTCGGCAAGAGTACATTCCCAGATTTTAGTATCTATCATTTCATATGAATCGATTATACTTTTTTTATAAGTGAATAAACATATTAAGTATAGTATATTAAGTATATAGTTTTTATCAATATCCGTAAAATTTTAATTCCATACTTAATAAAAGTTACAAATATGTTGATATTCCTTTATGAGCTATATCAAATGATATCAAGGAAATAATTATGGAAGACTATTCCAAATTGTGTTTGGAAGTTATTTTCCTAGTGGGTTTAAGTTGCTAAGCTAGGGTTGTTGCTTGAAAATTAAAATATTTTTGTTTCAAATTATTTTTATAGATTTTAAAAGTTTAACGTGTTAGGTTAATCAAATTCACATTAAAAACAAAAAAATATGTATATATAAATTAATTTTTTTCTTTTATGATTCGATATATATATTTAGATAAGATTAGAAATTTCGAAAAGAAAATTTGTAGTTAATGAATGAAGACAAACAAAAAACGTAAGAAAAAAGGAAGAAAATGGGTGCACCACTCGGGGAAGAAAGAACAAAAAAATTCTTTTTGGATGTGTATACAACAACTTACTTATTGTAATAATTACTATTTACATAATAGAATTAAATCAAAAAATTTTTTTACAGCAAACAGAAATTCAAAATATGTCACTCACCATGATCACACGCGAATAGACAGAGTTTATTTAGGGTAATTGGTTTCTTGTGACAGACGACACAGATGCGGAAGCTTGAAATATACATATATATGGGTAATAAATAAATAATTAATGCATATAGATTAGCCGAAGAAGTGATGCTTTTCATGATGATCCTTCTCTTCTTCCTCAGCTTATTTCTTCTCATGATGCTCATGGAGTACAAATCCACCAGCTCCGGCTGCCGCCGTCTCTGCAATGTTCTCTTCAATCTTATTATGCCTGTGAGCATGTTCAGGGTCCTTCTTAGCCTCCTGTTTTTCTTGCTATCCAAAAATAAAATCAGGCTACTTCATGTTAGTATAATTATTAAGTAAATTAGCTTTTTTTTTTTTTTAGTTTTCCCTTAAACTAAATTTAATTTTAATTATTTTTATAATAAATTATTACTGTATTTTTTTAGTTTTTCTGCACTTGTGTTGCTGCTTTTTACTACATAGACTAAAATTTTGTTTGTATTTTTTTTTTGGAACAACCTTGATTTTCATGTTTTTTATTTTAATTTATTTGACAATATTTAATTTGCACGTGATATATATTAAATTATCAATTAATGTTATGCAAGAATATATATATATATATATATATATAATTGACTTGAGGATTAAGAAAAAATTAGAAGAAAAACACATAGCAGAGCACAAGCTCCGGCAGCAAGAGCAGTCATCCGCCATTGCAGTAATGATTATATCGAATTTAAAAGGAGGCATTATAAATATGAAACTAAAACACAGAGAGTTGTATATATAAATGATGTGGTAACCTGGAAGGGCTATTTATATAAGTGGGGATTTCTTGTGGTTCGCATAATTATTAATCTAGTTTTATCAAGGATGAGATAATTTGTTTGTAGATACCAGTGTATAGTGATTGATGTGTGTGTGTGTATGTATATATATGTGTGGAGAAGTTGGGCACGTTGAGAGTTGATTTATAAAAACACAAATTAATTAATGAAAATTATTAGATGGATAGTTGATATATATATTTTTTTCTTTTATAAAAAAAGTTGTTGAATCACTTATATTTAGTAGAAGATTATATATGTTTAGTGTGTATATTTCATATACTCAATTTTTAATTGTTGAATCACTCTTTAATCAATGAGTGGCTTTTCAAACCATTATTGCTAATGCAATCAAAATAATCTTTGAATTGATTAGAAAATTAAACATTTATGATATACTACATTTATAAAAGAGTCATATAAATATAATATAATTTTGTTATATAACAATTTTCGGGTCTGGGATAATTTTTATATTTATAAAATATATATAAATAATTAAAATTTTTATTTTAATTTAATTATATTTAAATTATTAAGAAAAAATAAAATATGAATAAAATTAAAAATAATTTTTTAAAAATGGATGAAATTGTGAATAAAAAATGATGTTTTTAAAATAAAATTTAAAAATAACTGGCAAAATTGCAAAAAAAAAGGGCCACGTAGAACGATCACGACAGTAGCTACGACAAACTAGAAAACGTTGCATCGCGAAGACGCTGATGTGGGAGACCACGCAAGCGATCCGCATGCCTGGGCAACCCAACGGTTTAGATAGCATCCCGCGTAGACGAACGCCAAGATGCATTTTCTCTTTAGACGTGATCGGACGTACGAGATTAATCGCGATGAATAGTCCAAATTCACCCAAGCAATATGCCTAAATAGGCAACGATCGGACGACTCTCCTCGCTCTACGTGGACGCGAATGGACGAGCAAGATAAGAGGAAAAAGAGGTATTTAAACCTCTCTTCAGTCGGCCCCAAACCCTAGCCGACACCCAGCCAGAGAAGAAGAAGAAGAAGGCGGCCTAAGGGAAGACCATCTGTTAGAGGGACACCGTTGCCGCCGCACCGGAGCTACCACTGACTGCTAAAAAAGATAAAAAAAATTTCATTCCCGCTCGAAATTTAATCCCAAGCCTCCCTATGGCCATATCAGAGCAAAAGAAGCGACAGGCGAATTTGGACTATTCATTATGTAAATTGAAACTTAATAATCGATAATACTGTGTTTTGTAAAAATTAAAAAAACCTAAAAATAATTGCAGGTCACTAATAAAGCCGGAACATGTCAGTTCATATTTATCCTGGTTTACTGTTTATTTTACCTGTGCTGCTTAAAATGCTTACTATTATATTATGTGAATTAAATTGATAGACTTAATTGCTCTCTCGGTTATTTGGTTTATCTCACTGCATACCCCCTATTTGTTGGTTCATTTTGCAATCAATGTTTCATTTATGTTTTCTTATGTACGTATCGCCTATTTGCATGACCTACTATTGATATGTAAATATAAATAATTGGTATGTAATTGGTAATCAGTTTATACCTTGAATCTATGTAAGAAAGGCTTACCGAGTACCCTGAAAAATGATAGATGGATCCGATATATAGGGAACCCTACTATTGACATTGTCTCAGTCGAACGAAGCTAAGAAATCCAACAACAGAAGGGTTCGAAAAATCTGGTTCACTCTCATACTGGACGGGATATCGAGGCGATAGTGTGTTTAGCGCTCATTACCGGACGGAGTATGGAAACGGTCGATTTAATTGACAAATCTAAATATTGAGTTCACGAGTAGGAGAATATCCTCTCAGGGGTTCCAGTAAGCAGGTAAAAAGAAAAATTATTGTTCTTGTTCATTTATAAATGAAATCATAATGTTATCTGAGTATTTGTTTTTATATGTTGATTTTGAAAAACGTGTAACGGTAACTATGGAATAAACAATTTTTTTTTATGTTAAATCAATTTACTTTAAATTAATGGTTCAATTAGTAATTTTATATTTTTTTTTACCAATATTTGATTTCTGTATCAGTGATTAGTATGATATTTTTATTGGGATAGTATAGCTCATTCTCCTATTAACTATTTTAGATCAAGAAGACTAAAATCCAAATCTTGGTCAAGAGGAGGGTTGTGAGTAAGTTATCTCCCGAACCCCATTAAGTCATAGTGGAGGTTAACCCCCTAGACATTTACTTATTATTTTCAGTTATTTATTTCATTTCTTTTTACGAACCGCTGTAAAATGGATATTCTCGTAATCCTATTGGGCATTTATGTAACACCCATTAATTTTGCCATTTATTATTATTATTTTTAATTAATTTTTGAATTTATTTTATTGTGTTTATTTTATAATTTTTGAATTTTAATTGAGTTATTTAATTTAATTTAATTTAATAAGAATAAAAATAATAATAATGATTAAATTGGGTAAAAATATTATTTGGATTTAATTGAAATTGATTTTGGGAAAAAATGGGTAAAAATTAGGATTCTGGGGGTATTTTTGAAAAGAAAATCGAAAACCGGGGGTCAAAACGCAATTTAGAAAAATAGTGCCCCGTCAGCGCCACGTCAGCAGCCCAGTCAGCAGCCCTGGCCAACCAGGACCTATCGCGTGGCAAGACCACGTCGACCCGGGAACGGGCCACGTGAGCGATCCGCGTGCGCGCGATCGGACGGCCCAGATTAAGCGTGCGCACGGACGGCCCAGATTTAATTAAAATGGACGGCTGTGATCAAAAGGAAAAATGGTATAAATAGAACCCTCACACCTGACCACAAAAACCCTAGCCGCCTGCCCTCGCCGGAGGAGCCGGCCGTCGCCACCCGCCGCTGCACCGGGGAGTTTTCCGACCGCCGATCGAGGTAAATTTCATACCCCCAGCTCGTTTTTCAATGCTGAGTTTCCTGTGGCCAAATCGGAGCCAAAATCCCGGCCAAACGGCCGAAAAATACGGCCGAAACCCAGCGGCGCCGCCGCGCCCCTCCTCGGTTTTTGCCTCCGATGAGGCCCTTCCCGGCCTCCGTTTGATACAATTTTTATATCACCGTGATCACCATTCTTTTCTCTACAGGTTGATCGAAGCCAAATCACCAAAACACGAACCTCGCTGGAGAGCCGCCGCACCCGAGAGCACCGCCGCCGGTAAGCTTCGGTTTTTCGTAATTTTTTGGCCCCCCGAGGGCCCTAGGGTTGTTTTATCATAAGGACCAATGCAAGTGTGGCTGAATCGCTGCCGTGCCAGAATTGCGATATTGGCCGAAAGAGGCACTAGGTCTAATTTGGAATTTTTTGGGACACGTGCAGGTACCGATAGTGCGTTTCAGTTCCCTGGAAAAAATTCAGGAAAATTAGGGACAGCCTGCAGGCGCACTGTAGAGCCGTATTCGGACCCCAAAACAAGTAAGGACCCCTCACCATATTTCCTATCACGGTATTAAAGTCCAATAAATGATAAAACGGTATTTTATGAATCAACAGATGTGTGAAATTGTTTAAGGTCGCTAATGGAGCCCGAGTCTGGTGTGTTTGTCTGTTAGCTGTTGTTTGGCCTATTTTACGGTTTAAAATGCAGTATGAGGTCTTATGTTTTCATTTCATAGTTTCGTGTGCACATATTACTGTTTTATTAGTTATGGGTTGAATGACTGAGAACCCGATATTGTATGTTGTCTTGTTTGGCATAAATTACTGGTTTGCTTGTTTGTGTGTGAATTGATGATGCTGACTGAGGAAAAGGGGAATGAAAGGTTATGTAAATTGATAATTGTATAATGTGGTCAGCCTGACTAGATATCCTAGGAGCTGGTGGACGGACCGGGTCCGTAGGGAACCCTACCGGGATTGTGGTCTCTCATACCGGACGGGGTATGGAGACCTTATGTGTTTTGGCGCCCATACCGGACGGGGTATGGGGACGGCCCGTTTCACCCTCATACCGGACGGGGTATTGAGGTTTATAGTTTTGGCGCCCATACCGGACGGGGTATGGGGACGGCCCTGGAATCTGATTACAAGTGTTAAGGGTTCACGGGTAGCGGGACCCCTATGGATCCCCATGGATACTAGTAGGCTGGTAAATGAGGAAAAATATGTTGTGTAATGATTGAATTGCAAAGGTGTGATAAGTATTATGTTATACAGCTCATATGATTTCATGATAATGATAATGTTACTGCTTTCGTATATTGTTTTATGAATTTCACCAAGGTAAGTGGATAGTAAAGGTTTTTATGTTAATAAACGAGTTTATTGTAAATTATGCTCCATTGGTCTTTTTGTGTTTTCTACCCATCTTTACTTCCGTGACGGTGAGATAGTGTGATGTCTTTACTGGACTGGTGTAGCTCATTCCTTATTTAATCATTTCAGATCAGGAAGACATTGTTCCCGAGCCCGTTCCGCAGGAAGACGGCGAAGAGGACGCCTGAAGACTCCGTAGTTATATTTATAGCTTTTATTTTCGAGTTTCTCTTTTAGTTAGTTTATTTTTTCATACTTTGAGCACGTTTTTAGTTTTAGTGTAAGGGATGTTAATCAAATTTTTATTCTGCTTCCGCATTTGACCTTTTTAATACACATATTTCATTTCAAAATTTCGGGGCCGTTACAATTTTAATTTATAGTGTAAGAAATATAAATTCTAATTATTATTTTACTTCTGCTATTTTAATAAATATAATTTTCCTTAAGGTTTTGGGCATTTACATGTTAGATTTAAATAAATTTTTAGAGTACAAAACTACCCGTTATAACAATTTAATGAGAACAAATGAAAAGAAATTAACATAAACATATATTGATCTATTGTAGAATTGATTGTTCTTAATGGTTAGGGTTTGATTCTTCTAATTTAAAATAAATTTAAAGTCTGTAAATTTTTTTATTAAAGAAAAAAAAAAAAAACTTCTAGATAATTTTAAATTAGGGACTACAGCTCCCTAAAAATTCATATGAAAAGATACATATTTTTATTATTTATAATTTGTCCTCTCATCAAATTAAAAATAATAATTTAATCTTGCACATTAAATATAATAATTTAATACCTTAAAATTAATTATCAATTAAATTAATTATATTAAATCACATGTGTGTAGATAAATTGCCACGTGTTACATAAGACATTGAAAGACATATCTATCTCATTTGTTAAAAAATTGAGGCAAATCGGGGTGGACGTGGGAGGGTGGTTTGGGCCCACTGTTGGCAAAGACATTAAGACTATTTTCTTGATTTAGAGTTTGATATTTTTCCTTCTCTATAATGGATGGTGTTTTATATGTAATCTCATATTTTTTTATTTCTTGCAATATGATCCTACTTACTTAATCGATAATAAATGATTATTTATACCATAAAAATTTATTTGACTATGTTGATTCAAGAAAAAATAAAAAATAAACCTGATGAAAATTTGATATGATCGAGAAAATTACTTCGAAAGTTTGTAATAAAAATATTAGATAATGAGTTTAATATAATATTTATATATTAATAATAAAGTTAAAATTCAGATATTATAAAAAAGATATATATAATACCCAAAATAAATATACAACTTAATGATAAATTACAAACTTTTTTACTTTCATTAACTTCTTCAGCAAATAGATAGGAAAAGTTGGTACCACATTCTAGTAACTCGCTCCAGTTGAGTTGTCACTACTTTACAGAGAGTAAAAAAAAAAATAGCATGTAAATTTTTTTTTGTGTCATAGAGAAGATTATGTAGTAAGTTGAACTAAAAATATTATTATTATTATGGTAAAAGATAATCATCATATTAAGAGAGAAGAAATTGATGAGAAGTCTGAAACTAGTTGTGCGTATGGGATCAAAATATTTATCTAACTCATTATATAATTTACACAATAATAAATAACAATTAAAAGTCAACATAAGTGTACGTATGAATAAGATTCATCAAAGCGAGAATATTATATATGTATGTATGTGTGTGTATATATATAGCATTCAGCAATGGAGATGATGAAGGTTCTCATCAAGTCTATGGAGCTTTGGGATTGACACCAACACTTTTTAGAGACTCTACATTTCGCGGCCTGCAATTTACAACATTTATAAACATATTTAGTCCTCGTAAAATTATTTAATTTTTTCATAACATATTATATTACTTTTCTTAAACTATAAATTAGTTTTTAGATTTTTTTTTCACGAACATTTTTCTTGAACTATATAATTAGAGTAAAATATATAATTTCATCTAACATGATTTTTTATTTTGTAACAAAAATCCAATTTCAAGTAAATTTCGTAATGAAAAGATTCAATTTTATGGTGATTAATTTTTTTTTTATTATTTTACATAAAATTATTAATTTTTTAAAAACGCAAATGTTAACAACATAATTAACATTTTTCTTAATTTTTTTTTGAAAAAAAAAAAACATTTCTTCTTTAAATATTTAATGTCTTGAACTTCGGATTACTTTTGTAAGCATAATGAAAATAATAATAAATTGAATTAAACATACTCCAAAGTTCAATATAACCAACTCGAAAAATAAAATAATAAAAATAGTAAAAAATATATATATATATATTTTTTAAAAAATAAATAAATAAATAAAGTACCGGGTAAAAACATCATGAAGCGGCAGAGTAGTAGTGTCGTGGGGGTGTTTCTGGATGTGACCAACTTTCCTCAGGAAAGATTTATTCAAGAACTTATCGGCGGAGATGAGGGCGGCGTCGGGATCCTCCATCTCCGCCAGCGATTCTCTTCGCTTCTTGCTCAAGCTCACGTCCGGCGAATGTACCAGGTGCTGCTTCATTGTGTGTCCCGCCAAACCTAACGCTATCGCCACAAATCCGCCGATCATGTAGATTGGCGCCATATCCGCCGTCATCGCCATCCTGCATTTTCACTACTTATCAATGCTGTTTTTGTTTTTCCAACAGTTGAGAAAATCGAACCAAACGCATTATAATTATTAGTTCTTACTTTGATGACTGAACAGATGAAGTGGCCGATGAAGAGGCAAAGGATCGGTTGTATCCTGATTGAGAGACCACGGTTCGCAGACGATTCTGAAAAAATTACTTGAAACATTTGTTAGTATAATTAGATTGACAATATATCCTCCATGAATGATGAAGAAATGGAAGAACGCACCATTAACCTAAATGCCATTTCTCCACGAATTTCTGGAAGAATAATTAGTTTTTAATTTTTAAATAATCAAGATTCAAAGCTGTGATTAGTTTAAATTGTTGATAGGAAACCCGGTTTATATAGCGGAGGAGGGAGATGGTTAAAGGTGGTCAATAGGACCTTACGGAGCAAAATGACTCGTGTAATTATATGCACGATGCCAGATTGCACGCATGCAGTGTTTGTAGGATAAGGTAATTTTTTACCTCACTAATTTTTTTTTACCCTATCACCTATTTTTACCATTTTTATCTTTACCACGTTCTCTATTTCAAGTGAAATTAAGATATAGATTTTTTTATTTTTACCACACTCTAGTTTGACACGTGTTATACATATGTTAAGTAATAACATTGGGATCGAATTTATATGAATAAACAGCAAATAAAAAATTCATTAACTCACAAGAGTAAATATATATATGTATATACATAAACAGATTTTGAGCTTACATTATCTGAATCTTCGTTTAAAAAAAAGATATAAATCCCGATTCTTGCTTAAAATAAGATTTATATATATATATATATATATATATATAATTACGTGGGACAAACCCTCAAAGGTGCATTGTTCGATTAACATTGCAAACTCAAGATAAAATGGACAAAAAATTTCAAATTTACTCTTACTGCTCCACTTCGAATCCTTCCTCTACTACAAGAAAAATATTGTACAGAGACATTAGTGAAAAATAACTCACCTTTCTCCATGATTCTTTTCTACCCACTATAACTATAATTATTACTGTTACTATTATTAATACTATTACTATTGATCTTCATAGATGCATTTTAGTGAAAAACTAATCAAAATATTTTTATTTAACATTATAGCAGAAACTGTTTATTTAATCAGAGTTTATATCAATCTATCCTTTACTAATTTGACGAGGTCCAAATATTAAACCAGATTTATTCACCAATACTATATTTGAACTTGATTATATTAATGGTTATACAATACATTCCTTTCTTTATATATATGTGTGTGTGTGTGTGTGTATATATATGTATAGTCCGATTTTGTTTTGATAGTTCATTCTGGTGGCCATGGGGTCACACAGTCAAGCACAAGGCCCGTCAGATTAGAGACACGAGAACTATCTGCACCAAATAACCTGGCGGTTGCCCTTGGACCCTCAACTCAAGTATTGTTGATCTTTTCTCCTGCTGCCTACAGTCAGAAGCTAGCAACATACAAGAAACTGTTCAATCAAATATCTTACCATTTAACGTGCCGGCACGCTCGCGTTATATATATATATATATATGTATGTATGTATATGTAGATGTTATTTAATAAGGTAGTAGTCATTTATAGTAAATAATATTCTACGGAAAAACAAATTATCTATTACATAGGCAGCAATATTTTTTGTAATTTTCTTCAAATCTTATTTCATGAATTAATATGCATAGGAAAGCATGTCTCAATATGACAAGTTAATGGGAACTCTTAAGTATAATACCTTTTTCTAAGAGCATACCTAATTGTGAACAGTGAATACCAAGATGAAATATAGTTTCCCTCTTGTTAGCATACCACCCTTCATGCTGTCTATCATGTCTAGAATGCTTGCTAGAGCTGCCCAAACAACCCTCAAAATCCAAAATATTAGAAGACTGACCAACCCAGCTGAAATCAATGGGGTCTTTGAATATTTCCAAATAATGGCAACCATGAACCAGAAAACTCCAAACCTCTCGAACCATATTAGTAACACAGTTTGTGAACTTGCTGGATATCTCCTCCAAATCAGAATATGGAACTTGACTAAAAGATAAATTAGGTTCACATATCTCTGTCATTGAGCACTTGGTGCATTCATGTTTTGCAAGAGAAGGAAGATACGGAATAAGCAACTGCCTTTTTATAAACAGACCCCAAACTGAACTAGTAGCAAGGGATATTAAGGATTGTCCAGCATTTGTCCAGAAATTTGCAGCAGATAGAATCAGAGAAGATTCTGACAAAAAGAGATGGTAAGTTGCAGATGCGAGCAACAGTGAGTATGCCGCACTGGCTCTGCTCATCTCAAAAGCTTCCAACTGTTTGACATCAGCTTCAGAATGAAGAGCCATTAAGTCATCAGAGCGTATTTTATATGCTGAAGCCAGTGTGGTGTATGCATTGAGAGCAAGATAGTGCAGGGGATGTAACCTGTAGATAAGCTGTGATTTTCTGTCATTTGTTTCTAAGTACTCATCCACCAAACCCTGAGAAAGCATGTGTTCAAGTTTCACGCAGCAAGACTCTGGATCACCAACATCAAGATACTCACTTATGGCTTCCTCAACATAGTCGGTGATTTTTCTAGCTGATTCATCCCCTTCATCTGTGTAGAAGTTGTTATCAGAACAGTTTCTTGTAAACTCTCTCTTGAAAGTATAAATTCCCTAGACAGGACAACAAAAACTCAGCATTAGTACTTCTTCAGGGTAGCTGTTTAGAAAACTCGACCATCTTCAAAATTTTCAGATAAGAGATGAAACAAGTTCCCTTTCTCTATCTCCCTTTGGACCTTGTCTCATCATAAAATGACACTCAGAAAGGAGAAGATTGAAGCCAGTACGGTGATAATGGTTCCTCACTGTTCAGATCAGAAAAAAAAATTCCAATAAAAAAGTTCTAAATCCAAGGATGTAGATAAGAATTAATAGAAATTAACTCCGTTAAGACAGATCAATCAGCAAATCGCCAGGATATATCCTGCACAGAGCTTAACAACATTCAACTAAGGAATGACAAGCAGATTTTTCTAAACAATTCAGAAAACAAGAGTGAGATACTCGTAATTTTCTAGGAGAAATACAACCCAGAAAGGCAGGGGTTTTCCATAACTCCACTGCAAATTTCTTGCCAAATATGCAATGCACCAGAGTTTCAAGTATAGGTTTAGATCTGAAATTCTTAAAATGAAAGTCCATGGCAGATTCCAGCTCTAGTTCAGTTAGTAAGTGCTTGTCCTATTGGAGTCAAGACTCAACAACAGTGGACTCTCAACAGAAAGATCCAGGGGGAGTTAAGATATAAGCCTACAGTTGTACAAAATGGAAAAAATGATTAGGAATTTTACTTGCAGCTGGCTACAAGGTTAACCTGATGAAAATATAACGTCAACTAAACAAAATATACATCTTGTTCTTGCAAACTTTACCTCTAACACGTGATCTACATAAGCTGGGGGTGAGGCTCTACATCTCCTACAGCAACAGATAAAGTGATATTTTGCACATAACTCTGATTGTCTCATTGCCTGAAAAGGAATTAATTGAATAAAATAAAACAGTACTTGGGAAACAGGGAAAAAATTGTTAACAAAATTCAAACCTAAGAACTAGGGAAAAAACTATAGATGCTGAGAGCTACTAACAACTTGAAGTATGAGATGAAAAAAGCGTGAACAGATATATGATTCCATTTGGTACATGAAAAGCTTTCCTAATTTTTGACCCAGGCATGGTAGCCTAGTGGTCATGCTTCCCAATACTCTTATTGAGTTTCTAATCTTACTAAGGTAGTTTCCACCCTCATAAGAAAAAACCTTTCCTAGTTCCTGTTTTCTAATTTCATATGTATTTTTATATTAAAAAAATATCTAAGATGGTTAATAATGATGTAAATAATAGCAAAAATGATTATGGAGTTTAAAAATTATAAAATGTTGCCTTTAGTGTTTTCTTAAAACTCTTTTGCTTGTGTTTAAAATTACACAAAAAACACATTTTTTACATATTTTTATGAATAACAAATATATAAAAGCATATAAATAAAAAATTGAAAACTAAAAAATATATTCATATACCAATGGCGCTCACGTTCTATCTCAAATAATGATCACAAGCACGATGGACTACACGTCAATAATGCTAAATTTATCAAGGACAGAACAAACTCCTTCCTTCTGAATCCTTTCTCTCTCTTATATAATCCCACGGCCACACCATCATAATAACATAGGATTCATACTCTATGACAATAGCAGAATTTAGTTAAATGGATAGGTTATACTGCAGGCAATTCGGGTTAGGAAGATGGACACATATGGATTGGGTGCAACACCCATACGTTGCCTTTGGTTCAAACCTACTCTATTCATGTTCAAGTCCTAGATCTTAAATTATTTGATATATAAAAGTTATAACTTACATATTTGACGCATGATTGAATCGACTCTACTCATATCTTTGATTCCACAATAATGATTTGTATTTTCACCTTGACAATGTAGGAATTACAAAAATACATAAGTTGAATTAGACATCTAATTAACTTTTGATCAAAGACATTTTGAATCAAATTTCTATTATTCTGTCCTATTTATATTGTATTCCTATAACTATCTCATGGAATTAAAATTTAAACTGAACTCTGCCAGTTGAATATTTATATTGTATTCCTGTTATTATTTTATGGAATTGAAATTTAAACTAAACTCTACCAGTTGAAATTTATCAGAATGGTCAAGGGAATTTAAAAATAAATAAATAAAGAGCTCTTAGTTTTTAACGAAAGCACAAAATAGGACAAAAGTCACTAATAAAAACTGTAGCTAGGCCAAATACCTACATAAACGAAGCCAATTACCAACTGAGAAAGGTTACCAGCTTGAAATAATCCTCAGTAAAGTCAATGGAAAAAGATATGAACTTGAAAAACAGTATCAGAAAGCTGCTTATAGTTTCATTGATTACCATGTAATAAATTGGAAAACAGAAAATACCTTAGGTTGCAACAAGTTGGTGTAGGATATAGTCACATCCTCGCCTTTCTCAATCGTCTTGATACTTCTAACTATCAATCTTGGACCAAACCCTTGATTTCTCCCTGCACAAAAGAAAGAAACAAGAGAGAAATGATATGTAAGTCCCAGAAACAAGCCTAATCTGAAAGTAATAATAACTATACGAACCTTGTTGAAATTCAGTATAGCAAGAACCAACATTCTCTCCCTGCAATCACCACCAACCAATACCTTCAAAACTCTCAATTCCAACAACCATAAACATATACACATGTTTAGATGCCTGAATACTTTACTTCAGCATTGTCATTGCCAATGACGTGCGGGACGATCAGCAGCTTCCTCGAGTTCTCATTTGAGGAAGTGGCGTTGGGTGGGGAGATCTCAAAACTGTAAGAGGCATTGGGAGAGCAACTGTGATTGATCCAAGAGAAAGCCCAGTCATAGACAGAAGTCCCGAGGGTGCGCCCAGAATCATCCTGCACCTCCACAGCGTTTGTGATGATCAAGCAGAGAACCGACTCCTCCAAAACGAGGTCATGTTCATCCAGGACTCCTTCCTCCCCTCGCGCTCTCCTCCTGGCGGCGGCCATCGCCCTGGCCCCCTGGCGAATGCTGGATGAAACCCAAGAATCGTCGGAAATCAGTCGATAGCGGTTGATCAATAGGCCGGAAATGCGGTGGGGATTGGCGGAGGGGACAGAGACGGAGTGGAGGAGACGGAGGGCGGTGCGAATGTCGGAAGAGGGCAGGGAAGAGGAGGTACCGGGGAGGGATTGGAGGAAGTGGAATTCGCCGGAAGAGAGGTGGAGGGGGGAGTCAGAGAGAGAGCAAGAACGAGAGCAGTAGAGGAGAGATGGGAGATGGTCGTTGTGGGAGAGGGAGGGAGGAAGGAAAGGAGGGTGATGACCATGGGAAGGGATAGGAGAGAAGCATGAGGAACAGTGAGATGAGAGGAAGGGATCGACGAGGGAGAAAGCGAGGGGAGGGAGAGGTGGAGTTATGTTTTGACCTATCTGTATCTTCTCCCTCGCTCGCATTTCCATCTCCATCCCTGTGAAGTGTCAAGCTTCTTTGAGGTCACTTCCAATGGCGCCCAAGCCACTGGCAGTGCGGATGACAGCCATAGCTTCCTTTCCAATTTAATTATTTATATTCACACAAAAAAATGGTTCCAAAATTTATATAAAATAATAAAATATGAAGAAAAAATTTAGATGTACAAAACTCATTATTTTAACAAATAAATTAACAGATTAATTTTCATTAAATTGACTGATTTTAATAATTAACATGCTTATTATATATGTTCATAGAAGCAAGCCATTCAAACTAATAACTACAAAAATATTAATTTAGAATAAACAAAAAATTATATTTTATTTTGGAAAAACACATTTTTAAAAACATAAAAAATAAAAAATATATATTTTTAAGAAAAATCTTTATCATTCCTAATATATACAGTCAAGCAAATCCTCGTCTAACTTATAATTAATAGGAAGGAAAAAGACAAACAAAATCATATAATATTTGTAAATTTATCAAATCCAATTAAATTTAAAATACATTTTATTCAACTAAGAAGTTTAAATTTTAAATAATTTGTAGCATAAAATTTAATTTACAAATGGAATCTACATTTTCTTGTAACTCTATTTGTTCTAGACGACATAATACTAATTTAAAACGAATTTATGTAATTGCAATTTAGTACGTCAAGAAAAGCTGTGAGAGAAAAAGATGCCAATCAATCAAGTGAGAAAAACTGAAAAAGCATCCTGCTTCTTGTAGGTATATGGATACTGTTTGTTTTGCCACAGCAATGCCAATCCTCCACTCAATCCCCCAAATTGAAATTAACTCTCCCTCAAAATGGTTCCTGTACTTGATGATGATGAAAACCAGTTAGAAACAGAAGTGGTGCAAGATCTCACCCCTTGAAAATTTGCCACTCTGGTGTTTGCTGGGTCTTGTTTGTTCATCCAAAGATTAAAAAGGAATGCAACATTCTCTTGTCAAAACTCGCTACAAATCCAAACATTGTGCAAATACAAGGTGTAGCACTTGCCAATAAAGTTTCAGTCTCACTTCACTTGACAGAATAGGCAACCATTGAAAAAAAACTCTAGATCCTGTGTAATGATTTGTATGTTTCTTTCAATACAATGTCAATAATATGTAAACTAAGAAAGAGACAATCTTGCTGTGCTTTTTTTCCACAAGTTTTGTTCTTGAATTGCTTGGTTACATCAGATTATGAAATTCTGTCAGCTAAAATCACCAGAACTAGAAGGGCCTACCGCCATCTAGATTTGTTACCAGAGAAAGGGGAGATGTAGGACACATGCCTCTAGGGCTCACCCACAACTAGTGCTTCACCTTCAAAGAATTCTCAATGCGTTCTATTAGCTGATTGGCTGTCAAAGCACCCTCCTGAGAGTAAGTGAGAAAACTGAGATTGTCAAAGAACTTCAAATAAAAAATTATCCTTGAAAGAAATTGAACAAGAGGGTTTTTCTGACTGATTACTATTGTATAGACCATTGATGATTTTTAGAAGTGTAAATGATGATTACATGGAGATGCAATCTTTTGTTCTAATAAGAATGAAAAAGCAAAATTTGAACCCTCTCGTGGAGATTCAATCTAATCTTCTAATAAGAATAAATAAGCAAAAATTGAATGCTCTTAAAGAGCCGAAAGATACTTACAAAGCGATCTATGGGCTTCCCATCCTTAAATAATATGAAAGAAGGAAGTGCTTCTATTTGGTACTTATCAGCAATGGCAGTGTACTTCTCAGTGTCAATCTTCACCACCTGGATCTTATCTTTCAAAGTAGCACTGACTTCACTGAGGATTGGAACCATGAATTGACAAGGTCCACACCTGCAAACCACAGCCCACTTTACTAGTTATCAAGCTAAATTTAAAATTATTTTCACGTTTCCAGAAGCAGCTTTAGGCCTGGTAACTCCTGTGCATTGCAGAAGATACCAAACTGACAGGTATACCTTAGTTGTCAACTGACTAATGAGCTTGCCTGGTAATTCAAGGTGTGAAACATAAAGAATAATGCCTTTGCAAAAATTGCCCAGAAGAATAATGCCTTTGCAAAAGTTGCCCAGAAGAATAATGCAATATTATTTTCCCTATTAATTTCTCAAGTGATGGTTAGCAGCAATGGATAGACTTGCCAACAAAATGCAATTGGACAATTACTATCATTACTTAGCATTCGTACACGGAAAGGAAGATAAGAAAAAGTCAAGAAAATACTCACCAGGTTGCATAGAAATCAACTAAGACTGGTTTGTCTGAATTTTCCAGCAACTCGTCGAAGTTAGAAAATGTTTGTTTCTTTGCCTCAACCTAAACAAGACATTTGGCCAAAGCAATACCCTGTCAACTACTTATTCATTAAGTAGCTGAAGGTCAAACAACTCAAGATGCATTCTGGTTGAGATTTATTCAAATTTCCAAGAATGAGAACGCAACATAAATAGTGTAAATTTTTTAATAAAAATGATATTAAAAGAAAGCTGCTCGCAACTTTTCTTTACTCAAGATGCTACCATTAAGAGAAATATTTACACCAATTGGCAACCGGACAGCGTGAAAATAAAAATTAGCAGAAGTTACAAGTTCAATTTTTAAGAGCTGACCTAAATTTAAGAACTTAATAGTGTAATACCAAAATTTCCTTTGTCTAACATTACCCAATAATCCAGGAACGGTTATACAATCAGCTAAATCGATTAATTTCGAGTCTCAGTGTAATAAATACAATATAGAAACCAGTCATTCGATTTAATTCGGCATGATATCTACTGCTCAATTGTATAAAAACTGGAGTAAAAGTAGTAAATAAATGTAAGACATGATTTTCACAGAGAGAAAATGTGAAGGAGAAATTACCGCAAGAGGAAGATATGGAGGTCTTGAAGGAGATGAAATTCTCTTGTTACCGATTTTAAGTCTGCCAACCTGTACAGGAAATTTAACAGAAGAGAAAGAAGATGATTTCGATGAAAAAGCAGATAGTTTACTCAAGTCTCGCGTATTCACTGAAGGCATCGTAGATGCTGACAGAGAAATTGCCATTGAAGAGTAGAAGAGCTATCCTTTTTCACTGAGAGAGAATAATCGAGAATCGATATCAAATCTCTAGATATCTCCTGTACTGTCTATAATCAAGAAAAGGAGGGGGAGAAATACCTGTTTGGTAGAGAAAAATAGGAAAGGGAAGGGAAGAGAAAAATCGACGAGCAGCAAAAATGGATTAGACGGTGACATGGTGTGGGCGGGATCAAGAAAACATTTTGCCACGGAGCGTTTTAAGCCGTTCGATTGGAGGAAAAGAATAGTTGACTTTGGAGAAGGATGAGATCTGAGTGGTGGGTGGGTTAGATCCGTTCGATTAACTGACAACAGTTTGTTGACTAGCCAGACGGCGGAAGATTTGATGGCGAATGGGACCAGGCCTGGCTCCCTGAACTCGTGTTTTGTCCTGTCTGTGTCCTCGTAATTGGATCCGATTGCGGTTGGTAAGAAAATGAGGGGATTGTCGCTCGCGAGCTGCCGTCGTTCTTTTAATTTTAACAATATTGATTTCTTAGAGTAAATTATAGAAATTTCTATATATAGTTTTACAAAATTTAGTAATAAAGTTAGTGATTAATCTTAATTATTAATTAATTACTCTATTAATTTAAATAATTTAATATTGACATAGTTTTGTAATTTAAATTAAAACTCAAAGATTTTATGATAATCTATTATTAAATAGTAAGACATTATAGGAAATTCAGTCTAGATTTAGCAAGTAAATTATATAATAATTTATAATTTTTATTCAGACAGATTTTTTATATCTGATAAAAATTTAAAGAGATTTTATAATTTACTTTTTTAATTAAAAAAATATTGAAAATGTTTAAGGTTGGTCATGTAAAATAAATAACATATCCATAGATGGCAACCATGATTTTTTTGTTAAAAAAAAAATATGTGGGGATTTTAATATGTTATATTCTTTAGTTAGTTATTATAAAATATTTTTTATCTATAAATATAATAAATTTGTTAAAATTTATCATAATTTTATCATCTTTAATTCAATTAATACATAGATTTTTAAAACCTATGTTTTTACTTGTTCAATTACTTGTGTAATAAGCTAACAAATATCACCTCATTTCTCTAATTGTTTATGTAAAGGTCCAAAGTTTAATTGAAATGAAAATGTTGAATTAATAAAATAGTAACGGAAGCAATCGAGAATTTACAGTTTACATTTATTACACATTAAATTAGATAGTCTAATAGAGTTACGATATTGTCTTTTTAACAAAATTAAAATAACAGAAATGAAAATGTAACTCAACTCCTATAAGGTCAACTTCCGCTAGGCAACTCTGATAGGATGCGGGAGGTAATCTTTAGTCGCTAACTTTCATGTTGTTCAGAATCCAAATTTTGATCTTCTTGATATGAAATAGTTAAATAAGGAGGATGAGCTACACTATCACAGTAAGAATGTCAACACTTAGCACCGATACGAAAAACTAAAGGTTGGTAAAAATCATAAAATAACTAATGAAACCATTTTTCTTTTTAAACAAATTCATTTAATGTAAAAACGTAAGTTTCATACCCACTTTTTAAATTTCCAAATTTGACTTGTGAAGGCAGAAATCAAGATAGTAATTTGTGATACATTCTAAGGACAATAATAATAAAATTTTACATTTTTCACCTACTTACCGATAACTCTAGGGGTCAATAGAGGTTTTTTCTACATGTGGACCCAATATCCAATTTATCAATTAACTGGTCGTCCTCATACCCCATCCAATAATGGGCGCCAAACGTACTACCGTCTCAATACTCTGTCCAATATAAGGGTGAACAATTACTTTCCAACCCTATTCGGTATGAGACTTCTTAGTCTCGTTCGACTGAGGTAATGTCCACGATAGGGTTTGCCCTATGTATCGGGTTCATACATCATTTTTCATGATACCCAGTAAGTCTTTTATACACATGTTTACATCATCCATCAGCCACTAATTACACCCAACTATCTCATTACATATTAACGGATCAATAGAACGATATTTAAACAGACAGTATAAATTGATACTTTGACAATTAAGAAAAACGTGATCATGATATTTATTTCAAATCAATCAACAAATAGGGTTAAACGGTTAAGTAAATCAATGAATTGAAAATGTAAGTAAACCAGTGAATTAAAATGCATGTAGTAAGCAAACAAATACAGTCTACCAATAGATAAACAATATAGGTAAAATAAGCAATTTCATACTAACTAGTTACCGATTCCACTAGTTACTTGTATTTAATTAACTAGGCTAATATTCACAATTTATACTATTGTTATTTATTAAACTTCAATTAACCATAATGGGAGAAAAGGGTGAGGGATTCTTACACCGGATCAATAAAACACCACATTTTCTACCGCACTTCCTCGCGATTCTCGGATTTCTTGAATTTTTTTTGCAAAAATTAAAAATACACGTCACATATTCCAAAACACCTCAAAAAGCCAAAAATAAGGGTTTTTTTAATTTATTGATCGGTTTAGGGTTCCGGCACGACAACGCTGCCATGCTCCGGCACTGGTTCCGCTGCCCAAAACAATGTCTCCTCTCTGTTTGGCCAATTTCAACTGTTTTTGGCCAGTTTTGTGCAAAAACCTGCAAATTTTAAGATAAGGGAGCCTCTGTTGGCCGAAAAATGGGAAAATCGAAGTTTACTGGCAATGGAGAATTTTTCGGTGCAGCGACTCCGTCATTTCTCTCCTGCGGCCAGGGATTTTCTTATGTCGTTCCTGTACTATAAATGTGTTAAGAATTCAAGGGTAGAAAGATTAAAGGGAACGGGAAGCAGGATTAGGCTCATCAGAGTAGTTTTTGGGTCGCGGCTCAGCTGAGCTTCGCTCTTAGTTTTCGGCTTCCCTTTTGGCTTTTTGGCGTCAATATGGGTGTGGGGAGGCTTACAATCAAATTCTAAAGTGAAAGGGGGAAATAACTTACCTCCTTGGTGTCGGCAACGGCTCCAGTGTGGCGGGGGATCCGGTTTGGTGGCGACGATGGTCGACTTTCTTTCTAGCTGCCCTTCTTCTTCTTCTTCTTCTTCTTCTCCGACGAGGTCAGGTGCAACTAGGGTTAAGATTATTTGAAAAGCGACGTTTAAATACCATCTCCGTGTCGATCTGCACCGTCCGTGCAGAGACACATGGTCTACTCCTAGCCGTTAAATCGCTCTTATTTGGAGAATTAACCTGTACCGCACGATTAGATTAAATCTGACTGTTCGATCGTGCCTGAAGAGAAAATAGATATGGGTCGTCCGTGCACACGAGAGGAGATCTGAGCTGTTGCATTTGTTGGCATACGGATCATCAGCGTGTTGTTTCCCATGTGGAGTGTGTTTACGTGTCTGCCACGAGGCGCATAGCAACCGGCCGCACTGTTAATGTGACAGTCCACGGGGCCACATTTTTGTTATTTTTATTTTTACCCAAAATTTTCAGATTTCTTTTCAAATAAGTCTTTCCTTATTTCTACTTTGGTCCTGATTTTTTGAAAATGTTTTCAAATACATCCAAAATACAATTTTCTTCAAAATTTCAATTAAAAATTAAAAATAAATTTTTTTAAAATTATCTTATGATTATAATTTAATTATCCTAGGCCTAATTTTCGAGACCGAATGTTATAGTTTACCCACAAAATATGGACAAAAATGTGTTTAGATTAGTAAATTATTGACATTAAATATAATATACGGTTTCGAAATTTGATATGGAATCAATTTTTGTGTTTATAAAAATAATTAAAAATATTATTTTAATTTTATTTTATTAAATTATTTGAGAAAATAGGTTAGGGACGTAATTAAAAGAAATTTTGGGGAAGAGGGGTAAAAAATTGAGTTCGGGGGGTATTTTTGAAAGAAAAATTAAAAATAGGGGGGTCAAAATGCAAAAAAAAAAAAAATTTAGCCACATAGGACAACCTAATCAGTAGCCACAGCGAACCAAAGCACGCCAGATGGTAAAACACGCTGACATCGGCCGCCACGCAGGCGAGCCGTGTGCCCAACAATCCAACAGCCTAGATTCAATTCCGCGCACATAAACGGCTCAGATGCATTCCCTTCTTAAACACGATCGGACGGACGAGATCAATCGCGATAAACCGTCCAGATTCGCTCATGCAATCGGCTTAAATAGGCAACATTCGGACGGCTCACATCGCTCCACGTCGATGCAAATGGATGGTCCAGATCGATGCAAGATGAGTATAAAAACATCACGTCGCAGGAAAATCCTAACCCTAGCAGGTGCCCTCGCTGGAGAATGAGACTGACCCCCAGCCGTCGATACACCGGAGCCACCGCCGACTGCCAAAAAAGGTAAAATTCTCCCATACCCGCTCAGAATTCAATTTCAAGTCTCTTCGTGGCCATATCAGAGCAAAAGTGACGATGAGTGAGTCGAAACCTGCGGGCAAAGCCCGACGAAGCCACAGCTACAGAAACCTTCAAATCCCTTTGATGAGCCCCTTCCAACTTCCTATTTCACGTGATTTTCTGACTATTGTGTTCACCATCCTTTTTTGTACAAGTTAGTCGAAGAAGAAACCCCAACCACGAATGAGAACTGGCAGAGCCGCCGCAATTGGAGATTCCCCCGCCGGTAGGTTTAGTTTTTTATGATTTTTTGGCCAACCGAGGCCTCCTAACATGTTTTTTCACAGGGATACATGTAAAATTGGCCAAAACCAATTAAAATCAGCCAAACCGAGGTGAACCACTGCCGTGGGCAATGGAGTCGATTCCGGAGCATGGTGGTGTCGCTGTGTTGAAACCCTAAAATTGATCGAAAAGAGGTTCTCAACACTGATTTAGGGGTTTTGGGGAGATTTTTAGTAGCGTGACGAGTATTTTGGATTCTCGCAGGAAAATTTAGGAATCTCGGAACTCATTATGAGGTGTAGTAGATAGTGCGACATCTCAAAACACCGATCTAGGTAAGGATCCCTCACCCTATTCTCGGTTACGGTAAATTGAGATTTAATGATTGATAATTATGTGTTTTGTAAAAAATTAAAAAAATCTTAAAAATAATACAAATCACTAATGGAGCCGGAACTGCTTCGTTCACGTGTATTCCGATTCCCTGTTTATTTTTCTGTACTGTCTATATTTACTTACTATTATACTGTGCATAATTGAATTGATGGTTTTTATGATCTCCACAATTATTTGGTTATTTAGTTCCTCTTGTATTATTTATTCGATATTCTGATTATTTAATTATTTGACTATGCTAAACTATATTACTTGGTTAAGTGTCATTCGAATTAATCTCTGAATATGTAAGGAGATGTTGGCATGCTTTAGTGGTTGTTGGATGATGAGAATCTAAATAAATGAAAGCTTACTGGGCATCATGAGAAAGGGTGGACGGACCCGGTACATAAGAAACCCTACCATGGACATTACATCAGTCGAACTGGGTTGAAAAGTCTTATACTGGATGAGTTTTAAGAGATATGGTTAACCCTCACACCGGACGGGGTATCGATGTGATATTTTTTTAGCATCCATTACCGGACGAGGTATGGAGACGGTCGGGTTAATTGTCAAATCATGATACTGGGTTCACGAGTAGAGAGATATCCCTATGGACCCTCAAAGATCTCAGTAAGTAGGGTAAAAAGAAAGGATTACTCATCCTATGCATGAAATTGAAATGTCATTTGGTTAATTGTCTTCATAGGTTTATTTTGAGAAAAAATTGTAACGATAAATATCGAATAAAAAGTTTTAAAGTTAAATGTATTTACCTAAAGTAAGGGCTCTATTAGTTATTTTCTGATTTTTAACAACCTTCAATTTTTCGTATCAATGATTAGTGTGATATTCTTACTGGGTTAGTGTAGTTTACCCTTTCATTAACTATTTTATATCAAGATGACTAAGACCCAGATCCCGATCAGTAAGAGAGTTGTGAGTAATCCACCTCTCGGATTCCTTTCAAGTGCTAGTGAAGGTTGCCCTATGATACTTATTTATTCGTTTTTCTTTAATTATCATTCGTTTTTTATGAACCACCTAGAAGGGACATTCTCGTATTCCTATTGAGTAATTCAATTTATTGTATAAGGAATATAAATCATAATATTATTATTCGCTTCCGCATTTAAATTATAAATTCATTTCCCTTTAAGGTTCTGAACCTTTACAATTGATATCAGAGTCGTATTTTTCGGAACCATTCCTTACTCAAAGACTTAAAAACACTAAATACAACTATCATTCAACCTTTTTTTGTGAAATGCAGGTACAAGGATATGAGCAGAGGAAAGCCCCTAGGAAATAAAGCAGTCGGGATGGTTTACTTCAAAAAGATATTGACTGACTCTTTGAGATACTAGAGAGACTCATCTCTGTCCAGTAGGCCTAGGAGGAAAGGAGGGAGTTGTCTGACCCTCCCCCGCTGCCACAATTTAAGCCACCTTTACAGCTGAAAGATCTAAAACCACCCCGGTACAACTCTGCTCCTCCACTGTATCATCTGGCATTGTCACAATACAATCTGGTGCCTCCACCATATCCTCCAGCACCACTATGGGGCCACCCAGTCCCTCAATAGCACAATCCAGTCCCTGTTCCACAGGACCCAATTCCACCCATGATAGACCCAAACTACATTGAAAGATACACAAGACTACACTCATATGCTTTTGTAGGGCATCTTCTTTCAAAGAGGCCGAGTATTGGTTAGCTGAGATAGAGAAGGGCTTCGCGACTCTTGGGGTGGTTCCTAAACAGAAGGTCGTACCTTTCGCCTACATACTCATGGGAGAGGCAGGTCGTTGGTGGCAACTCGAGTAGGCCACCCTGCCGGTTCTAGTCACTTAGGAATAGTTCTTGATGGCCTTCAATACAGAGTACCTCCCAGAGCATCTCCGGCAGTTGAAGAAAATAGAGTTTGTATACCTAATTCATGGTGATATGATTGTGTCAGAGTATACCCGATAATTCCTAAAGTTAGATCGATATTTCTCCGAAAGCATGACGGATGAAGGCAAAAAGGTAAGGAAGTTCAAGTAAGCCTCCATCTTGAGATCAGACAATAGCTGTATGTATTTGAGCTCAGGACCTATCTAGTCGTTCTAGCCAAAGCATAACTTGTGGAGAGGAACCTTCGCATCTTTCCTCCAGTAGTGGAGAATCCCATACCCCCGATTTCACATCACAAATCAGCACCCATTGCACCAGTTTAATAGAACGAGAGGCCTACGCCAGTGACTCAAGCTCTTCCTCAGGCTTCAACAATAGGGTGCGGTAGGACTTGCTAACACTGTGGCAAAGATCATGGGGACCGATCATACTATCGTCTCAATAATATTTACCGCATATATGAGAGTGCCCAACACTACACGAGAAAGTGCCTGCGAAATCAGAACCTATCAAGATCTTCTATCCAGGGTAAAACTTACAACCTCACTCAGTAGGATGCTGAAGCTAACCCGGACGTGATACATGATACGTATACTATCTATAATCACCTTGCACATGTTTTGATTGATATTAGTACTTCACATTCATTTGTCTCACATGATTTTACACCAAACTTGAATGTATTAAATGAAAATTTTGATTCTATGTTATTTGTATCTACTCCTGGAAGTAGAGCACTATTAGCGGAGATCATATACAAATCTTGTATCATAGACATAGCAGATAAAAAATTGAATGTGGACCTAATAGAGATTGATACGGAAAACTTTGATGTAATTTTAGGAATGAATTGGTTAGCGGCATATCACACCACTGTAGATTATTTTCATAATAAACTTGTATTTAACCTTACTAACGAATAGTCATTTAGAAGTTAATAAAAAAAATTAAATATTATTCCCTCATGACAATTTTCTTATTACAGTGATTTAACTCGATTGTTTTCTATACATTAGGCAGACCTAAGAAACAAGTTTACATTCAAGAGATCCCGGTAGTCCGAGACTTTCTAGATATATTTCTTAATGAACTATCTGGATTGCCAATAGACAAAGAAGTTGAGTTCATCATAGATCTTCAGCCTGACACTCACTCTATCTCAATTGCCCCTTACCATAAAAGTCGTGTTGAGATGGAAGAACTGAAGAAATAGATCAATGAATTACATGATAGTGGGTTCATCCAATATAGTGTGTCTCATTTGGGTGCTGGAGTCACATTTACAAGGAAATGAGATAGGATGTTAAGATTGTGTATTGACTACATAGGATTGAACAGAGTCACTATCAAGAACAAGTACCCATTCCCCAATATTGATGACCTTTTTGACAAGTTATAAGGTGCCCAGGTCCTCTCTAAAATATACTTGCATTCGGATTACCATCAGATAAAGATCAGGACAGAGGACATTCTCAGGACAACTTTCAAAATTAGGTACGGACACTATGAGTTCTTGGTCATGCCATTTGCACTAACCAACACACCAACCATTTTTTTGGACTTGTTGAATAAGGTTTTCAGAAAATTCCTGGATCAGTTCGTCATTGTGTTTATCGATGATATTCTAATCTATTCAAAAAATAGAGAGGAAGACGCTCACCACCTAACTTAAGTTATGCAGGTTTTTAGGGAGAAAAAACTATAAGCAAATTTGAGCAAATGTAGATTTTAGCTCAAATAGACTACCTTTCTATGGCACATCATATCAGGGGATAAAGTATCAGTGAACCCTGAAAAAATTGAGGTAGTACTTAGTTGGGAGAAGTTGACCTCAGTTTAGGAGATTCGTAGCTTTCTAGGAATTGCAAGTTATTATTGCAGATTTGTGGAAAGATTTTCTAGTCTAACTACTCCTTTGACCCGGCTCACAAAGAAGAACATTAAGTTTGAATGGAACAAGGATTGCGAAAAGAGTTTTATGAAACTCAAGAAGTAGTTGACTACTGCACTCGTGTTAGCCTTTCTAAGTGGGAAATGTAGATATAAAATGTATAGGGATGTCACCTACCTGGGATTGAGTTGTGTTTTGACGCAGCATGGGAATGTCATAGCCTATGGGTCCAAACAGTTAAAGAGTCATGAGAAAAATTACCCCACCCACAACTTAGAACTTGTTACCATTATCCACGCCTTGAGGACCTGACACCACTCCTTGTACGGAAAAACTTTTGAGATATATACTGATCATAATAGTTTAAACCACATATTCACTCAGAAGAATCTCAACATGCGTTAGAGATGTTGGATAGAGATGAAAAAAAAGATAGTCGACTTTGTCTTCAAGTGCCTTGTATGTTAACAGGTTAAGGTAGAGTATCAACGCCTAAACGGGCTACTTTAGCCATTATCGATCTTGGAGTGAAAGTGGAAACATATTACAATGAATTTTGTGACAAGATTGTCTAAGGCATGCTCAGGACATAATGCTATCTGAGTAATTATCGACCGGTTCACCAAGTCTTCTCACTTCTTAGCTATCAAGATGATCAACCCCTTGAATAAGTTAGCAAGAATATATATTTGGGAGATAGTCGGTTACATTGAGTTCTAGCAATAGTGATATCCGACAGAGACCCCAGGTTCACTTTTCGATTTTTGTCTAGTTTTTAGCAAGTCATCGGAACGAAACTGTCCGTTAGTACCGCATTCCACCCTCAAACTAATGGACAATCAAAGAGGACAATCCACACAATGGAGGATAAGCTCTGGTGGCCATTGGGATGATCACCTACATTTGATAGAGTTTGTCTATAATAACAGCTATTAGACAAGTATCGGTATGGCCCCTTATGAGGCATTGTATGGCTGCCCCTGCTGGTTACTGATCTGTTAGGAAAAGGTGGATAATAGAAAATTATTCAGCTCAAATCTTATAGAAGAGACTACAGACAAGATAGTTAAGATCAGGAAAAACATTCAGATATCTCAGAGCAGGCAGAAGAGTTATACGAACACATAGAGGAGGTTAGAATTTGAGAAAGATAATTGAGAGTTTCTTAAGGTTACCTCTTTAAAGGAAATCAGTAGGTTTGGCAAGAGGAGAAAATTAAATTCTCGATTCATTAGGCTATTTGAGATCTTAGACATGATTAGTACAACTGCCTACAGACTAGCACTACCTCTAGAGCTATTCAGGATTTATAATGTATTTCATGAATCTATGCTACGCAAGTATAAACTGAACCCCTCACACATCCTTTCCTATGAGCCTCTTTCACTGCATGAGCATCTATCTTATGAGGAAGTACCGTTGGGCATTGTAGACCGAAAAAGTAGAGTACTCCGCAACAGAGAAATTTCCTTCGTCAAGGTCCTATAGTAGATTCACACACATAAAGAGGTCACATGAAAGCTAAAATCGGACTTCAGAGCTAATATCTCCAACTGTTTGACTAAATGAGAGGGTGACTTATTTGAGGGACTAAATTTTTTCTTTAAGAGGGATAGTTGTAATACCCGAACCCATAATTTGGCACAAGATTAATTTTTGTGTTTATAAAAATAATTAAAAATATTATTTTAATTAAATTTTATTAAATTATTTGAGAAAAATAGGTTAGAAATGTAATTGAAAGCAATTTTAGAGAATCAAAAAGCAAAAAGAGAAAATTCAGTCACGTATGACAGCCCAATCAACAGCCATGGCAAACCAGAGCAGGCTGCATGGCAAACACACTGACATTAGTGCCATGCGGGCGATCTACGTGCCCAACGATCTGATGATCCGGATTCAATCTCATGCACGTGAACGGCTCAGACGCATTCTCTCTTTAAGCGCGATCGGACGAATAAGATCAATCACAATGAATGGTTCAAATTTGCCATGCAATTGGCCTAAACAGGCAACGATCAGACGACTCTCCTTCCTCCACGTCGACATGAATGGATGACCTAGATCAACGTGGGATAAGTATAAAAACATGACGTCGCAGAGGAACCCTAATCCTAGTTGCACCTGCCCTCGCTGGAGAAGGACCAGCCGCTGAAGAAAGAGACCAACCCCCAGTCACCGCCGCACCAGAGCCACTGCCGACCACTAAATAGGTAAAATTCTCTCATACCCCATCAAAATTCGATTCCGAGTCTCGTTATGGCCATATCGGAGCAAAAGGGATGGCGGATGAGCCGAAAATTATGGGTAAAGCCCGACGAAGCTGCTGCGGCTGAAACCTTAAAACCCCTCTGATGAGCCCCTGCATTGTTTATTCGGTATTCTGATTATTTGATTATTTGGCTATGCTAAACAGTATCACTTGTTTAAGTATTCTTTGAATTAATCTGTGAATATGAAAGTAGATGTTGGCATGCTTTAGTGGTTGTTAGATGATGAGAATATAAATAAATAAAATCTTACAAGGCATATTGGGAAAGGGTAGATGGACCTGATACATAAGAAAACCTACCGTGGACGTTACCTCAGTCGGACGGGACGGAGATGTTCCATACCGGATGGATTTTGGGAGATATAATTCACCCTCATACCGAACAGGGTATGAAGTGATGGTGTTTTTGGCCTCCAATACCGGACGGGATATGAGGACGGTCGAGTTAATTGTTAAATCATGATACTGGGTTCATAGGTTTATTTTGGGAAAAAACTGTAATGGTAAGTATTTAATAAAAAGTTTTAAAGTTAAATGCATTTACTTAAAGTAAGGGCTTCATTAGTTGTTTTCTTATTTTTACTAACCTTCGATTTTTCGTATCAGTGATTAGTGTGATATTCTTACTGTGCTAGTGTAGTTCACAATTTCATTAACTATTTCATATCAAGATGACCAAGACCCAGATCCTGATCAATAATAGGATTTTGAGTAGTCCACCTCCCGAACTTCATTCAAGTACTAGTGAAGGTTGTTATATGATACTTATTTATTCATTTTTCTTTAATTATCGTTTGTTTTTTATGAATCATATAGAAGGAACATTCTCGTATCCATACTGGACAATTCAATTTATTGTATAAATAATATAAACCCTAATATTATTATTCGTTTCTGTATTTAAATTATAAATTTATTTTTCTTTGAGGTTTTAGTCCTTTACATTAAAAACATCAAAACACAATTCAAAAAGGTCGAATAAGCTTTTTAATGTTTCTCTATATTTCTATGCTTGATGTTATATAAATTACATAGAGTTTCAATATCATATTCTAATTTTTTATTGAATTTTTCAAGAGTCATAGTATGTAACACCCCGTTTTTTTTTTCTTAACGGTGTACGATAAAGCACTCATACAACACAATACCGAATCCATATTATTCCAACCATGCACAAGAGAAATTTGTCCACCTTCCATGTTCCAAATCAATTGTACATACATCTCCAACTCTACAACACAGAGTAATACAATATCAAACATTCCTATATATTCAATATCCAGACTAAACCATCCTTTCAAACTACTTTAAATCACAAACAAAACTTGTGCCCTATGGCACTACCGACGGGGCTCCGTTACCAGCCGCTCGGATCCCAATTCCGTCCTTACTCCACCTGTGAATGATGAGAAGTGAGTTCACATAACTCAATACGATAAAAATCAAGTTGTAAGTGTAATATGCAGTGACAAGAATTTCCAGAAATGTCTATATGCATTTATCCTACCCAACCCCAAACAACTCATAACCCTCTCCCTACACTAATTATCAAGGTCCTATTCCAAGGAAATAGCACGGCCAAACAACCCCACCCACCCAACAATCATCCATTAACTCCCGTCACCAATATCGGCGACTCATACACTCTTCCCCCATCTCCCGACCTCACGAGACCACACACACACACACCCAACCACCTTCATTCCACGTCACCAATATCGGCGACTCATACCCATATCTCCACCTCTCGACCTAATAGGCCACGCACACACCCACACACCATTATTCCGCGTCACCAACATCGGCGACTCACACTCACTCCTCCACCTCTCGACCTAAAGAGGCCACACACACACACACAAATACCATCGTCTCGCGTCACCAACATCGGCGACTCATACTCACTCCTCCACCTCTCGATCTAAAGAGGCCACACACACACACAAATACCATCGTCTCGCGTCATCAACATCGGCGACTCATACTCAATCCTCCACCTCTCGACCTAAAGAGGCCACACACACACACAAATACCATCGTCTCGCGTCACCAACATCGGCGACTCATACTCAATCCTCCACCTCTCGACCTAAAGAGGCCACACACACACACACAAATACCATCGTCTCGCGTCACCAACATCAGCGACTCATACTCACTCCTCCATCTCTCGACCTCGTTGGGCCACGCACACACACAAACATTTCCACCTCCCGTCACCACCATCCGTGACTCATGCACCCTTCTACCCCTCTCGGCCTTGCGAGGCCACACTCACATACATATCCCCTCCCTGCTCCACCAACATCGGCAACTCAACCCGCCCCTACCAACGGCCTCCAAATCTCCCCTCCCAAACCGCATGCTCCCATCTCCCCTTATACCATGCTAGTCCCAAGCGTTCTAACTTGCTAACTCCTACTGACCACATTACTCCCCTTCTCCCATCCAATCCCCCTCAAATCCTGTTTCCTAGTCCCCACTGTCGTACCTTCCAGCTCCCTTCCCTCTCCCACTGCCCCCTACCCGCTACCTCCCCCATCCTCCTGCCTCCTCCCGGTTCCTATACACTTTTGCCTACCTAGGGCGATTAACCTCTCCGCTTGCACCGTTTCACGCCACATACACGCCCTCACCACCGTGCATTTCGGGGAAACACATCACCGCCTATTAGCGGCTCCCTCCACATCCCCACCCACGCACACACCACGCACACACCTCTTCTGTCCTCTCGATTTTTTATCCCACCCGCGCCCCCTAGATTGTTCTCTCACATCCTCCTCACTCTGTTCTACCCGCACCACCCCCATCCTTCCCCACGGCTCCCCACACGCCTCCAACACCGCCATACCTTCCATTCCTTCCCCGATCACCTCCGTGAGCGCGCGGGACAACCCCACGCTTACGGCCTACCTTCACTGCTCCACTCCGTCACGCCATTGCCGACGCCGCAACCTGCAACAAAATTCTCTACACACACACACCACACCAAACAGCTCAAATTTTCACCGTACCTCCCGTTTCCATCTTCCTTCTTCCTGCCGGTCGCGTCGTCCGTCCACGGCCTCCTTCCCTCTCCCTTCTCACTCCCCTCCGCCCCGACTCTCTCCTCTCTCCTTCTGGAACTTTCCTCTTCTTCTTCGTCTCCGCTGTCCTCCTTCCCTCCTTTTCTCTCTTTCTCTTTTTCCTTTTCTTTCTTTTTTTTTCTTTTCTCCTTTTTCCTTCTCCCTTTCCCGACCTCCTTTTATACTCTGCCAGCCTACCCCAAAACGACGTCGTTTTCCTACATCCCAAAACGACGTCGTTTTTATTATTATTATTTTTTTTTCTATTCTTTCTACTTTCTAGTCCTTACAACACTTCCCCCATAAAAAAAAAATTTGGTCCCTCAAATTTTGTTACCTTACCTCCAAACAATTCTGGATAATTCCGTCTCATTTCGTCTTCCCGTTCCCAGGTTGCCTCTTCCCTGGCATGATGTCTCCACTGTATCTTCACCATAGGTATCACCCTGCTCCTCAACTTCCTTTCTTGTCGTTCGAGAACTTGGATTGGCTCATCCTCATAAGACAAGTCCTTCTCCAATGGCAACGATTCATACCTTAGAATGTGGTTGGGATCCGGACGGTATTTTCGTAGTAGTGATACGTGAAATACGTTGTGAACCCCACTGTACCGAGGAGGAAGCGCTACCCTATACGCAACCACCCCCACTTTTTCCAAAATCTCAAACGGCCCTATGAACCGGGGACTTAATTTCCCTTTCTTTTCAAACCTCAATAACCCTTTCATGGGAGAAACTTTCAGGAACACATGATCCCCTACTTCAAAGCTTAACTCTCTCCTACGATTGTCTGCGTACCCCTTCTGTCTACTCTGGGCAGCTTGTAAATTATGTCGTATCATCTGCACCTTAGTTGTGGTTTCCTCTACCATCTCCGGCCCCAACAACTGTCTTTCCCCCACCTCGCTCCAACACACCGGCGACCTACAGGGTCGACCATACAGAGCTTCATAAGGAGTCATGCCGATACTGGTGTGATAACTATTATTGTATGCAAATTCTATTAAGGGTAGTATGTCTTCCCAATCTCCTCCCGTGTCGATGACACAGGCTCTCAACATATCCTCCAACACTTGTATCGTCCTCTCCGTTTGTCCATCCATTTGTGGGTGAAAAGCTGTGCTGAAGCTCAATTTAGTACCCAAAGCCTGTTGCAACCCTCTCCAAAATCTGGAAGTAAATCGGGGATCCCGGTCGGAGACAATTGTCACAGGAATGCCGTGTAATCTCACTACCTCTCTGATATACAGTCTCGCTAACCGTTCTACTGGATCGGTCACTTTCATTGCCAAGAAGTGGGAAGATTTAGTTAGACGATCAACCACCACCCAAATACTATCATGTTTCTTACGATTACCTGGCAACCCGGTCACAAAGTTCATAGAGACATGTTCCCACTTCCACTCGGGTATAGGTAGGGGTTGTAACAACCCCCCAGGCCGCTGGTGTTCCGCCTTGACTTGTTGGCATACCAAACACTTTAACACATACTCGGCCACATCCCTCTTCATGCCCCTCCACCAGAAGCTCTTCTGCAAATTTTTGTACATCTTAGTACTTCCCGGGTGTATAGCAAGTTTGGTGTCATGAGCCTCACTGAGTATCTCTTCTCTGAGTGTACAATCACTGGGAACGCACATTCTGGTTTGAAATCTGAGTATCCCATCGTTCCCCAACCCAAAATCTCCCACTGTACCCTGTTCCACTCCCTCCCGGATCCTCTGTATCTCAGTGTCCCTCAATTGTCCCTCTCTTATTTTCTGAACCAAAGTAGGTTGTGCCCTCAAACTAGCCACATATCTGCCATCGTTCCCCTCTTGAATATCCAATCGTTGCATGGCTTCCCTATACCCCACTCCGACACCATCAAATGAGATAACACCCCAGTACTCTTACGGCTGAGTGCATCTGCCACGACGTTTCCCCGTCCCGGGTAGTACTTAATTCTGCAGTCAAAATCTTTCAACAGATCCATCCATCTCCTCTGTCGCATATTCAATTCCCACTGCGTGAACAAATACTGTAAACTTTTATGATCTGTGTAAATTTCAAATGTTTCCCCGTATAAGTAATGTCGCCACAGTTTTAAAGCATAGACCACTGCAGCTAGTTCCAAATCATGTGTCGGATAGTTCTTTTCATGTGTCCTCAATTGTCGCGACCCGTACGCTATAACCTTCCCTTGTTGCATTAATACATAGCCTAACCCAACATGAGATGCATCGCTATATACTGCAAAATTACCCTCCCCCGATGGGATGGCCAATATTGGCGTAGTAGTCAGTCTATGTTTCAATTCCTGAAAGCTACTCTCACACCTTTCATCCCATTCGAACTTCACATTCTTCTTTGTCAGCTTGGTAAGAGGTGCTGCAATACTAGAAAACCCCCGCACAAACCGACGGTAATATCCTGCTAAGCCCAGAAAACTCCTGATCTCTGTGACAGTCTTTGGTCTTTCCCACTTTACCACCGCTTCTATTTTCATTGGGTCTACTGATACCCCATCTCTCGACACAATATGTCCCAAGAAGGTAATTTGATCCAACCAGAACTCGCACTTACTAAGTTTCGCATACAGTTTAGCTTTTCGAAGCATCCCCAGCACCGTAGTCAGATGTTCTGCATGTTCTCCCAAATCTCTTGAGTAAATTAATATGTCATCTATGAAGACAATGACATAGCGATCCAACAGGGGTCGGAACACCCGATTCATCAAATCCATAAACACTGCAGGCGCATTCGTTAGTCCAAAAGGCATCACTAAAAATTCATAGTGACCATACCTGGTGCGGAATGCTGTCTTGGCAATATCTTCGGCTCTTACCCGTAGCTGATGATACCCCGAACGCAAATCTATTTTTGAAAACACTTGTGCCCCTTGCAATTGATCAAATAAATCGTCGATCCTAGGTAACGGATACCTATTCTTTATTGTCACTTGATTCAGGTCTCTATAATCAATACACATTCGCATGGATCCATCCTTCTTCTTAACAAACAGTACTGGGGCTCCCCACGGTGATACGCTCGGCCTTATAAATTTCTTATCCAGTAACTCTTGTAACTGTCTACTTAACTCCATTAGTTCTGATCTCGCCATCCTGTATGGGGTCTTAGAGATTGGTTGGGTGTCGGGCTGGAGTTCGATGGTGAATTCGACCTCTCTATTGGGTGGTAATCCCGGAAGGTCGTCTGGGAAAACGTCTGAAAAATCTCTTACCACTAGTATCTCTCGGAGTGTAAGTCTCTTATCCTCGTTACCTATCAAACGTAGACAAAATTATAATCCATATACATATTCTCGCTAGCACATTTTAATATAACACTCATTCATTCATTGAGATTTTTCTTTCCATACAGAAAAAGGTTCTTCGTTAGGCATCTTAAACACTACCCTCTTACGGAAACAGTCTACATGGGCACGTTGGGCCGCAAGCCAATCCATCCCCAGTATTACATCAAAATCCTTAATGTCTAACAAAATTAGATCCACTTTTAACTTCCTCCCCTCTACATCTACCTCACAAGAATTAAACATCACATCCGTACATAAAGGGCCATTAGTTGGCGTAGATATGACTAACACTCGATCTAACACTCGAGGTTCTATACCTATCCTAGATGCAAACATAGGCGATACAAATGAATGTGTGGCACCAGGGTCAATTAGTACTTTAGCAGGAATATTTGAAATGTAAAGTATACCTTGTATTATTTCGGAAGTGGCGGCCGCCTCTGGCGCTGTGATGGCGAACACCCGTCCTTGAACCCACGGTCTACCCGGCTCCTTCGGCAACGGGCAATCACGCACAAAATGTTGAGTGTTTCCGCACCGATAACAGCCCCGCCCGCCGCTCATACATGGTCGATCCCCATGATTTCTACCACATTGGGTGCAATTTGGTTTACTCCGGGATACCTGATGACTCGGGGCAAAATCCGGTGATATCCTCTGCCTTTTCTCTGTTTGGCCGGAGGGGGGTGGTGGACATCTGTAACCGGACTCCCCTTTACTGTTCTCAACTTGTTCTTTATACAGTGCTTCCACCAACTGTGCCTTTTCTAACACCATCTGATATGAGGGTAATGCAAACACAGCCACTTGACGATACAGTTCAGACCGTAACCCTTTTTCGAATCTGCGAGCCTTCTTAGTCTCATTCATCATCACCTCGGGCGCGAACCGCCCCAATTCTATGTACCTCTCAGCATATTCTACCACTGACAATCTTCCTTGTCTCAGTTCGGCAAACTCTATTTCCTTCCGTTGTCTCAAGAAATCCGGAAAATACTCTGCATTGAAGGCTTCCAGGAATACTTCCCAAGTGACTGGGGGAGCTAGAGTTCTTCTTTTTAGTTTCCACCAACGCTCAGCGGATCCTCTAAACATAAATGTGGCCAGTTGCACCTTCTGTTCAGTGGTCACTGTGATCACTTCGAATAATTTTTTGGTCTCCTTTATCCAGTCTTCCGCCACCAAGGGATCAGTACTCCCATTGAAAGCAGGAGGGTTTAACCTTCGATATTTCTCAATATTGCTGGTGTCCACCACACCCTGGTGAATCCCCGGTTATGGGACCGAGGCTGTCTCAGCCCGTAGTTCTCTATCTCTGATCACTGTGGCCAGACTCTCCACCACTCTACACAGTCGGTTGAAGTCTTCCTGTTGTACCCCAGGCAGTCCCGTCTGGTTTACCGCTGGGCCAGGCGCGGGCCTCGGTTGTGTGGGAGGGGGCACCGCTTGATACGGGGGTGGCCCGTAAATGCTGGGAGTGGTACCTGGGGACACCCAGGTGGTCGTTGTGGAATCCCCGGTGAGTCCCGCAGCCCCGGGACAGCTCCGCGACGGGGTCGGCCCCGTTCTTTCTTCGTCACCTCCCTTGATACACATGCAGGATAGTTATACCAGTTAGTAGGTATACTTAGTTTTGCTCTGATACCAACTGTAACACCCCGTTTTTTTTTTCTTAACGGTGTACGATAAAGCACTCATACAACACAATACCGAATCCATATTATTCCAACCATGCACAAGAGAAATTTGTCCACCTTCCATGTTCCAAATCAATTGTACATACATCTCCACCTCTACAACACATAGTAATACAATATCAAACATTCCTAGATATTCAATATCCAGACTAAACCATCCTTTCAAACTACTTTAAATCACAAACAAAACTTGTGCCCTATAGCACTACCGACGGGGCTCTGTTACCAGCCGCTCGGATCCCAATTCCGTCCTTACTCCACCTGTGAATGATGAGAAGTGAGTTCACATAACTCAATACGATAAAAATCAAGTTGTAAGTGTAATATGCAGTGACAAGAATTTCCAGAAATGTCTATATGCATTTATCCTACCCAACCCCAAACAACTCATAACCCTCTCCCTACACTAATTATCAAGGTCCTATTCCAAGGAAATAGCACGGCCAAACAACCCCACCCACCCAACAATCATCCATTAACTCCCGTCACCAACATCGGCGACTCATACACTCTTCCCCCATCTCCCGACCTCACGAGACCACACACACACACACCCAACCACCTTCATTCCACGTCACCAATATCAGCGACTCATACCCATATCTCCACCTCTCGACCTAATAGGCCACGCACACACCCACACACCATTATTCCGCGTCACCAACATCGGCGACTCACACTCACTCCTCCACCTCTCGACCTAAAGAGGCCACACACACACACAAATACCATCGTCTCGCGTCACCAACATCGGCGACTCATACTCACTCCTCCACCTCTCGACCTAAAGAGGCCACACACACACACAAATACCATCGTCTCGCGTCACCAACATCGGCGACTCATACTCAATCCTCCACCTCTCGACCTAAAGAGGCCACACACACACACAAATACCATCGTCTCGCGTCACCAACATCGGCGACTCATACTCAATCCTCCACCTCTCGACCTAAAGAGGCCACACACACACAAATACCATCGTCTCGCGTCACCAACATCAGCGACTCATACTCACTCCTCCATCTCTCGACCTCGTTGGGCCACGCACACACACAAACATTTCCACCTCCCGTCACCACCATCCGTGACTCATGCACCCTTCTACCCCTCTCGGCCTTGCTAGGCCACACTCACATACATATCCCCTCCCTGCTCCACCAACATCGGCAACTCAACCCGCCCCTACCAACGGCCTCCAAATCTCCCCTCCCAAACCGCATGCTCCCATCTCCCCTTATACCATGCTAGTCCCAAGCGTTCTAACTTGCTAACTCCTACTGACCACATTACTCCCCTTCTCCCATCCAATCCCCCTCAAATCCTGTTTCCTAGTCCCCACTGTCGTACCTTCCAGCTCCCTTCCCTCTCCCACTGCCCCCTACCCGCTACCTCCCCCATCCTCCTGCCTCCTCCCGGTTCCTATACACTTTTGCCTACCTAGGGCGATTAACCTCTCCGCTTGCACCGTTTCACGCCACATACACGCCCTCACCACCGTGCATTTCGGGGAAACACATCACCGCCTATTAGCGACTCCCTCCACATCCCCACCCACGCACACACCACGCACACACCTCTTCTGTCCTCTCGAGTTTTTATCCCACCCGCGCCCCCTAGATTGTTCTCTCACATATTCCTCACTCTGTTCTACCCGCACCACCCCCATCCTTCCCCACGGCTCCCCACACGCCTCCAACACCGCCATACCTTCCATTCCTTCCCCGATCACCTCCGTGAGCGCGCGGGACAACCCCACGCTTACGGCCTACCTTCACTGCTCCACTCCGTCGCGCCATTGTCGACGCCGCAACCTGCAACAAAATTCTCTACACACACACACCACACCAAACAGCTCAAATTTTCACCGTACCTCCCGTTTCCATCTTCCTTCTTCCTGTCGGTCGCGTCGTCTGTCCACGGCCTCCTTCCCTCTCCCTTCTCACTCCCCTCCGCCCCGACTCTCTCCTCTCTCCTTCTGGAACTTTCCTCTTCTTCTTCGTCTCCGCTGTCCTCCTTCCCTCCTTTTCTCTCTTTCTCTTTTTCCTTTTCTTTCTTTTTTTTTTTTTTTTTTTTTTCCTTTTTCCTTCTCCCTTTCCCGACCTCCTTTTATACTCTGCCAGCCTACCCCAAAACGACATCGTTTTCCTACATCCCAAAACGACGCCGTTTTCCTTTCTTTCAAAACGACGTCGTTTTTTCCCTCTCTAAAACGACGTCGTTTTTATTATTATTATTTTTTTTTTCTATTCTTTCTACTTTCTACTCCTTACATAGTATTTATTAATTTATGTAAAAATTTTGTTATTTTGTGACCAAAACTAAATATAAATTTACAAATGAATACTACATAAATTTTAAATTAATTCCAATCATAATTTTAAATTTTATTTGTTCGAACTGTTTGTTTGAGGTATTCGGTCAATTATATTATTTATATAGAACAATATATCGTAGTCAATTTTGATGGACGAATATTAATTGACGAGCTTTAATTTTGGGCCCTTGTGCTGGTCTATATAGTTGTACATTTTTCTTTCCTTGTTTAGAATGTATATATATATATTGTTGTACTTTGACAATATATTGAGATATTAATTGTGGAAAAACGAATAAGTCACGTTAGGAACTGGCATGTATTTGGGTGGGGTCGTTGAATGATATTTAATCATATTAATATATATATATATATGTATATACATGCACATAATTAGTTTGTAAATCGAAATTTAATTTGAAAACTAAATTTGACTTTACATTAATACAAAATATTTAATTAGATAAGAAATTAATGACGGTGATAATTGATATTAGAAGCTCAAATTTATTCTAAATATTTTTATTAAATTTCAATAAAGTTATCTTTAAAGAAAAAATTTGATTGCTGTTAACATATTATTTAATATTTACTATTACGTGCAATCAATAGAATTAACTTCAACCATGACAATGTTTAATTTATTATAAATATATAAATAATTATTTATTTAAATTTAAATATTTAATTAATTAAAAACTCTAAAATAATACAACATAAACTTTTAACCATATGTTTGTTTCTGTAAGTAATTTAATTTTATTATAATTATTAAAAGAGTAAATTTGATAATTAAATAAATACTCAAAATTTTAAGAATATAAATTTTATAACACTTATAAAATAAATTTTTATACTTTAAACTCGTTATGCATTAAGTTTTAAAATTAATAAATTTTATTTAATTTTTTTCATTTCACATCTCTAATTATTTTTTTTCTTTATATTTATTTTTATTTTCTCTTATGTCTATATTTATATTTATATAAAGCAGCAAAGTTGCCACCTAGCGTTCCTCTTATTTATTGTTGCCATTATGTATTTCCCACATTTATTATTGCGGTTCTCTCTTCATGTTGTTGCCGCACCTTCCCTTCTTTATTGCTAATTAATTCCAATACAACTCTCCAACAATTTCTCATCCTTTAATTATCTTGTAAATTTTATCCAAAAATAAAATATAATAGTTCTTTTACATAATTTTATTAGAAATTCTTTCATTCTTATAAAATTTTTGTTTAATATTTATGTATTTCTGAAATGTACAATATGCTGAATATTTGAATTAAATTTATAATATTAATTATGAACTGCAATACCCTAAATTAATTTTTAATGTAGTTTAAGATTTATTTACAAACATAATTTCTTAATTTTTTAATTTTTTAATTTTAATTTAGAAAAAAAATGAAGTAAAATTGATGGAGAATTAAATTGTAAACAATTTTTGAAAAAATGGGTGAAAATTTAGGTCTTAAGGATATTTTTAAAAGAAAAATCAGAAATCGGGGATTAAAATATAATTTAGAGAAGTTTTACCATGTAGGATGCCCGGTCAGTAGCTCCGACGAATCAGGACGCGCCGCGTGACAGCGAACGCTGATGCGGTGCCACGTGGGAGGCCACGCGGGCGATCCGCATGCCCGTAATAGAACGGCTCAGATCCGTTCCCGCGCGCACGAACGGCCCAGATGCGTTCCTTTCCCAAATGTGAACGGACGGTCAAATTTGGACGCGATCGGACGGTCCATATTAGATCGTGATGAATGACCTAGATTAGATTGCGATGAACGGCGCAGATTCACTCTCTATTTAATCGCGTCAAACGGTGCAGATTAAATACGATGGACGGTCCAGATCAAAAGCGGACAGATATATATAACTTCCATCCACACCAAACCCTAACCCTAGCCGCCAAACCCCCTCGCCGGAGAAGAAAACCCTGTCGCCTGGAAAGAGATCACTGCCACTCGCCGCTGCGCCAGAGCCCTTTCCGACCACCAAAAGAGGTAAAATATTTCCATTTCGCTTAGAATTAAATTTTAAACACACCCATGACCAAATTAAAGAAAAACAACCGGTTAATTGGCCAGAAAATGTGGGTAAAAGCCCGGCGGCGGCACCGCGAGAAATTCCACAAAACATCTTCGATGAGGCTCTTTCCGATTCTCGTTCTGCGTAATTTTTCTACCGTTGTGATCACTGTTTCATCCTCTACAGGTTGACCGGAGTAAAAAACTCAACCGCAACGTGAGCCGGAGGAGCTGCCGCACCGGAGCGCCCGACTGTCGGTGAGTTTCAGAGTTTTAAATTTTTTCGGCCAATCAAGGCCCCTTAACATGTTTTCTCACAGGGATTGATGCGAAATCGGCTGAATTTAACCGAAAATAGCAGATCCGAGGAGGACCGCTACCCGTGTCGGAATTCTAAAATTGGTCAAAATGGGCTTTGAGATTGATTAAGGGTTTGTTTGGGATATTTGTAGGTACTTATAGCACGTTTTGATTCCCGAAGAAAAATTCAGGGAACTTGGGGGTTGTCAGTGGACGCAGTTAACAGTTTAGCCTTTCGGGCATCAAATTGAATAAGAATTTCTCACCCTATTCTCTTTTATAGAATTGAAGTCTAATTAACAATAAATACGATATTTTGTACAATTTAGAAAATATTCATGATTAATTACGAATTGCTCATGGAGCCAGAACCGGAAACTATTCTCTATTGATTTCTATTGAATGTTTTTGCAGTTTAAATGCATGATAGTGCCTTATTGATTTATTTTATAGGTTTGAATGCATGTATTGTTATTTTACGTATTTATGGTTGAATTAAAAAAATGGAGGATAAAGGTAACCGGAAAACTTGTGTGATTAAGTGACTGGATGAAACGGCAGCCTTACTGGACATCTTAGGAGATGGTGGACAGACCGGGTAGACAGGGAATCCTACTGTGAATGTGTCTCATAACAAACGGGGTATGGAGACAGTCTGCTTCACCCTCATACTGGACGAGGTATTGAAGTTTGGTAATTTAGCACTCATATCGGACGGGGTATGGAGACGGCTCGTAATTAAGAATGTTAAAGGAAAAGGTTCACGCATAGCGGGGACATCCCTATGAACCCCATGGATACCAGCTGGCTAGTGGAAAAAGGGACAATTGTTGTTTGATGATTTAAATACGAAAGTATGATATGTGCTATGTTGTTAATTATATACGGAATCATGATATATACAATGTTATTATTTTCTATAGGTTGTTTTCTATAAATCTCACTACGGTAAGTGTACGGTAAATAGTTTTATTATTGATAAATGAATTTGCTTAATTTAGTGCTCCATTAGTTATTTTTTTTATTTTTTCTACCAACTTTTATTTCTGTGTCGGTGATATAGTGTGATATTCTTACTGGGGTAGTATACCCCATCCCTTATTTAACTATTTTAGATCAAGAGGATTAGGATCCAGAACCTGATCCGCAAGAGAGTTATGAGTAAAATGCTAGTTTTTTTTATTTTCCGTTCATTTCCTTATTTCTTTGTATTTCTTTCAAAATAGTGAATTCTGGAACATTAATTGGTACTGTAAGTTATTGTATAAGGAATGTAAACCTTAAACATTTGTTTCGCTTCCTCACTTTAATTATCATTTATTTCCTTTAAATATTTCTGGGGTCGTTTCAGTTAGTATTAGAGTCGCGTTTCTCAGACTCATTCCTTACACAAAACCCTTAGGAAACACTGAAAACAATGAATTGTCACTCAACATTTCTTTGTGAAATGCAGGTACAGATATATGAGGAGAGGAAGACCCCTACTAAACTGAGCAGCCCGGGAGGGTTTGCTTAGAGAGAATGTTGACCACTTATTTGAGATGGTGGAAAGACTTATTGCTACCCAGCAAGCCCGAGAGGAAAGAAGGGAGCTACATGACCCTCCCCCGTTGCCACGAGTTGAGCCATCCCTGTAGTAGTAAGATCCCGAGCCACCTCGATATGACTTTACTCCTCTACAGTACCACCCGGTACCACCACAGTATGATTCGGTGCCCCAGCCACCGCGTCACCCGACACCACCACAGTATAATCTAGTTCCTTCACCGTATCATCAAGTACCACTGTAGGGCCATCCAGTCCATCCTCAGCCCAGCCTGTCCCTTATCCACGGGACCCAACTCCTCTCATGATGGACCCAGGCTACATAGAAAGGTATAAAAGACTAAATCCTTCTACTTTTGTAGGGAGATCCTCCTTTGAAGAGGTAGAGTTATGGTTATCTGAGATAGAAAATGCCTTCAAGACCCTCGAGGTGGTCTCCGAACAGAAGTTCATCCTTGCTACTTACATGCTAGTGGGAGAAGCAGACCGCTGGTGGCAACTCAAGCAGGCTACCCTGCCCTTTCCAGTCACTTGAAAACAGTTCCTGATGGCCTTTCATGCAGAGTACCCTCCAGAGCATTCTCGACATCTGAAGGAGATGGAGTTTACACACTTGGTCTAGGGGAACATGATTGTATCAAAATATGCTTGCTAGTACCTAGAGTTGGGTCAATATTCTCTTGAGAGCATGATGGACGAAGGCAGGAAGGCTAAAAGGTTCAAGTGGGGTCTCCATCCTGAGATTAGACAACAGTTGTTTATGCTCGAACTCAGTACTTATTTGGTTGTTCTGACCAATGCACAGTTAGTGGAGAGGAGCCTTCGCACATTCCCTCAAGCAGCAGGGAACCTCAGGCCTTCATTATGTGATAGCGCCCAACATTATGCAAGGGAGTGCCCGAGGAACTAGAACTAAGCCAGACCTCCTATCCAGTGCAGGGCTTACAATCTCACCGAGCAGGATGCAGAAGCCAACCCATACGTAGTATAGGGTATGTACACTATATGTAACCATCTTGCTCATGTCTTGATTGATATTGATGCATCGTATTCATTTGTTTCACATGCTTTTGCATCAAAATTATATGTATCACCTGAAAAACTTGATTCTGTACTGTTTGTGTCTACTCATGAGAGTAGGACACTACTGGAGAGGTTGTATACAGGGCTTGTGTCATAGATATAGCAGATAGGAAATTAAGCGTAGACCTAATAGAAATTGATACGGGAGACTTTGATGTAATTTTAGAAATAAACTGGCTAGAGGTGTATCACGTCACTGTAGATTGTTTTAGCAAGAAAGTTGAATTCAACCCTCCTAATGATGAGTCATTTACAAATTAATAAAATCGTTTAATATTTATTTTTCTTATGGCAAATTTCCTTATTATCAAGTACTTTAACTTAGTTGTTTTCTCTAAATAGGCAAACCCAAGAAAGAAATTTGTATTCAAGAGATTCTGGTAGTTCGAGACTTCTCAGATATGTTTTTGGATGAACTACCCAGACTGCCAGTGGACAGGGAAGTCGAATTCACCATAAACCTTCAGCCAGGTACCTAGCCTATTTCGGTGGCTCCTTACTGCATGAAACGCGTTGGGATGGAGGAACTGATGAAACAGATCACAAAATTACAGGACAGTAGATTCATCCAACATAGCATGACCCCCTGGAGTACTAGAGTCATATTTATAAGAAAAGGAGATAGGACGTTGAAGTTATGTATTGATTACAGAAGTCTGAACAGGGTCATGATCAAGAACAAGTATCCCCTCCCCAAGATCAATGACCTCTTTGATCAGTTGCAGAGTGCCCAAGTCTTCTCCAAGATAGACCTGCGTTCAAGTTACCATCAGGTAAAAATTAGGGCAGAAGACATTCCCAAAACAACATTTCGAACCAGTTACGGACATTATGAGTTCCTGGTCATGCCATTTGCATTAACCAACGCCCCAGTCATCTTTATGGACTTGATGAACAGAGTTTTTAGAAAATTTCTGGATCAGTTTGTCATTGTGTTCATCGATAATATCTTGATATATTCAAAGAGCAAAGAGAAACACATTCACCATCTGACTCAGGTTTTGCAGGTTCTTGGGAAGAAGAAATTGTATGCAAAGTTGAGTAAGTATGGGTTCTAGCTTGAGCAGACTACCTTCATATGCACATCATATCAAATAATGGAGTGTTAGTGAACCCCGAAAAAGTTAAAACAATGCTCGGATGGGAAAACTTGACCTCGGTTAAGGAGATCCGTAACTTTCTAGAAATGGCAGGGTATTACTGTAGGTTTGTGGAAGAGTTTTCTAGTCTAACTGCTCATCTGACTTAGCTCATAAAGAAGAATGTCAAGTTTTTTAGAACTAAAGAAGCGGCTGACTACTGCAACTATATTGTTCTTGCCGAGCAGATCGGGTGGATATACAGTTTACAGTGATGCCTCCTACTTAGGTTTGAGTTGTATTTTGATACAGCATAGAAAGGTCATAGCCTATGGGTCCAGATAGTTGAAAAGTCATGAGAAAAACTATCACACCCATGACTTAGAGTTTGCCACAATCATCCACGCCTTGAAGACTTGACGCTATTATTTGTATGGGAAGACCTTTCAGATCTATATCGATCACAAAAATTTGAAACACATATTCACTCAAAAAGATCTCAACATGCGTAAGAAAATGTGGATAGAACTTCTCAAAGACTATGATTGCTACATCTTGTATCACCCAAGTAAGGGCAACATGGTAGTCGACGCACTCAGCAGGAAAAGTGCAGGTACATTAGCCCATTTGATAGTTTCAGAATGCAGGCATATAGGGGCCGCACAAAAGGTACGACTTCAGGACCTGAAGAGAGTTACATGTTTGGACCACTTGAGTCTTCAGCCTGAGTTAATCCAGAGAATAAGGGAAGCTCAGCCCGCCGATCCCACCCTAGCAGCCCTCAAGAAAGATGCAGAATAGAGAGTTAACTCAGAATTCTGAGTCTCTACCGATAGGTTGCTTAGATTCCATGATAGTGTGTGTGTTCTGGGTGACAGTGAGTTAAAAAGGACATTATGACAGAGACCCATAGCTCAAAGTTTGTCATGCATCCTGAAAGCATTAAAATGTACCAAAGTATGCGACCTCGATTTTGGTGGAACGGAATGAAAAGAGATATATGTGACTTTATTTCTAAGTATTTGCTATGTCAGCAGGTTAAGGCAGAGACCAATGCCCAGGTGGGCTACTTCAGTCATTACCAATTCCAGAGTGGAAGTGGGAATATATCACCATGGACTTCGTGACAGGATTACCTAAGGCACACTCAGGACATGATGTCATCTGGGTAATTGTTGACTGGCTTACCAAGTCCTCCCACTTCTTGGCTATCAGGATGACCGATCTCTTGAACAAGTTGACAATAATATATATCCAGAAAATAGTCAGATTACATGGAGTATCAGTGACAGTAGTGTCCGACAGGGACCCCAGATTCATTTCTCGATTTTGGTCTAGCCTTCAGCAAGCCATGGAGACGAAACTGTCTCTTAGTACTGCATTCCACCCTCAGACCGATGGGCAGTCAAAAATAACAATCCGCACACTTGAGGATATGCTTTGAGCTTGTGTCCTTGACTTCGAGGGCCATTGGGATGACCATCTACCCCTGATAGAATTCACCTACAACAATAGCTACCAAGCAAGTATTGGCATGGCTTCGTATGAGGCGTTGTATGGCCGCCCATGCAGATCGCCGATATGTTAGGAAGAAGTGGGTGATAGAAAACTGTTCGACTCACATCTCGTAGAGGAGACTACAACCAAAATAGCTAAGATCAGGAAGAACATTCATACTGCTCATAGCAGACAGAAAAGTTATGTGGACACCCGGAGGAGGGACTTGAAATTTGAGAAAAGCGATCGAGAGTTCCTTAAAGTCACTCTTTTCAAGGGAATCAGTAGGTTCGACAAGAGAGAGAAACCAAATCCTCGATTTATTGGACCATTTGAAATCTTAAACAGAATTGGTACCGCCGCTTGTAGACTGCCACTGCCTCTAGAACTTTTCAGGATCCATAACCTGTTTCATATGTCCATGCTATGCAAGTACAACCCGGACCCCTCTCAGATCTTGGCCCACGAGCTTTTTTCACTCTAGGAGAAGCTGTCCTACGAAAAAGTAGCGGTTGACATTGTGGACCAAAATAGCAGCTTACTCTGCAATTGAAAATTCTCTTTGTTAAGGTCTTGTGACAGAATCACACACCGAGAGAGGTCACATGGAAGCTAGAATCATACTTCAGAGCCAAATATCCCCAGTTGTTTGATTGAGAGTGAGAGAGAATTTTGAAGAACTAAATTTCTTTTAAGGGGAGAGAGTTATAATACCCTAAATTAATTTTTAATGTAGTTTAAAATTTATTTATAAATATAATTTCTTAATTTTTCAATTTTTTAATTTTAATTTAGAGTAAAAATGAAGTAAAATTGATGGAGGATTAAATTAAAAATAATTTTGGGAAAAATTGGTGAATTTGGGTTCATAGGGTATTTTTGAAAGAAAAATCAGAAACCGAATGTCAAAATGCAATTTAGAGAAGTTTTGCCACGTAGGATATCCGATCAGCAGTCCCGACGAATCAGGACGCACTGCGTGGCAGCAAACACTGACGCGATCCACATGGGAGGCCACACAGGCGATCTGCGTACCTGCAATCGAGCGACTCAGATTCGTTCCCGTGCGCACGAACGACCCAGATGCGTTCCCTCTCCAAACGCGATCAGACAATCAAATTTAAACGCGATCGGACGGTCCAGATTAGACCACGATGAACGATCCAGATTGGATCGCGATGAACGGTATAGATTGGATCGTGATGAATAATCCACACTCTCTATTTAATCGCGTCAAACGGTGCAGATTAAACGCGATAGACGGTCCAGATCAAAAGCGGACGGATATAAATAACCCCCATCCACACCAAACTCTAACCCTAGCTGCTAGACCCCCTCGCCGGAGAAGAAGACTTAGCCGCCGGAAAGGAGACTGTCGCCACCCACCGCTGCGCCGGAGCCCTTTTCGACCGCCAAAAGAGGTAAAAAATTTCTCCTTTGCTCAGAATTCAATTTTAAACACACTCATAGCCAAATTGGAGCAAAAGAACTGACCGATTGGCTGGAAAACATGGGCAAAGCTCGGTGACGGCGACGCCGCAGAGAATTTTCTACGTAATTTTTCCACTGTTATGATTACCATTTCCTTCTCTACAGGTTGACCGGAGCAAAATACCCAACCACAATGTAAGCTGGAGGAGCCGCCGCACTTGAGAGCCCAGCTGCCGATGAGTTTCAGTTTTTTGTATTTTTTTGCCGACCAAGACCCCTTAACATGTTTTCTCGCAGGGATTGATGCGAAATCGGTCGAATTCAGTTGAAAATAACTTACTTGCGGCGACGGAGCCGTGCTGGAATTCCAAAATTGGCCAAAATGGGCCATGAGACTGATTTAGGATTTGTTTGAGATATTTGTAGGTACTTATAGCACGTTTTGATTCCCGAAAAAAAATTCAGAGAAGCTGGGGACCGTCAGTGGGCGTAGTAACAGTTTAGCCTTTCGGTCATCAAATTGAGTAAGAATCGCTCACTCTATTCTCTATTATAGAATTGAAGTCAAATTAATAATAAATACGGTATTTTGTACAATTTAGAAAATGTTCATGATTAATTATGGATTGCTCATGGAGCTATAACCGAAAACTATTCTCTATTGATTTTTATTGATTGTTATTATAATTTAAATGCATGATAGTGCCTTATTGCTTTATTTTATAACTTTAAATACATGTATTATTGTTTTACGTGTTTATGGTTGAATTGGAAAAATAGAGGTTAAAGGTAAGCGGAAAACTTGTGTGATTAAGTGATTGGATGAAATAACAACCTTATTGGACATCATGGGAAATGGTGGGCGGACTGGGTACACAGGGGATCCTACCATGAACGTGTCTCATACCAGGCAGGGTATGGAGACTTGGTAACTTGGCACTCATACCGGACGGGGTATGGGGACGGCTCACTTCACCCTCATACCGGATGAAATATTGAGGTTTGGTAATTTAGCACTCATACCGGACGGGGTATGGGGATGGCTTGTAATTGAAAATGTTAAAGTAAAAGGTTCACGCGTAGCGGGGACATCCCTATGAACCACCATGGATACCAGCTGGCTGGTGGAAAAATGGATAATTGTTGTTTGATGATTTGAATACAAAAGTATGATATGTGCTATGTTGTCAATTATATACAGAATCAGGATATATAAAATGTTATTATTTTCTATAAATTATTTTTTATAAATCTCACTACGGTAAGTGTACGGTAAATGATTTTATTATTGATAAATAAATTTGTTTAATTTAGTGCTCCATTAGTTATTTTTTTTATTTTTTTACCAACTTTCATTTCTTTGTCGGTGATATAGTGTGATATTTTTACTGAAGTAGTGTAACTCATCCCTTATTTAACCATTTAAGATCAAGGGGATCAAGATCCAAAACCCGATCTGCAAGAGAGTTGCGAGTAGAATGCTAGTTTTCTTTATTTTCCGTTCATTTCCTTATTTCTTTGTATTTCTTTCAAAATAGTAAATTTCGAAACACTAATTAGTACTTTAAATTATTGTGTAATGAATGTAAATCTTGAACATTTATTTTATTTTCGTACTTTAATTATCATTTATTTCTTTTAAATATTTTCGGAATCATTTAACTCTAATTTTTAACCATTAAACTTTAATATCTACAAATTACTAAACCTAAAAAATTAAAATTGAACCATTAAAAATCTATATTTAATATTATAAATTCAATCTTATCTGTAATATTGTTAATCATCTTGAACTTATTTCAAGGTCTAATAATTGGATTTCGAAACTAAAACCTTTGATTAACAATAACGAGATTATCCATCCAGAGACACGGTGGTCTTCAACGGCAACGATCATATTGGCTACTATTGGTTAGACCCGTATATCGTGGACCGCCGATTCCTCAAAGCCATTCTAATACGACTTTGTTAAATTTTTCAACAGTATATATATGTATATAGTTATATACACGAGTGTGTGTGTGTATATATAGCAATAATGGAAACTTGCAGCGAACTTCTCTAGATCTATAAATATGTATTAATTATACATAACATCAGTATAATTAAACCGGCAACCAACAATGTCTCCTTCAACCTTAGCGGCCATTCTGTGTATCTTCCTAACTCTCATATACTCCTTTCACCGCTGGAGAAATGGCCGGAAACTCCCACCAGGTCCCCGAGGGTTACCCATCATCGGAAACCTGCACATGATGGGCAAACTCCCACATCGGACTCTTACCGACTTAGCCAAAACCTACGGCCCCATTATGTCATTAAATCTCGGCAACGTGCCATCCATCGTCGTTTCATCTCCTAAAGCAGCCGAGCTCTTTCTCAAGACCCACGACACCGTTTTCGCCAGCCGGCCAAAAACGCAAGTAGCGGCGCTCATGACCGACGGAAAAGGCATAGCCTTTACGGAGTACGGACCGTATTGGAGAAACGCCAGGAAGCTGTGTACTTTACAGTTGCTGAGTGCGTTGAAAGTTGAATCGTTCGGTCCGATGAGGAGGAGGGAAGTGGGTTTAATGGTGGAGTCGTTGAAAGAGGCTGCGGAAGAGAAGAAGGTGGTAAATATTAGCCGGAAAGTTGGCGAGCTTATGGAAAATATGACATACAAGATGGTTTTGGGAAGAGATAAAGATGATAGATTTGATTTAAAGGGACTTGTTCATGAAATCATGATCTTGATTGGAACTGTCAATATTGCAGATTTCATGCCAGCTCTTGCCCCATTTGACCTTCAAGTAATTATATACTATATGCCTACATATATATATATATATGAACGTTTTATCTCTAAATTACTTGTTAAAACTTATTTCATCTTACTTCCTTTTTGTTTTTTGTTTTACGTTCTTTCTGTAGGAATAAAGTTCGATAATGCAGTGTTAGTTATAGATTTAGTTTGAAATTTTTATAATGGTAGCAGATTTTTAAATATTTAACTTTAATTAATTTTTTATCTATATATTTAGTTTACATATGCTGTATTTTTTCTATTTTTTAAGAACAGCAATAAATATTTTTCAGTGTTTTATTCTCATACTATTGTTTTATAAACTTACTCTAATTTTTTTTATTTGTTTTATTACTTACTAAAGAGTCTTATATTGCCGATCATGCAGGGACTATCGAGGAAGGTGAAGGCAATTAACAAGATTGTAGATGAAGTTTTCAACAAGATCATCGATGAGCATGAACAAAACAGAAGCAAAGATATGAAAAAACAAGACATGGATTTCGTGGACATGATGCTTTCTTTAGCAGAAGAACAAGCGAAGACGACGAATATGAATCTTCAAACCGAGCATGCATATAAAATCGACAGAACCAACATTAAAGCTTTATTACTCGACATGATTGCAGGAGCATTTGACACTTCAACAACGACAATCGAATGGACATTATCGGAACTATTAAGACATCCTAAGATAATGATGCATGTCCAAGAAGAGTTAGACAATGTAGTTGGAAAAGAAAGAATGGTAGAAGAGACAGATCTGAGCAAGTTAAATTACTTAGACATGGTTATAAAAGAAAGTTTTAGGTTACATCCTGTTGCATCCCTAATTTTACATGAATCAATGGAGGAGATAACTATTCAAGGATATTACATTCCGAGAAAAGCAAGGATTCTCGTGAATCTTTGGGCAATGGGTCGGGACCCAGAAGTATGGTCAGACGTTGAAGAATTTAAACCAGAGAGATTCGTGGGAGAAGACGATGTAGACATAAGAGGACATAATTTTAAACTTATTCCATTTGGAGCTGGAAGAAGAGGATGTCCAGGAATTCAATTAGGGTTAACCAGTGTTCGACTTATTGTTGCAAGGTTGGTTCATTGTTTTAATTGGGAGCTACCTTTTGGCATGGGGCCAAATGAATTAGATATGAATGAACAATTTGGCCTGACTTTGCCAAGAGCTAAGCATTTAATTGCCAACCCAACTTATCGCTTGCTTTGTTGACCTTGAAATATTATTCTTGATTATGTATATATATGGGATTATTTGGTCAAAATTATTTATGCATGGATTAATTAAATATTAAGGCTTGATTTTTTTGGATTTTTTAATTTTTAAAACGACAAGACATTAGCTTTAAAATTAAATTAATTAAGTAGTGTTCTCTCCATATTTTATTTGTAACAACCCAGCCTGAGAGAAACAACCCAACCCATCTGCTTTTTAGAAACAGAAAAAACCAAAACGACGTCGTTTTAATATATAGGAAGAAAAAATATATGCAAATGAAATAATATTGTCTTGAGAATGGAAAAAGAAAAACAAAATAGGGCAACCAGAGGCATGTACGCCTCTTCCCTCCACTGAAGAAGAGGAGGAAGGCCGATATGGGCTCTCCTCTCTCCGACTATAAAAATAGAGAGAAAGCGAGCCATGGAGAGGGAGAGTGATGCGAAGAGAGAGAAAAAGATCTCTGTAGAGAGAGAGAAGAAATAGGAGTCACGGCTACCACCGACCTACACGAGGCGGTCTATGACGGTGTACAGCTTTCACAATGAGCCGAGGAGTAAGCAACTGACGATCTGCTCGATTAAAAACTAGAGAGAGAATCGTGCGACAATGTGTGTCCGAAGAAGAAGGTGATCCGCGACTGTTGGCTGCACGATTTTGCATATTCCTAACTCTTTCTGGAGCGATTTCTCCATGTATATGTCGAATACGTGTGCGTGAAACATTTCGCGGTGAATTATGATTGATTCACAGTGGTCTGCAGCGGTGCGTGGTGGTCTAGCGGTGGTCCAGCAGCACTTCAGCAGTGGCACGTTGTGAACTAGGGACACGCATGTGGTAGGGTGTGGTGATTTCGGTGACCAGGATCACGTGTCTAGGGTAAATCTCAATCCACTTTTGTATTTTAATTATTTCCACAAGTATTCGTCATTTAACCAACGTGTTTTTGTTTGTAAACAATGAAATTATCTAAACAGTAATCAAAATTTAGAGAAAACTGTAGATTCGAACCAATAAAGATTCTAATACTTTTTTATTCGACTGTAGGTAAAGGATTGAGTTAGTCTCATTCAGATACCCCCATATTTTTTAAATGGAACCTTGTTTTTTTGTTGAAATGACTTATTTATAAACTTTACAAACTGTTCATATTTTCCACCACGAGTTCTGTGAACTCATCATATTTGCATGTGTACAATTGCATATGATCGGAAACCTACATGATGTTGTGTATAATGTATAATTATGTATTTATATTATTACTTATATATATATATATATGCAGATTTCATGCATGCTAGTAATTGAATTTTAGGTGTGTGTGATGCATATATATACATATATAAATATATAATTGTGGGTTATGCAACATGTGTGTGTAGGAGTGAACAATTTGTATGTGTCTGCTTTTGCAATATTTGTCTTGTGTGAATATACAAGTACATTTATGTTGTATGTATTGCATGTTTATATACACACTTATTTGAGTCGATGACCGTACGTATAAAGTGTATGTATTGTGCTTGTTGTGTAGGCTTGTTGATGTATAATGTATATATGATACATAAATAGGTGCATACCTGAGTAGGTTATCTAGTGGTGAACCTGATTAGTAAAATAATAACATAAGAATCCTTAAAAGATGAGAAAATCTATCTAATCGATATCACTAAGGGGTGTGTGCGTGTGCTGCCTTTTGGTGTTTGACTGTGGTAAATCCTACCCGTGGACACAGCTTGAGCCAGATATGGCGAAACGATAAGAACTATGAACTGTGTATTGTGTATTATAAACTGTGAACTGAACTGTAAGGTATTCACGGGGTAGAGAAAATTTTTACTGCCCTTGTTAACGCCGGCAGAAACAACATCGTGCAGCAAAAATATTTTTAATAAAACATAAACTTATAGGAAGGAATATAAAGTCATTAGTGAAGTTTACAATATTGAAATACTGAATTAATATCTACTAAACTGTCTACTGTTTAAATTGTGATACTGAATACTGAATGATGGTATTTATGGAACTGTTTATACTCTGAGTTATAATACTGAAATAAAGAATTATGAATGTTTACTGAATAAACTGATTTAGAAAATTTAGTGATTGAGTGTGTATATCTTTATTGTGGGCACTGTCACTTTTCCTTACTGAATCCGTAAAGTTCACTCCAATTCACACTCCCCAATGCAGATTAATTCAGATCAAGAATAAGTTCAAGGTCGAATGAAAACTTTAAAAAATCTTTAATGACAGTAAGAATTCATCTTGTAGAGTCAATTTAATTATATTATAGCAATGTAAGATAAAGAATCTTGTAAGTCTCGTATCTTATAGTTCCGTATATGGATGATTGAATCTTAAATTTTCATTTATTACTGCGTAAATTTATCAATTTATATATGTAAAATAGCACTCATTTCTCAACAAAAAAAGTGAGTTGTTACATTATTAATATAAAATCAACATGTTTCTGTTGTTTAATAGTTATTCCATTCAGTAATATTTTTTAAGTAACAGACAAAAGTTAAAATTAAATTTTTTTTTATTAGTGAAAGTATTTTAATTAAAAATATTTAATCATCAAAAATAATTTTTCGTCCATAAAAATGATGGTTTGTCATGACAAATCATAATTTATTCAAAATAAAATACTAACAAATTAAGTTTTAAATTCTATTGAATCAAGTATTATAAGTAATCTTCCTCCTGCTTATAATATTTTTACAAAATATTAAGTTTTACATAATTAATAAGATTCAATCTCTAATATTATTTTTTTGATAAACTATCTTTTATATTTATTGTCACACCCCAGAACTTGATAATGAGGTGAGATTCCTACTCATTTTATTTTCATATGTATATGTATAGCTACAAAATATGCATATGTATAGCTCAAAAATTTAACATAAAACATATTATCCAATGTGATATATACAACAATTATATATATAGAATATAAGGTCAAAATTTAGAATAAAACAAAATAAAATGAAAATTTTTAGAATATGAATAAAATATAGATGAACCAGAACACTTTCAAAAGTTCTACTCATCCGGTAACGATTCTGACTCTTCTTTCTCCTACAAAAAATATCATGTTAAAATTTAATACGTTTCACCAACTCATTATAAGTATTTTCATTCTTACAAACTCATATAAAACCTCAAGTAAAAATACACAATATGGAACAGATGAAGTTGTAATGTTTTCAATGCAAAATTTATTTATAACTTTCACAATTTTGTAAATCAGAATTTAGTTATTAAATACATTTGTTTTGGACATTCTAATTTCATGTTTCTGATCGAATTTTTTAATTTCACTCAAATATCATTTATAGTCTCGAAAAATCATTACAGACACTTACAAGAACATATATACACTCAGAAAGTCATTTTTAGAGTTTCATTGTGCAATACCGTTTATGTTATTGTTGAGGAGAGGCAAAATAAATATTCCCATCGAGTGAATAGCACACACACAAAATCTCACATTTGTCAAGGCAATTATGTTTGTTATGTGACCTACACTCACAAACACCTATTCAGGATTAAGTTTCAAACTCCATCCATATGCAGGTTCATCATGCCCATTGAACTTCAATCACACACACACACTCCTCTTCTAGATTCAAACTAAATGAGAAAGTCTTTAGAGTCCATAATTCACTCATCACCTCTTTTTTAATTTCTTATTTACTTCCCTTTTATTCTATTTTTCTTTTAAGTATTATTTAAGTAAATTTATTTCGTACCCATAATTAATTCATTTCTACTTTTATTTGGTTTCTTGCGTTCTTTTCTTTTCCTTTCCTCAACCTTTCACTTTGTGGGTGGTTTCTTTTTCAATTATAATTTATTTCTTATTACAATTTCAAACATTCATCAGTCCTTGATTTTTTTATGGTTTTCCGTCTCCTCATAATTTCCAAACAAATTAGGGTTCACTTGTCATAGATCCATGTTTTATTATTCATCAAGAAATCAAGTCAGTATCTGTTCTATATTAAAACATACACAAATTTAAGAATATCTATGCATATGCCTTTAAAATCTCAATCCAGGTCTGAAATAAGGAAATACTTACCAAAGTCCTTCAACGGATTGTATTCCACCTAATCAACGGCCTAGAATCACCATACATAAGTATAATCAGATTTAATTGACGAAAATGTATTAAACTCTTAAAAAACTACTAGTAGTGGTCGTTTCAGGTAATTACCACAACAAGTTCATTCTTCAATATTTGGCAAACCACCACTTCAGCTTCCTGTGTAGGTGTGGGCGATTTACTCCAAAACCTATACGTATAGACATACATATGTATTAGCATCCGACATCACCTAAAATTCTACAATGAAAAAGGAAACGAATGGTCATCTGCTTCAGTTTGGTGTTATGAAGGCCAAACAGCCTCACTTTTCCTGATCTACACTACTGGAGATGCGTTCCAATTTTTTCGAGAAGACCCTCACACTCACCATGGTGAGGCGAGTGCTCTAGCTCACTAACCTGCACACACACACACACATGAATACCCATTTCTTTAAAAACACACACTGAAAGAGGAAAAGGAACGCACTTGACTCGGGTGCGGTGCTCCAAAAACCCAAACAGCCTCGGGTTCAACTTCGAGGATGGTCTTCTTGGTTCCTAGCTAACACTCCTCGCTTGCTTTAAAGTTTGGATAATGGACTTTACACCAACATGTCGGTTAGTGTGAAATAGGAAAAGGGATTCTCGAAAATTAGAGATGGAAAGGACGAAACTTATAAATTTTTTAGACACCGATGTTGCGTGCAGCTCAGCTTCAGATTTCGCCTTCGACACAATGTTTCTCAGCCATGATTCCCTTTCCTTCCCTTGCCTTTGACTTTCCGCCTCCGATACCTCCTCCTCTCTTCTTCGGTTGCATTTCTTTCTCTCCTTCGAGTTTCCTTGCTCGTCTCTCCCTCGCGCGGTATTCCCTTCTCCTTCTCGGCCCGAATCTTCCTCAATCTCGGCCTCCTCTCTCGTCCAATCGGCTCCTCTCCTCCTCTCTCTCATTTCGGCTTCTCTTTTCAGAATGAAGAAGGAAACCCTAATTGTTTCCTTAAATACTCGTTTCCTTGGCTGTTGGATCTTGTAAGGTTCAATTTGGGACCGTTTAAACCGAATAAAATTCCACTCGTCAAATCCTTCAGACGGTTCGATCAGGACCGTCCATCTTCTGATTTCTTTTTGTCCCCTCTATTTCTATTTAATTATGTTTTTACTCTCTTTTTCTTACTTATTTTCATTTAGATCCTTAAAATTAATAAAAACCTCTTAATTACTAAAATTTCTTTTATTTAGATCCCAAATCCTAATTTAATTTATTTATTTACATATCCTTTTAATTTAGGGTCCGGATATTACATTTAATTTATCATATCATAACTAATTTTGTATTAAATTTTTATGTCTATTAATTAAGTGATACATATATAATAATCATAATAAAATAAAAATTAAATGAAAATACCCGTGAACACACACCCTTAATCTTTTGTAAAGGAAATAATTTACCAAAGAGCTAAGTTTAATTAATAATGGTAATAAATAAAATTAAAGGTCATTATACATATTTTAAACAACGTGTATATATGCCCATATTTATATATATATGTATGTATGTATGTATGTATGTATACGAATTCAATTTGTTGCCATCTCAGTCTGATCAAGCAGGCACTGGAACAAAATGTGTCCTTCAACGCTAGCAGCAGTCGCCATTTTTCTGATTCTCCTAGCATCTCTTTGCTCACTTCTCCGCCACCCAAAACACATCAAACAAGATCAAAACCTCCCACCAGGTCCTCGGCCCTTACCCATAATCGGAAACCTCCACACTCTCGCCGCCGGCAAGAAGCTCCCCCACCGCACTCTCGCTAACTTAGCCAAAGCGTACGGCCCCCTCATGTCAATCCGGCTCGGCCTTGTCCCATGCGTCGTCGTTTCATCTCCCGAAACCGCTGAGCTCGTTCTCAAGACCCACGACACCGTTTTCGCCAGCCGGCCGAGAGTCCGGACAACGGAGATAATCTCCGATGGAAAAGGCGTGACCTTTGCGGAGTACGGCGCGTACTGGCGAAACGCGAGGAAGCTGTGCACTCTGCAATTGTTGAGTGCGTCGAAAGTGGAGATGTTTGGTGGAATGAGGAGGGTGGAGGTGAGGAAGATGGTGGAGTTGGTGAAGGAGGCGGCGGCGGAGAAGAAGGTGGTGGATGTTAGCGAGAAAGTTGGTGAAGTTGGGGAGAAGATGACGTTCAGAATGGTTTTAGGGAGAGATAAAGATGATAGATTTGATTTAAAGGGAATTATTCATGAAATTATGGCCTTGGCTGGAGCTCTTAATATTGCAGATTTTCTCCCAGTTCTTGCTCCGTTTGATCTTCAGGTATGTAACATGTTGGTATTTGTATATGTGTTTATATATATGTATATGTTTTTCTATATATCTCTTTACCATTAGCATGTCTAATTTGTTTCTGAAATCGTGTTTGATTCTATAAGCACATATAATAAGTACTTCTGAAACAATCAATTTACACCATCAAGATTTGCTCTAAACACACAAATGGCCTCCTCTAAGAAAAAGCTTTCTATTATTCACATTCTTTATTATTATAATATTAATTAATAGTTTGATATATACACATTTATATATATATATATATATATATACAAAAGCTGTAAAACTCTTTTTGGATAGCTAGTGCGTCAAAAGTTTTATCATGTATTCATCAAATTTTATGTTAAATAATTTAATAATGTAAATTATATGTAAATAATAGTAGACGATTCAAGCTAATAACATTAAAATGAAAATTTAACATATATATATTATTGTTGCCACCAATTGTCTTGTAGAATCTTCATGTGCTTGGAGTTAACTTGAGAGCTCTTGTCAAAACCCCATGGATTGACATGATTAAATAACATATTATGATACATTTAAATGCCATTAGATAATATCGAATATCTATATATATATATATATGATAGCTAGAAAGATTTAGGAAATATATCGATGATGTTATACATAAATAACATATGTATTATATTGTTGTCACCAATTGGCCTGTACAATATTCATGTGTTTGGAGTTGAGAGCTATTGTCAAAACCCCACGAATTGACATGAATAAATAACATATTATGATACATTTAAATGTCATTAGATAACATCGAATATATATATATATTATACTACAAAGTTTTAAGAAATACATTGATGATGTTATATATATTTATATGTAGATATAGCCTGTCCGGGAAGTTTTTAATATTAATTTGCATTGTTGTTTTTCTTTCGTCAACGTCAAAAACTATAACAATATATAGTCCTTTAAATATTTATATACTATAATAATATATAATTCTTTAAATATTTATATTTTATGTATATATCGATATAGATATACATGATTTTATTTTCTACGTATTTTTATTTAAAAACAGGGATTGAGAGGACGATCGAAGGCAATAAGTAAACGTATTGAGGAAGCTCTAGATAAAATTATAGGGGAGCATGAAGAAAACAAAAGTATAAAACGAAAAGAGAAGATGGATTTTATTGATGTAATGCTTTCATTATTGGATAATCAAAATGATGATGAGCAGCAGCAGTCATATAAAATGTATAAAGCAAACATGAAAGCAATATTACTCGACATGATTGCGGGAGCATTCGACACTTCTAAAACGATCATCGAGTGGTGTTTATCGGAACTTTTAAGGCATCCAAAAACAATGTCGCGTCTTCAAAAAGAGCTAGACAACATAGTTGGAAAGCAAAGAATGGTAGAAGAAACAGATTTAAACAAGTTGACTTATTTAGACATGGTTATAAAAGAAAGCTTTAGATTGCACCCAGTTGGAGCTTTACTTTTGCATGAATCCATGGAAGATATAATCATCAATGGATATTATATACCGAAGAAGTCAAGAGTTATGATCAATGTTTGGGCTATTGGTCGAGATCCGATGGTGTGGTCAGACAATGCGGAGGAATTTATCCCGGAGAGATTTGCCAGGAGTGAAGGAGTTGACCTCCGAGGACATGATTTTAGACTTCTTCCATTTGGATCCGGACGGAGAGGGTGTCCTGGGATGCAATTAGGTTTAACAAATGTTCAATTGATTATAGCACAATTGGTTCATTGCTTTAATTGGGAACTACCTGATGGCATGTTGCCCAAGGATTTGGACATGACTGAGCAAATGAACCTGGTGCTGCACAGAGCTAATCACTTGTTCGCCAAGCCAACCTATCGCTTGCTTTGTTAAAACATATATATGTTTCTACCTACATCAGTATTTGTGTTGTAATTGAAAGATCTACAATTGCAGAACTTCACTATATAATGCACTTAAATATGTGTGTGTGTGTGTGTGTGTGTGTGTGCGTGTGTGTGTGTGTGTGTGTGTGTGTGTGTGTGTGTGTGTGTGTGTGTAGGTATAAGTAAAAGATACTTTCATATACAAAGAAAAATTTGATATATTAGCCATACATTAAGAGCAGTAAGCTGGCATATGTTTATCCTGTATTGATCAATATTATCAATATAGATATATACTACATAGTGTGTGTTAGACAATAACCATAAGTCAGCCGATACTAACAACCATATATATAAAACGTGGATATATGGTAAGCTTCTACATGTGGCTTCTCTGTTTTCAGAGTCTCTGCAACCCAAATATGTCATTCATCTATCACCATCGCCATATTCTTCATCCTCCTGGGATTCTTCTTCTAATTGGATCTCATTCTCCGCCACCCAAGTCGAAACAGAGATGGTGAAAAGCTTCAGCCAGCTTCTCCAGCCTTACCCATCATCCGTCACCTCCACATGCTGACAGACAAACTCCCACACCGAACTCTCACCCATTTAGCCAAAACCTACGGCCTCATCATGTACATAAGGCTAGGCTGCATCTCATCCATCATGGTGAAAGAGACAGATCTGGACAAGCTAACTTATTTGGACATGGTTATAAAGAAAACTTTTTGGCTACACTCTGTTGGACCTTTCTTGGTACATGAATCCATGGAAGATATAACTATCCATGCACATTTTATACTGAAGAAATCAATGGTGATGGTAAATCTCTGGCAATGGGTCAAGATCCACAAGTATGCTCGGAAAATTTTGAAAATTTATACCAGAGAGATCTTCTGGAAGCAACAATGTCAATGTGGATATCCGAGGACATGATTTTAGACTTATTCCATTTGGAGCAGGTCGGAGAGGATGCCTAGGAATGCAGTTGGGTCTGGTTAGCGTTCAACTCGCTATAGCATGGTTGGTTCACTGCTTTAACTGGGGGTTGCCTGATGAGAAAATGCCTAATGTCTGAGTGAGCAGTTAGGCCTCATAATGCCAGGAGTTAAGCACTTGTTTGCCAAGCCAAGCTACTGCCTATTTTGTTAAACATGTCAGCATCTCTGTTTACTACTGAAATATGCATAATATATTAGCTTCAGTTGATATATCTGTATATATATATATATTGTGGTTTGCTAAAGAATCATACCAATTGACAGGTTATCAAATGTAGGTTAAGAGAATTTTCATAGACTAAAAAGAACAGAAGAAAGTTCAAGATCATATTAAACTACAACACATCATCTCTGATTCTTGTGAAAGTTTTGATAAAAAAAATATATCAGTTCTAAAGCTAGCAATACAAGTTCAGGGAAATGGTCACGTTGGAGTGATTTTCAGCAGACATGAACTGTGAGACCATAACCAATAACCAAACAGTATTAATTCATCTGGCCCTTCTTGTATATATATGTCAAAACCTATAGATTTTGTGCTTGGACCTTCACACAAACTTCCTAAGAATAAACACAAAATCGAAGAAATCTATGCTAAAAACATGACATTACATTAAAATACAACATCTCACCTTCAAAACCATGGCAGGAAGTCAATGCAAGAAATAGCTATCCATCACTGGTCAAGGTGAAGGCCAGAAGAACCATGGTAAGGGCTGAGAACATTGTCACACAAGCAAAAAACCATACTGCACGGTTTGAACCTTTCTTCTGGCTCTCTTCGCTGCTCATATCAATGTCTTTGAGTAGCTCCCTAACCTCATCCATGTCAGAATCTTTTGCAGCTTGAATCAATCTATTTTGGATCTTCTCAAGTTTTGAAAGCCGTCTTCCACTTCTTGCATCAATGTTTGACCAAATAAAACCTGTCATCTTCCAAAGGAGGATGCCCACGTAAATGGCCACGACACAGTCTACAGTATAGTGGTGGCGTTCTCGTATTTCTCTCTGAGCACTGTGCATCACAAGCAGCCAAATAATAGCTGAGCTAAAACCTCCATATGCCTCCTGCATCAATTTTACCATGGAAAGAAAGATTGACATGATTCAACAACTCATCCTCACAATCACCAGAAAATGTCACTTTAACAACTTTTCTCTTATAAAATTGGATTACAAATTACAAATACGTAATAGAAGTACCGTCCAGGCCATAGCTGTTAGTACAGCAACAAGCATGTGACCACTATAAAGGAGGTCATTGCAGCCACCGCCAGCTTTTTTTAGGACACTGTACCATGTAGATCCTTCTCCATGATTGGGTCTCAGAAAATCAATGAGGAAGCTCATTACACCCCAGTCTGGACGGTAATCACCAACATAATTTCCGGTATCAACTGGAAAAGAGAAAGCACAAACATGGGTGCAATTTTCAGCAACAATGAGGACACACATAACATCCATAAACAGAGAAAAGTTTTTTCAAAAGGTTTAGGTAATTCATAACAATATCTTGCAAGAAAGATGACAAAACATCTTGAATCTCTATACAAGGAATCCATCATAGCAGTTGTCTAAGGGTAGCCAACATGCACATGTGCAGAACATACCATATGCAATATCCCGGTTTATTAATTGACGGATAGCATCAGCCTCAGAGGCATAAGGAACATAATATTTCTGTGCCCAACGGTGAGGATATCCAGGAACTCTAAATCGAACTGATGCACACCATGGTCGGGCTGATGGTAAAATTGTAGATACAAAAGTCATAGCACGAAGAAGACGGCCAATTGCCATGGTGAACATGTACCGTGCCCCCAGCCCAAGGCCAGGAGCTTTTACAGAGTCAAACAATACAGAGAAAGCAAGCATCATAAACAACATAAGGAAATGGTGCAGTCCAATAATATGAGCTCTTAATATCTCGACTACTGCTTCGGGAAGTCGCTCATTTAATGCCAGGAGCAACCACTGGCCAGTGTCAGGAAGAGGCTTCGTATCACTGTCAAAGATATTAACAACAAAATCAATGATCTTTCTAATGTGCAGATATATTCAAAAGATGAAATCATTTGGGAGAAGATCTTGATCAAACACCTATGTTAAGAATATGTAGATTCTTGGTTGACACATCATAGTGTTATTGTAAGTCTTCAAAGATTTCTATAAACAAAATCAACAAATATTTTAATAAGGATAGTGATGCTCAATGATGATGCTCCATTATAAAGCCTAAAAAGAAATGATAAATGACATTCAAAATGGGGAAAAAAAATTTGTGGCCAACATTCCTGCAAGCATACTGCATCGTTACCATGGTATGTGTCAGGATCATGCAACTGATCACTGAGAAACACCCATAAATCTGATGCAACATCAACACTAATCGATTAGTAGACTGAACTGTTATCTATAAGACCCCATTATATATGTGCACTAAGAAGATATACAAAGAATTGTCAAGCCAATTGCACATATTACTAAACAAAGAAGAAAATTTTTTCAAGCCAAATGAACATATTAGTAAACAAAAATGGAGCTTTCTCAAGCCAATTGCATATATTAGTAACAAAAATGAAGCTACTAAAGCTTGTTCATATATTCAATTGAGCACAATTGCCCTGCCTATATGTAACTATGCCCAGGGCCTAGAACTCTCCACCAGTGATGAATTACAGCCACATGACACATGTCAGCCATGCACAGGTTGCAGAACCCAGTAGCTGTCAAATATCAATACATGGTGGCTGAGAGGAGGTACTGAAAGCAATTACAATGTCACGACGACCAATTATTTTCAGCCATATCCCTTTTTAAGGAAAGTAAAATTTTTAACTTAGCCATCTAAATGATCAATATAATAATAATAATAACTTGTGTACTACAAGTATATGGTTCAGAATTACAATACAAGTGCATGGCTATTGGCAATTGGGAACTCCTAAAATGCTGCACTTTCTGTGGAGTTCTTCTGTTTCAGCTCCTTTGAGAGACAAAACAAAGCAATTCAACCACCACTTATGATGAGGTCATCTATGGTTTTCCCTTGAAGCTCTTACAGGCTTGACACTGTTTCATAGGAGCATTACAGAAAGAACAGAAAGAATGCAAGTTTTCACTTCTCATAATTCACTTCTTGCCTTGCTCTCTCGATAATGCACCTCCTTTTACCTTGTCTTCCTAATCTCAGCCGAGATGTTCTATTGAGATAAAAGGTAGGAGCATTAGGCTTAGACACTTTACAGGCTGACAATATCTAAAGCATGAAAATAAAAAGGGTCTTCCTGCCCTAAGCAGGCAGTTTACTTGTCTTTTACAGCAGAATTTCCAATCAATATTTACTGTAGGCTTAGCATCTGATTAACCTACTCCAATGTTTTTCTACCACTTGAAAACAAAATTCTTCCCTTTTATAAATTAGCCAAGTACATGTTGTATTACTACAAAGTAGCCAGGAATATATGAGGCAACATTAAGTAATTTAGAAAATAAAGCCATTTATAAATAATTATTGAACATGAGAATTCATAAAAAAAATTTAGCAAAGTATTCTAAAAATAGTATGCTGGATGAAAAACATTAAAAACCGTCAACAATAGTATCTGAACAAGGCCACAATTTTATTAAAATAATGATTTGTACTCCTGTACACCTAAGAACTTACTACTACTATCACTAGCAACTGTATGCATCTTAGATTTTTTTTTCCTTCTAATCTGGACCTTCATTGACAACATTCAAACAATCAATTAAAAACTATCAAAGCCTGGAAACTTTTTCTCCTCCTAACCATTTACCAAGTATATATTATCAAATTAAAACTTAGCCAAACAACCTTGCCAATCTTCAGTACAAAGCTGGACATGAACATCAGATCTGAGTCCATTTTTTACAATCCATAAATACTAAGCTAAAAAAGAACTCGTCAACCAAACTTGTTTCACATTTCGCCTGATTCACCATCTCTATCACTCAATCTCGCCTCAAAAGCAGTAACAATAGCAAAAATACAGGTACAAGTTCAATGAACTCAATCAAACTTGATCCATTCAGTATATTTAAAAATAAAAATAAAAAAGTCAAACTCAGATAATATTAAGGGATAAAAATATCGGGAAAAGCAATGCATAAAACCTAACAGAAAACTAACCATTTCAAACAAGAAGAAGAAAATGCAATATTGATGAGAGAGAGAGAGAGAAGAAGAAGAAGAAGATACCGGTGCCAGTCCAGGCCAAGAACTGCCGTGACGAAGCGAACTGAGAGAGCTTCAAAGAGAAGAGCAGAGAGCATGAAAACCATGGACAAAACAAAGGGAATAGCCGCGCGTATCTCAGAGTTCCAATGTTTGTAGAAAGGAACACGTGTGATCGCCAGAAGAGCGAGGAGGAACCAGAGAGCCGGCTGCAGAGGCGCGTGCCAGGCGGGAGACAGGTAACGGAGATAGTCTATTGCCACATAGGAAATCGCCGCCATCCCCAAGCCACCTCTTCTCACCGCCGGTGACCACATCATGGTGACGGCGGCGGTGGTCGTGGCAGAAAGAAAAGAGAGGAGAGGAAGGTGACTGGCTCCCTGTTGTTGGTTTGTTAGGATATAAATGGAAGGTTATTAAGAAAGTGAGTTATTACTTGTACACGAGTAAATCCAAGGGTTTATTTACGTCAAACTGTGGAAGACCAGAAATTTATTTTTTCTTTTTTCTTTTTTTCTTTTTTTTTTTTTTGTTTCATTTATTAATTTAAACTTATCTTCCATTTGCATAAATTTTTTTGCTAATTTCTAATTTTTTTTAGTAAAGATTTTTTTATTGTGTTTGTTCAATTATAAATCGTTAATTAGATGTATGAATTTCACCATAATATTATAAAAACAATCTTTTTTATTGTGTTTTATATGTGAACCCAATATATAATAATAATTTTGATTTTTTAAATTTTAATTTAATTAAGAAATTAAAAATAAATAAATTATAAAAAAATTAATTGAATGAAAGTTTTAATTAATTATACGTATTTTTTTTTAAACTAAAATAATATCTTAAAATTAAGTTGTTCTTGCATTATTTTAATTCTAAATCGTACTTTATCTATAAAAAAAATTTGTCTTATACTATATCGTATTTGTATTTATACTAAGTCATACATGTTGAGTGATTGTTTATAGCTTATGTGACATAATGTAACAAATTCTCTTACATAATTTTAATTAAGATAAAAATTTTCTAAAATATTATTTAGAGAGTTATATTGTTATCTTGCTTTAGTACAAAGCAACAATCAAATATGTTAAGAGTTTGTAATCCAATAGCAAGAGTAAAACCCGATTATGTATCGAAAACCATCTTTTTCATTTATCACATGCCTTTATACAATATTTTTAATACCAATTTTATAAATAATTGTCGATAAATTTTGACATGAGTAATTAAATTTTACAATTTATAAATTCAAATTGTATTGGTTAATTTCGGTCTATGATAAATCATAAGCGTGTCTTCAAATTCAGGATAACTTTCATGATTCACTCAATTAATTTCAATCAAATATTTTAATGAATATATCTTTATTTACTTATAAAATATAATATGTATAAAACTTGCTCTAAAAATAAATACCTATTTGATTATCTATAATTATATATTTCTTTGAAAAAATTAAAACATATATGTAATAATGATATATTCTATTAGATGGCTTATATTCAATTTGATTCTCAATTAAAAAAAATACATTTTTGATTCATAATCCAAATCTTTAGTTGATCAATAAAATTTATTTTTAATTTTTTTTCGTAATTCGAATTTCAATTCAGTCTATTATGAATAAAATATTTTTAAATTTAAAAAGTAGTAAATTACATAAACATTTGTTATATTGGGGGGGATAATTAAAAAACCAAGTGAGTTGGTTTTCAAGAAATAATGATTTAATAATTTTATAAACTCAACTACCACGTTTACATTGAATTTAAAGATCTAACAAGTTCCTAAAAACAAATTATAAATTAGGGATTTTATTTACTTTAAAAGTAAAAATGTTATTTCCATCGCCAATAAGATATTCTCTAATTGTTATGTACTTACAAATATTCTCAATAAAAACAAATTCAATTGAGAATAAAATAATTATTTATTAAAGATATTTTTAATTAATTTTTTAAATTCATAAAAATAACATATAAAGTATTCATAATTTAAAAAAATAAAAATTGCGTATTTAGTGAAACTAACTTCTAAATTTTTAAATATAAATTCTTAATAAAAGTTTAAATTATTTTCTAAACATTACACTATAATGTTTTACTTTCAATCAATCAAAATTAAATTATAATTTCAATTATTATCAAAAATACTTCTCATCTTACTCTTTTAGTCCAAAAGATTGATCCAAAAATCCCCTAAATTTATTTCTTTCAGATAACATGAAGAAAACTTTTTTCTAGATTCAGTTGATACAAGGCACCTGTCTTAGATCATTTTAAAAAATAAATATATCTCGCCACCCGAAAGCTAACTAGAAGATATGCCTATCACTAAAAAAAACCAAGTTGTAATGACGACTCAACTACTCAGACCTCAATAGAAATCATGCTTATCTTTGACATTTTGACTATGACAGGCTTGATCTTGCCAACAACAGAGTCCATGAAAATTCATGTCAATTACAAAGAATAAAAGTACTATAACCCACACCCTCAAAGCAACTTATTAAGATCAAAGAGTCCAAACTCATGTAAACCTCATATCAAAATCGTGCACTTTCTATATAGGATCCAAGTTATTTTACCATATAATAATTCATCCAGCGCCCACAGAAGCTGGCTTCGCACTAGCTTTCCTCAACTAATCTCCGGCGAACACTGCAATTATAACATAGCCATCTGCACCTCATGATTGTAACTCAGAAAAGTGGTAGTTGGCTCTGATATCACTGTTATGTGGTAAAATAACTTGGATCTCACATCCAAGGCTCGTGACTTTGGTGTGAGATCTATATGAGTTTGCACTCTCTCACATTAATAGCTAGTTAAGAGTGTGATTCCCCTAAACTCATATACAGATTCAAGCAAAAGACAATACCCCTGAGTGACAGCTAAACTGTGAAATATTGAAGAGCAGATTCAGGGGCAGAAAACCAGGTTAATCATCTTTTGTTTTCTTCAAAGCAGGGAATTTAAATAGGTTTCGCAGGTCAGAAAGCTTCTCACTATGAAATATTAAAATCAAATGAGACTTATCTTTTAAATTCATTTCAAATATAGTATCTTAATTTTACTTGAAATTGTCTATAAACTTAAATTTCTGTCATTGTTTTCTAGAAACCTCCAACTTCCACTAGTTCAAAAAAGAAAAATACAGTTGTAAACAAATTCCACAAACAAAAATCTATTTGTTCCAAACATAGCCTAGCATTCATCTAATAAGATCCTCAAAATTTTAGTACCATAAAAATCTTAAGAAATGTTGAACAAACTAAAAGCTATTTATCTATAGAAATGCTGAACAGACTAGTGTTCTCTTCCATGCAGTAACATATTTCACAAGTCCAAAAGCTAAGTTGAAGGGAAGTGTAAAAGCTTTAAATAAGGTGAAAAAAAAGCACATCTACAGATCTTAAGGACAAAACTTAGCTCATTAGCGTTTTCTGCTCAATATTTATTGCTTTACTAAACACACAAAAAACAAAACATGTCCTCATGTAATACATTCTGTGGAAGAGATCTCTATTTCTAGCTAGCATGCATATTTGTAAACTCAAAGAGACAAAGATCAATGAAATGAAAGAATTGGTTGATATAAAGATCTCGAATAAAAGGATACTTAAAAAAAGAGAGTTTTTATGAACGAAAACTTTACACACCACCACAAGGAAGGCAGCATCGCTTTCCAATTTGAAGAAAAAACCACTGCAAGGGGTTTATATGGTCATCTTCATCAGAAGATGCCACCGGGATTGGTATCTCTGGTGGTAAATGCCTATGAAATGCATCAACTGCAGCTGCAACACCATCTTCATTCTCTATCAACTTTGCTATTTCCATAGCTCGAGACTTAACCTGCAAGGACCAAAGTTCCATCAAGGATGGAAAACCTAGCTAACTATTTTATTGCAGAACATAAAGCAAAGCACGTGATTAACGGAGGTGGGAAGCAGAAGTATAAAATTACCATAAATGGCAAACAAGTACGAAAAGAACATCAAAACAATATGCTTTCTCTGATAAATCATCTACTTTTCCAGGTTCACCATTTTGGACACTCATAAACTAAGGAGCACTGAATATGCTGATGAATGCTCTACTTAGACCCATCCCCAATACCACATGCTGCTTGCCCTTGTGCTCCAAGATTCGTACTTAGCTTAATAATAACATAAACCCAAAACCATATAGTAGGTTATTGTATGCACTCTCTTATGTCCTATTAAGTAAAACTGGTTTTGCATACTCAGCTTCTAACCTGTGAAAGCTTAAAACTTAATTCCAATTATACTTCAAATCACAGTTTTTCGTACTAAAGACAAAAAAACTTGGGGAACACAATTTTCCCCCAGCCTAAATCATCCTTCGCATCCCTTCATTTTCTGGACTTAAGTTTCTAAAACATACTCAGAATGCAACTTCAAGGACACATGGTTGCACCCCTCAGCAAAAGTCAACCAGACATCTTCTCCATACCCAACATTCCTCCCCCCAATTTTCCCTGATTCTAAATATGGGTGCATCTCCAAAATGCAACTAAATGGAATCATAGTTACACCCTTATGGAAGAATACATTAAACACTCTTCTCCCAAAAAGCAATTTTCTCAGATACAATGTATTCTTGGATTAGTACAAGTACAATTCTATAAAAGTCGGACATCACTAGTACTATGTGTTAAGCTGAATAGTATGCTTTTTGTGTTAAAAAAAAACAATACACACAGAAACAAGTAACACTCTGATTAGGGCATGATTATGCTTTAATTACCACAAAGATGACAGATGAAGGTTGCATTATTTGTCACAATTACCTCTGGTTGAAGCATAAATTTTATGGCATTTGAAAGGTTCTCAACGCTGAGCTGAGATATTGAAATAGGTGCAGGTCCCAGACCTTTCTGATGTATCCTATCGCCCCAGAAGAACTGATCCCCAAAAAATGGCACAATTGTTGTTGGACACTGTCATTCATAAATTCAAGTTAATCAAATCTACCAGTCAATGGTGAACAGGATTATAAGAAACAATTGAATTTTTAACAACCACTAGAAGTCTAGATAATGCTATTTCAGAGTTAACAAAGTTTCCACTTTCACAGATTTGGAAGGTTAAAGCTCCTTCTAAAGTGGCTTTCTTTGCGTCGGACGCCGGAAGGAAATGCATTTTGACTTTTGACAAATTGATGAGAAGGGGAACGACTACGGTGAATGATTGCTACTTGTGTAAAGGTGATACAGAAACTTGTAGTCATGTTCTTTTATGGTGTCCAGTAGCATAAAAGCTATGGCCGATGGTCTATGGTTTATTGGGTATCGGTTGGATAATGGCGGGTTTGGTCAGAGATGAAATTTCGTGTGGAAGAGTATCAGTCAACATAGAAAATTTGTGGACTTTATTCCACTCACCATTTTCTGGGTACTAAGGGACGAGAGAAATAAAAGAACTTTTGAGGGGGTTGATGATTCGGAGGATTTTGATAGAATTAGGAACATATAGTTCCAAACCCTTAACTTTTTTATTTTGGATCATTTTCTCTATTCTATGGAGGATTTTGGGGATTTTGTTAACATCTTGGTACAAATCAGCATCCCTTGGTGTCTGTTAATGTAATTCATTCTTTTTATTTCGAAAAGAAATTCTATAAAAGCTTCAACAACTTTTAAATGAAAAAGACATTTCCCAAGCATAATGAAATGCCACATATAATATTATAACATGTAATCCACAGAATTAAAAATGGAAGCTAAAGAGAATATTACCCCAGCTTTTAGTCCAGCAGCTGTCGTTCCAGCGCCACCATGATGAACCTGCATGTTTGCAGCAATATAACTTCCACTTAAATTATATTTTAGAGGACATAACCAAACAGTATCTGAAACAAATATACTGGTTGCAGGCATACAGAGATCTGTATGTTCTACGTTCATCTCACTCTTACAATAGATTTAGGAAATTGTATAACAGTCCCAGCAATTATTTTACATTCTAAAGATACTAGCATTAGTTTAACTACATCCACGATGATGCTAGAAAGAATATAATCAAACGCACCACAGCTGAACAATGAGGAAACAACCAATCATGAGGGCAGTCCTCCAAAAGGAAAGCATACTCGGGAACTTCAGTTGCTGTAAGACAAGAAACACAACTATAAGAAAAACAAGACAAATCTCTTACTAATTTGTAACAGTAGTTCTGCAATTTTCTAAAAATGAAACACAAAATGAAGCAAACATGTTAAATTGTCAAATCATCTAGGCATTTTAACTGTGAAATAAAGATAAATATATGTAACAACAAAAACGATAAGAAAGAGAGAGAAGAGAGAGACTCTAGGGAAAGCAAATCATGAAAATGTACCAAAGGGAGCTTCAAAAAGATTGTATACCACAAAGAATTGGTTTTAGACCTTTCTATTCCTACTTTTTGAGGAGGGAGACAGGAGAGCCAGGTAGAGGCATGTCATGATATGAGTTTATATGGTATTTTAGATTGCAAAACTTGGGATTCTAATCCTGGCACTGCAACTAGCCATAATCTTACTGAGGAAAGTTAATAAGTTTTTTAAGTCCAATTCTCTCATCTGATTTCATGTTGGTATGTTGTCAAATTCACTTTCTTCCAATAATTTGATCATATTTCATTTGTACGTGGTCACCACTTCTTCAGATGATGGTTTTGCAGATATGTTTGTCTAAATCGCATCTTATACATAAAAGTCTAAACATGACAAGATAAATCTTCTTCCAATAATTCAAAAAGTTCTGGTCCATTCACATCTATATAGATGACAATCTTCTTAAAAAGGCCATGTGAATGAATAAGAGCCATGGTTAATAGTAATCTGTCCAACCAGCCCTTAGTTGACAAAAGGATGAATGCATAAGAAAATGAGCATCAAACTGAAAATTAAAGATATCTGGAAGACATCACAGGACATGAAAGCCAAGAGAATTACTATCAAAAGAAAAAAGCCGAAACAGTAAAGCAAATGAGTTTACTTACGGTTCCCTAGATCTCCCCAACCTCGACCAACAATTCCCCTTTGCCCAGTATCTTTCAATGCTTCCAATATAATACCCGTTGTTTTCTTCGGATCATCAAGAGGCTAAAATACAATAAATAGTACTTCACAATTATAAGCTATCCAAAGATTCAGGAAGAAGAATCTTAGCTAACAATAGGATTCATCATCAAACATGTAAAACATAACTAAAGAAAATGTGTCATTAAACATGGATATGAGAGCTATGAACAGCAAATTATCATTGTTCATGGAAGAAAGCTTTAAGCGTTAACCCATGCAAAAAGGAAAGAAGATTTTCAGATGAAAATATATAAAGTAACCAGTGCAGAAAAGTTGAGATCATTAATTCATCTTATATGTACCCTCTCTAGATCATAGTATCCATACTACTATAACTGACCGTTATTCAACCCTTATTGTCCATTTTCCTTAACTTTTCAGAACAAAGGCTTTCCATCAAACATGGACAGTTTTGAAATGTCTATCAAACATATGGAGTAACATGGCTAAATGTCAAAATCTATTCTAAACTTTGCATTTTATATGCTTAAACATGAAGTCCATATCAGAAGCTCTTCAGGCTTAAGCATAGACAATCATAAATCCGAAATATTCATGAAGTCCTTATCTCATGCTAAATGTTGTTTAAATATAAATGAAACTGTCAAAATTTGAGCTCATTAAATCTGAAATATTCCTAGAAAATAATTTTTTAAAAACAAATATATCCAAACAAAATAATTAATTAAGTTTAGTGATCAATTATTGCAAAAACTTAAAGTAGATAGGAAATGTTTATATACTTAAAAGAAATTAATTGAGTTGATAGTTGGTGTCACATGTCAAGAAATTATTATGCACGGGTAACTGTCATCAAAAGTCTAGTATCACTGTGTGTCTCTGCATGTATAGAAGAAGCTTTTTGAACACTATATAATTGACTCATAGTTCATCCTATGAATGAGTGCTTACACTTGGCCGAAAATGTTACAGGAATCATAGGTAAATTTAATCAATCAAGTCCCAACCAGAGCAAAATTTCACAAATGACAAAAGGATAAACTAATTTGACCTTAATAATATATCTAACTCAATTTACTCATAAATTCTTTTAGGAGAAAAAAAATCCAGAGACTTAAAGGTTTTCATAAAGCATACAAGGAAGCAAAAGCTATAATAACATGAAAGGGTATGATTTGACAGAAAATTTTATAATGTTCATATGTAGCTTTACTTCAGCCAGCATGCTTAACCTGAGAGTCTGATTTGACCATGTGAATTAATTCAATGCAGTTTGAGTTAGGTCAGCATACCATGCTTCCAAAACCAATATATATAGGTTGTGGTCCTTTCTTAATCCACTGAATAAACTCTTCTTGAGGTTGATACTTTGACCCAAGATTTAAGAAACAATAACCAACAACGTCAACTAACGGGCCCCAATCTGCAAAATATTGAACTGCAGTCAGTATAAAGAAGAAAAGTAAAAGTTGTGACTGGTGCTACGTAAATATTTAAAAAATAAAGATTAAATAAATGGTGAAGGCAAAAAGTTTCAACACGTCTCTCAATAGACTATGGCAAGGACAAACGAAGAAGCAACAGTAGAACCAGTCTAGAAACTGCATTTACCTGTCTTTGACATTTTTTTGCCAGTGTTTAGCCAGTGAACCATGACTCTGCTCAGAAAGCAAAATTGCTATAATAAAAGCAACAACAACAATAATTACAAGTACAGAATTGGCATTTTACAGCTCTAAAATTCGTTGCAAAAATGTGTTTCTTAACACTAATTGTCATTGCTGTCCATATCCTTGCAACAAATTCAATACAACGATTTTTCATTTATTGCAAAATTTTGTTTTTGACAATGACACTTTTTTCATCTATGCATTTAGCGCACTAAAATTATATTGTTGCCAACTTTATTTTACAATGATAATCTTATTGTTATCTTTTATTACATAACGCATTTTTCAGAAAATTTAAATAATTACTAATTCTATTTTACAACAATAATGTCAAAATTAATGAAACAATAAACAAATTTTCGTTTAAACATTAACTTATATTCATCTTGTGCTATATACATTAGGACAAGGCTTGAGCTCTATATTTGAGTGTAAGATGTAAAATTATAGGTTGAGCGACAAATTCTACTTTATGTTAAGTTGATAAGAAATTTAGAATCTATTCTTATTTAAAAACTATTGCCAAATATATTAAAAAAAGTTACAATATTAAAAAGTAAAATCAGTGGTCACTATATTTTTCTTTACACTAACTTAATTTTTCGTAAAAAAACACCAATTTTTACTGTAAAAAATAAGTCTATTGTTACTTAAATGTTATAATGATGATTTAAATTTGTTGCAAAAATAGAAAATATACTTTTTTGTAACCTTGCAATTTGTTTGATGCAAAATAGCTGTTGCAACGATTTAATTAGTTTAAAAATGATATTTTATAGCAAAATTTAATATCTTTGCAAAAGTATAAGCCTTCTACAATGACTTTTCTAGCTGTTCTGAAAAATTCATATTTTCACAAGGAATTTTGTGATTTACATTTGTTTACAATGAACTTTGTGATTCTTTATGAAAAATATATTTCTTATGATGAATTTTGTGATTTATTCCAAAATATATAATTTTTACAATGACTTTTATGGTTTCTTTTAAAAAGATATTTTTTGGCAAAAAATCAATCATACACACAATTTAGTGAAAATCAAAATATATCGAAAATAAAAATCATGGCAAATTCTGAAACAAAATTTATTTCAGTTTGAAAATTTAATTGCCAAGAAAAATCAATTTCTTGCAGTGAACATGTAATATATACATATAAGAGATCCACAAGCACTTGTAAATGGTTATTATGGTTCCCCAAGTCCCCAAACCATATCTTAAGTTCCATGCTGTGCATCCCCTTCTTAAAAAGAAACCATTTTTCCTTTCTCTTGCCTCTTTTTTTACATTTACCATTTTCCACCATCAGATTAGACGCTGTTCTTCTGTAGTTTAAGTCTATCATTGCAGTAAAATTTTTGCATTGGCTGGATACCTGATGAAACAGTATTCTTCATACATCACTCCACTAGTACCAGTTTTGACTACTTTTAACACATGGTAATGACTTACTAAGACATCATGCTTCTGTTTTAGTTCTTAGATATGAATCCTTACTAATTTTGATGCACGTAAGGACCATTCCAAGCATAGACAAACAGGTACAAGGACTGAACCTTGAGCATCACAAGCAATCATGTTTTTCAATTTTTGGCAGGTTAAGGTTTCAAACCTAAGACCCAGAAAGGTAATAAGGGGTAATTTCACATAGAAAGATACAATTACTTGATCAACCAATTAGAGCAAGCCAATGGAACCAATTCAGCAGACAATATGTTCTCAACACACCTACAAGTACAGACATTCGAAGACAGAAATAACCAAAGGAAAAGGAAACATCTAGCCTATGTTTCATTGGCTAAGATACAATTGAGTGGACAAGGAAAAGCAGATTAAGTTACTCAGAACAGTAAGCTTGAGTTGTGATTTAAACAGTACAATATATGCAAGTAAATGACCTTAATACCTCTGAACCACTACATTTTAAAATATTAACAAAAAAATTTACTAAACTAATTTTTAAAAATTATGTTCTTAAAAACAATTAATTAATAAACAGAAAAATTCTAAAAACATTAATTTTAAAAATGTTATTTAAAATTTTTTAAATTAATAGAAAATAGAAAAATCATCTCACATGCCCTGCAACGACAAATAATGACAACCTGGTCCTACCTCTTTTCTGAACAAAGCAGATATCTTAATATGAGAAACAATAATAGTAATGTATTAATAATTTTAAAGGAATGTGCATACCTTTTGGTTTTGGCACAACATGGGGACTCCACATATAACCATTTGGAAAATGAGAAATTGATCCATGGTATGTACTAAAGTAAGCAATAGGAGCAAGTTTCAATTTCCTCTTCCTGAAGTCATTGATATACCCCCTTATGCCCCACCATATCAGCAAATCCACAACTATATACGACAGCTGGATCAGAAAAGGATATTTACTGAAATTAGTCAAAAGATTCATTCCGATTGCAATTCCAAGAGACAGTAAATATATAAATATATATATTTATATATAGGGACAAAGATACACAAACGAAGCACGTACCCAATAACCAGCACTTTGAGGAACACGTGCCAAAGGATGAGGAAATTCAGATGTGGGCCTGGCTATAGAAAATAGAAGTAAGGAGGGGCTCTAATAAAACTCTACTCAACATTCACCAATGCAGAAAACAGGATCTGCATCTGCTTGACAAAAGGTCATGGCATTGCATTTCTTGTCTATTTGAAAATGTAATAGTTCATATGCAACGTACACTTTCAATGAAATCATGACAATATCATAAGTTTCATTAAGCTAGCACAAATTATATCCACATAATATCATATTCTTCTAAAAGCAACATCATTTTATCTCAACTACCAGTTTCAATCCTCAAAATTTTTAAATAAATAAAATAATATGAAAACCCCAAAAAAGACTAATCAACTCACGTCCAGGGCATGGTGAAAAAGATGTGAAGTGGCACTCCAAGAGCTTCAGCAACATGTGCATGACCTGCACATTAAAACACATCAATATGGCATTTTTTTTTTTAAAGAAAAATATCATTTATTCACAAGAACCAAGAGCATGCAACCCTTATGAAAATTTACATGTCAAGAAAATATCTATCAGGCCCCCAAGAATAAAGAGGATGACCCTTAATCAAAAAGCCTAGGTCTGGAACCAAATGTCTTTGGAGTTATCAAAATTAGATTCAGTCTCTTACTCCCCTCATAAGCTCTCCCATTTCCTTTTTCTCAGATAACCCAAAAGTGGCCAAATGAATAAGACTGGAAGACCTCTTATCTTGAATAGTTCCCATTCCATGCCCTAATCATCTCTCACAGAACCAGCCATCACCCACTTGATACTCAACAGACCATAGGCTACAGTCCACACATGGTAAGCAAAAGGCCACCACAACAAGATATGGTTACATGACTCCGCATCTCTCTTGCATGGGTAGCAGCCATTTACCAATATTCTTCCCCTCCTAATCAGCTTATTCAAGATTAAGATACACTCTCCAGCAGCCTCCCTCCCAAGCAAAAAAGGCCACTCTGGGCAGTGACATACATTAATATGACAGTTAATTCTAAAAGACAGAGAAAAGGCTACATAATACATTAAAATAAAAACTTTTGATACCATGAGATATTGTGAAAGCACCCATGCACATAGAGATTAAAGTAACGAGATAGAGAAAGAAAGGAAAAAAAATAAACGTGGTTCAGCAATGTGCCTACTCAACAAAGCCACCTATGAAATAAATTTTTTAACTATATGAAGAACCAAGTCTTACTACTAGGGTTTTTCCAATTTTAAAAGAATGTCCCTATATTAAAAACTGACTTAGGCCCTAGGTGCAGTACTGTAGGGCTTCAACCCAGCAAACCTGTAATCAACTATTACGCCAGAAAAAACATAATTCAGCATGGGGGGTTGCCTGACAAATGAATCTTTTTAATGGGAACTAATTGTGAATGATAAATTCTCTTAATATGAACCACAAATCAACAAAAATAACCAAACACATTTAAACTGTATGACTTACCATAAGCGGGAGGATTTGCAATGATTGCCTGAGCTCTAAAAGGTGCATTGGTTTCAATATCAGGCTCCGTACATGCTGGAAGAAGAGATTCAATAATTGCCCTCAGTTGCTTCCTCTGTGTTGATATTTCTCCAGGTCCTGATGGGATGAGACCTTTATTTCTAGCCATATCTAATTTAAAACCATTCATGTAGAAAAGATGTATAAACATTTGATATTGAAAGGAGAAAAAAGAAGATTAAGAACAACCACTTTCACTGCTTTCACAGTTATAAGGGTCCCATTAAAAGATTAAGTACTGCATAGTCATAGTTATAAGGGTCACAATATCTGGGTTCTAAATTTTTTCTAATTACACTAACAATTGGATTTTTTTTAACAAGTGTGCAGTCCATTGTAAATCTAACTCCACCATTAACCAATAATATAAAAAGATATGTGATGAGAAATAGGCAACTAAAGTGCATTGAAGTTTATCTAATCTATAGAGTTGCATAAGGAAACTCTTACATCCTGCCAAAACACGGGGATCACCACCCAAAGGGTAAAACTCCACACCAGCCGAGCGCACAAAAGACTTGAAGTTTGCATGAGTTGCCAACCTAACACGATGACCAAATTCCTGCAAACAAGAACAATTTTTGCAGCAAATCAAGTAAAAAGATAAAATTGCAAAAGTGAAATTTTTACCAGGTTCGGCATTCCTATAAGAATGTATTTGTTATGATAAACCAACAGAGAGGTATCCTCCAAACCCCTCTACATAGAGACATACACATTGGATTTACCCAGGTTCTGCTATTCCTATAAAAATGTATTCATTATGACCTTGCAAACCGCCCTAACTAGACACATGCAAGTGTGAATCAATTTCTCCATAAGCATGGTATGAACTAAAGTATGTGATGTATATATCCAAATATTACCAAAGCTCACTCTTCTACTAAATAAATAAACATGACACAATAATTGGGAGATTAACAAAAAAGTACTTTAATTAATAAAAGTGATTTTCTAGTCCCATGTTCAAACGGAGCATTAAAGTATTTTATATAAATTACTAACATAGACTTAACTCTATTAATTTGATGCTAAAGTATTTTAACAATAAATAATTTTCTATCATATAATGTAGCATCTAGCAGCCACAGAGTTTGCCCCCTCATTTAAATATATACTCCTTTTTTACTTTCCAAGGGACAAAGGTAATGATTAATGCTGAAGTTAATTAATATTAAGTAAACTATAAAGATAGTTTAGGGAAAATACATTGTTTGTCATGTTGCTCAGACCTACATTGCTTTTTGTTCGTGTTAAAGTTCTAACAGCAAAAATGTTGTTGGTTTTTGTTTCTTTTTATAAAAGAGGATCAACCTGCCATTTATATTAAATTTAAGGAACCTCTTTTGTCAGTCTCTTTATGATACTAGCACTAGTAAACTTGCCTGGAGTCTCTTTGCAATAGCTAAGAAAGGTTGTACATCTCCCCGTGTTCCTACAATAAGCATTGCAATCTTCAACCTTGGAACTGATTTCTTGGATTCAGAAAAGATAGCCTCATCAATATCAATGGGTGGCCCTTCAAAAGAATGAAGCTCTAACAACTCTGAAGCTACAGGTGAACTTCTAGCAATATCAACTTCCACTGTCCCATCATTTTGGATTTTGACTAGCTCCACAATCAGTTTTTTCTGAAGACCAACATAAAAGGAGTCATGAAAAATAAAATGAAGAAATAATCACAAACCACAAATATAATCAGAGCAACATAAAGCATGCTTTAATGTTTAAGTTAATTAATAAGAAAAAGGAAATTTATCAACAACATTTACAGAAGTTGTTAAAAAGTGAAGTTGATATCAGTAACTTTGTATACCGTTCTTCATCTTTTTGTATAAAACCAGGGACTGGAGTGGCATAATAGAAGAACAATGTTATGCTCGAACCAAAAATAAATTGGAAAAAATATTTAAGATACAGAAGTTGCAGCACAAGAATATGGCATGTGGATTGCTAAAAGCTTTAACTTATGTTTGTATTTCCAATGCCACCAAATTTGCTGGAAAAGATAAGAATTCGAAAACTTGGAAGCACATGCATGTGATTCTATCAACTACCTTCTCGCGCTCCGACAATCTATCCAGTTTTAGGTCATGCCTCGGTACTTTTCTCCTGTCCGTCATAGACCTACGGAATGAAATCTCTTCCTCATCAATTAGCAGATTTCTGTGAGCATCAATTGGTGCGGTGCTGCAGTGATCCAACCCTTCCAGGAAGAAAATTTGGCACCAGTAAACATATCAGATAAAATCAAAAACCAAAAATAGATCAATAAATAGAACATTCATCCATTACCCAACCTCCAGAGGAAAAAAAATCAGACAAAACAAGTTCGATTCTCTCCATGAGAACTTATAAAAGAGAGATGGACAGACAGATGGACAATATCTGCACGCGGTAGTGATCCAAAAAGAGATGTGAACAGAAGCACATTCTTTATTAATTGGAGAATATAAGCACAATGGACAACCCAAAATCAGTTCCCATACCATCATTCAGACATAAATGAAATGTAAAATTATATTTTTTTTTTAAAAGAGTAGAATTATATTGTTATACAACCAGAAAATGATTTTGTAACTTTTTTTAGCTTAAGACTTTTATTTGGTTTTTTTTTGTCCTTAGCACAGGGGATAAAAGAAGATTAATAAGTATGAACATAGAAAGAAGAATAAAAATTAACATCCTTTCATCTGATTACCAACTCACAAAATTCATTTTAAGAATCAATTATGTGATAAAAGAAAAATAGGGGCAAGATACTTAAGGGTTTTCTCCTTCAACAGATAACTTTGCACTCTGAACTACAGTGACCTCTTCAATGAATGGCAAGAGTAAGTAAAAGCAGAACCAAAGATGGCTCATATCATTTGTATTTTTTAAATATGAATGACTTCTCAAAAGAAAAATCTCCAATTGATTAATTCAACATGGAATTTTATGTCACACTGTAGCTGTTACAGTTTCACAAATTTAAAATTTCCAGAGAGGACATGGAAAATTGATAAAGTAAAATCGCATTATATCCACTGCCATTTCTAGCCAAGAAACAGAGCCAAACATGGTCTGCATCTGAATCTCAATTTTTTTTTGTTGTTCCATAATCGAACTTTTAATCTTTAATGCATCTCCAGAGGCAAGAAACCATAATGGTCGGCTAGCTTAATATCTCAAAGGTTTTACTCAAAGCAAAATCTCAAGGGGGAGGTATGGTTTTGTCCCCACGCATCCAAGATTAGACAAAAGCAAAGTGTACCAGGATATACAGAACAAAACTAAATTCAAATCACCAAGGATGATCATGCTTACTGCAACAATCTGACAAATCTGCTGTTAAGCCACTTCAACCCAATTTCCCTCTATTTCCAATGTTAATATTATATTTACCCTATCGAGGCTCATGTCTAGTTTTTCAATCAAGTGTAGCAGCTACCTAATTACTACCAATTTGATCTCCATAGCTTATTAAATAAATTATTATGAAGCTTCAATTAAACAATGACGAAAATTGCCAACATCTACGCATAAAATTACTATCCAAAGGCCTTCTAAACCTCAATGTCATAATCATCAACCAACTAGCAACAAGAGAAAGAACACAGTGAGGTTTAGGAGAACAAACCTCTCGGAGCAGAAGAACCAACATCCAGCTCTTCGGACCGAGAAATCCCCAAAAGAGATAACTTCTCTACGGAACTTCCTGTCTGATTCTCTGCCTCTCCAAAATAGCGTGATACTATCCTCGACTGATAGATACCAGGATCTCGCCCAAAGCTCCTGCGTGCTTCCTGACTGCTACTAACACCATTCATTTCCGACCCTTTCAATGGATGATCAATCCAATGACTCCCCATAATCTAAAAATCTCAAAAATATTCAATGACAAAATCCAAATTCTTCAATGCAGCCAAATCAGACCCCAAAAAGTGAAGTAGCGAAGCACCCTTCTTTCACAACATTGGAACTCTTGACTACTAAAAATAACTCAATACTTAATCGGTAAGTAAAACTAAGACCTGGAAAGTATCAAAACTCTTGGTCAAAGACTCAAACCAGTACCCGCTTTTTCCAAATTCTTAAAACTGCCTCTAAAAATCTAGACTCGCAATCAAACTAGTGGACACCCAAAGTCTCAGAAAAATTAAGCTCTACCCAAATGCTAAGAACTGAAAAGGCAAACGACACCCAAAATTCAAAAATTCAAAAAAAATTACAGAACTGTTCAGTTCACCACACAACATCCAAGTGGAATCGGAAGTGAAACATAGAAAGATGAAGAGGGGTACACGTTAACGTCCAAACGGTTTGATATTACAGACATTAAAGCTTTAAATGTTAAAGTAATGATTCACCAACCAAACACACAGACCCACCGGTCAATCATTAAGGATAGAATATTAGGTGAACAAGAAAAGGGGGGGTTTAATTCAAACTTCAAACTAAAAAATTGCAGTAGACATAGAAAACGGTTCACGTTTATCACGAGAGGTAAAGAATTCAATTGAACCGAAGATATTTCATATTTATATATTTGTATGTAACGCCTTTCACCTCGTAGTTAAGCAAGAATACGTGTATCCGACTATCCCCACTTCATCGATCAAATACCACTAGTGCAAACAAATACTGAAAATTAATTTCGATGAAGAAATGGCTTATGGGTCTGTTCTAGGTTATTATAAGTACTGTGTGGAAGCTGGTTGGATCATGAGGGTTCTTGCTACTTGAGGAAGAGAGTTGAAGCAGTGAATGAGCGTAAGAAACTTCATCGTCTTGGGGTTTGCAAAATATGTTTCTGGCAAGAAGTCTCGAGATAGGAACTGGAAAGGCGAAGGACAATGCTATGAAATGGAAATGTGTGTTCTTATTTTGACTGTGAGAGAGAGAGAGAGAGAGCTAATAAATTGAAATTATGGCAATGGGGAAAAAGGTTCTTTTCTAAATTGATCAATAAATAAATATATCTTACCAAAAATATAACATTGTTTTTATTTTTTAAAATAAGATTTATCTCAATTTCATTTTAATAATCAAAATGTTATATTATTTTTTTAATCTATTATAATTATTTTAATTAAAAATTTTATTCATTATAAAAAATTTTTAATTCATGTTTTTATATAACAAATTTCAATTTAATCATTATAATACTAATAATACATTGATAAATTAAATTAATATTTTTACTAAATTGTAACTTCTAATTTATAATTATATTAATATAATATAATTAACTTAATTTTAAGAAAAATAATAATTTGCATAGATACATTTAACTATGTTTGATATGAGTTTAAAATTTATATATATATAGTAATTACCAAAAATATATTAATTTTCCTTTTCTATTTCCTACGGAAAATGTGTACGTTTTGATTACTTCCTCAAAGCATGTGATTGTATTGGTTTATTTCTATTGTTTTTTTTATTAATAAATAAATGCATCTTTAAAGCTTTTCCATAAAGTAAAGAAATAATTATAATGATATTTGGTTATTGAAAGTAACCATATGATTGTTTTAAAATAATAATATTAGTTGGAAATAATATAATATAATATATCCCATTACTTCCCATGACATATTTATAATATTTTAAGATAATTACTTAATATTCACGTAAGTACAATAATTTTCTAAGAAACATATTTATTGATAGCGTATATGCAAACCAACCATAACATGTTACTACCATGTCAAATATATTAGTACTAAATATATTTGTTAAAAACCATTTTCAGTGTCATTTTGTTGAATACCAAAAAGATAGAAATACACAATATTCAAAAATAATCAAATTTTACTTTTGTATTATTTGATTTAAGTTAGTCCAAAAAATTTTTAAAATTGAATAAATAACTACATTTATTTTATGATTAACTGGCTTAGTTTAATAATTAATAATGTAACAATAACATAATATAAAATATGTAACGCTCCGTTTTTTTTCTTTTTCGGCGGCGTTGTTTCAAATATATTAGTATACAGAACACTCGTATCTCATTTTAAATCAATTACACACCTAAAAGAAAGTATTGCAACTAATTACTCCGTTTTTATAAAAACTCTCAACTGCAAGCACATCAACATAATAGTTTACGAATTACCTAAAACCTTATTTTTATATATGGTTTACACTCCTAACAAACACATAACGATCATGTCCTACAAGTAGTAAACTTTGTTTCATCTCCTCTATATGCTAGGTTCGGAAACCTGCAACTCTGATCCCGTATCCAGTTCTACTTCATCTATGAGTAATAAAGAATGAGTACATATAACTTAGTATAGTAAATTTAAATATCCAATCACAAACCTATTCTTCTATGTTTCCTTTCCCGCTACCTTAGTCATGCGTCTTTCCTACCCCCGACCCCAATACTACTCATCTACCTCTATTGTACTACCACGTCTAGGTGTGGTCACCCCCTGATACCCTCCCCTCGGCCCTGACTTGACCACTCACCCACACTGTAACCCCCATCCGTCACTAGTATCGGCGACCACTCTTTACTTTTCCACCGCTCTACCCCTAACTAGCCACCCACACACACAACATTATTGTTTTCTTTCGTCACCAACATCGGCGACTCCACTCGACACCAATCTAACAACTTGCAGGCATCACCACTATCGGCGATCGACTTACCATTTCTAAGTGACAATAACTAGTATCGGCGTTCCTCCTCCTTAACCAACACAACTGTCACTACACCCCGTCCATAATCCATATACCCCACATACACGCATACTTAACCCACACACCTATCATTCCAACGTCAGTTATTACCAAACAATCAACCTTACTATGCAGTTCTCCAATCTATAAGCATATTTAAATAATAGACCCCAATACACACCCACACATACACACAAAACACACCTATACATACACACAAAACACACCTACACAAACACACATACACATCAAACACACCTACACAAACACATATCCGCACTAAATGCTCACACACGCAATCCCTACATGCACACGCTCACTGCTCCCTAACTTCCATCCCAATCCCTTTTTTTCTTCCATTCACCTCACCCTGCATTTCACCTATCACTGTCACTCCTTCCAACCGTTCCACTCTATGTCCCTCTCAACTCATCTCTTTGTGTCCCTCGACTCCCTGCACCCTTCTCTCTATCATCATCAACCTCTCACAGCACACCGCCTCTCATTCGACGGATTCTCTTACACCTATTCACACACCGTCCCCAATCCTCTAACCATAACCGACACCTTATCTTCCCTCTCTCATTTCTCACTTCCTCTGCTTCCTTTTCTCTCATTCCTCTCATTGTAACCAAAACCTTGCCTTCACTCTCCCATTTCTCATTTCCTCTACTTCCTATTCTAGTTAATTACTCTGTCCCGACGACACCTCTCTGTACCTATCGGTCTTCCCATGCGGCTTCCTTCATCTCCCTTCACTCACAACATCAACCGACTGTTCCACCACCCACGATCTCTCTCCGTTTTCTGATTTCATCAATCACTACTTCTAAATTTCATTTTCTTTACTGTTTATATCTTCCTTCAGTATTTACATAAACAAATTCATATTTCATCATCCTATATTTAATATTTAAGTCACCATACCTCCGATCTCCATTTTTTCGCACTTCCATAGCTTGCACCGTTGTTTTTCTCCTTCTCCCGCTCGCTCTTCTTGTTTCTTCCCTCTCCGACTTCCCTCTCTCTCGAATCTTTTATTACCAATTTCTTTCTTCCCTTTCCCGTTCTCCCTTTTTTTCCTCTGTTTTTCTTTCCTTTTTCCTTTTTTTTCATTTTCCTTTCCCTTCTTTTTTTCTTCTTTTCCTTCCTTTTTTATACTCCATCTACCACGCATCCTGGCCATCTATCCCCTCTCCCCATCTGCACGGATCCTAGCTGTCCATTTCCTTTCCACTAATCTAATCTACACTTTCTATTTCACTATTCCCTCTCTCCTTTATTTTATTCATTTATTTGTTTCTTTATATATATGTATATATACACACACACACACACACACATACCTCTCTCTTTCTCATTTATTACATTATTCTCCCCTTTTAGAAGAAATTTGGTTCCTCAAATTTCGCTATATTACCTCAAAGAGTTGTGGTTAGTTGTTCCTAAACTCATCCCTTCACTCTCAGGTTGCTTTTTCACTTATGTGATGTCGCCACTGTACCTTCACGATAAGTATTATTCTATTTCTCAATTCCCTTTTTTGTCGTTCCAGGACACGAATCTGTTCTTCTTCATAGGCAAATCTTTTTCTAGCGGCAACGACTCATACAATAAAACGTGCTTCAGATCAGATTGATATTTTTGTAGGTAGAGATATAAACTACATCGTGAACCGTACCCTACTGCGGAGAAAGTGTTGTCTTATACGCAACCATACCCACCTCCTCAAGAATCTCAAAAGGCCCCATGAAACAGGGACTCAGCTTCCCCTTCTTCTCAATCCTTAACGAACGCCCCATAGGAGACACTTTGAGGAACACACGATCCCCTACTTCAAAATTCAAATCTCTCCCGCGATTCTTTACTTTGTGTTGTCTGTAAACTTTTCAATATCACTGACACCTTTGTGGTAGTTCTTTTCATTAACTTTGGCTCGATCAACCGTACTTCCCCAAACCCCAGTAATCCGATGACTTACATGGCCTACCATAAAGAGCCTCGGAAGGGGTTATGCCAACACTAGCATGGTAACTATTATTATATGCAAATTTTTCTAAGGCTAACATCTCTAGGTGTTTCCTAACCCACACGTCATACTTAAACTCCCTACTCATGACTACGTCCAAAGCCAACATTCTTTGTGCATTTACAATCACTAAGTTTATCCAACAGAATTTTCACAATTCGTTTTACAATTCGATCATGTCGAGGTAGCAAATGACAAAGAACTAGAAAATTTTCTATTTGCTACAGAGACATAAAATGAATAAACATTCAGTATATTCCACCATACCTCCATCTTACTATTGATTCGCGTCCCCTAGGCATGTTCCCACTGGTTGGGATTTTGGTTTCGCCTTCTGTCTTACTACATTTATAACTGATATACAACGAGCACTCCCTAGCCCAGTAAAATAAATTCTAAAACTCAAATAAAGTATGACAATACATTTGAACCTCTAGTCTGGTGTTAAATCCACACCTATATCCTAATATCCCTCTCGCCCCTTTCCCTTATCTGTAACCCCACCCTACTACTCATTGATTAAATCTACAACTCACCCATGCCCTTGTCAAAATTCCCACTTGCCCACCCACTCCTCCATACACTTACTAGACCCCTATTGCACTTATTGACTCCATACGTCGACTTCTTCATTCTTCCACACACTAACAGAACCCTTACTACCTCATTTCATCTAGACTCTCATACCACAAGGGACATTCCTATAATAGTATGACTAACCTAAAACCCTAATACCTTTCTTGCACACATAACTGCCTTTGTTTGGCCACCCATACACCTACCCTAGATCTAACTCATCCCCAAGACTACCCCCACACACATATCTCTAATAACTACACTGCCACCAACTATCAAACACTCATCCGACACTAGTTCAACCACACACACCCTCCCAACGACCTTAATTCCCGTCACCCTACCATCGGTTCACTCAACTGCGTACGCTCCCACAGACTGATAGTATATAGCCACACACCCTCCAGTAACACCCTGTCACACCCCTACCGACCTTCACTTACCCACACACACACACACCATCTATACACAGCCACGCACACACCAGCCTTCACTTGGCCATACCATACTGGCAGTACACCACCACACACACACACCGGTCTTCCCTTAGCCACACACATCAGCAATACACAACCACGTGCACTCACCAACAGTACACAGCCATGCACATACACTGACCCTCCATTGGCCACACCAACAATGACAATACACTGCCATACACACACAACGACCTTCCGTTGGTCACCAACACCGGTAATACACTGCCACGCACACACACCGACCTTCCTTTGGCCACACCAACATCGGCAATATGCTGGCATACACATACAGCGACCTTCTCTTAGCCACACACACTGGTAATACACAGCAATGCACATACTGACCTTCCTTTGGCCACACCAACATCGACAATATGCTGCCACAGACACACAACGACCTTCCCTTAGCCACACACACCGACCTTCCCTTGGCCATACCAACATCGGCAATACACTGCCATACACACATGCACCGGCCTACTTCTGGCCACACACAGGCACAACAACCATATACACCAACTATGCCACTCAACCCGAATGTCACCACCAAACACGCCCTACACGCACGCCCTCTCCCCGACCTTGTTTCCTAACATACCATGCCAACCCTTTAGTATCTAATTTATAATCTAAGTTATGAGGAGTAGATTGAACTTACCCACATTTTTTTTAATACAAACATTTAAATGCTTCTATTTCAGGTTCGAGTTTTAAGGATCAAATTGCTCTGATACCAACTGTAACGCCCCATTTTTTTTCTTTTTCGGCGGTGTTGTCTCAAATAGATTAGTATGCATAACACTCCTATCTCATTTTAAATCAATTACATACCTAAAAGAAAGTATTGCAACCAATTACTCCGTTCTTATAGAAACTCTCAATTATAAGCACATCAACATAGTAGCTTACGAATTACCTAAATCCTTATTTTTACATATGGTTTACACTCCTAACAAACACATAACGATCCCATCCTACCAATAGTAAACCCTACTCCATCTCTTCTATATGCTAAGTTCGGAAACCTGCAACTCCGATCCCGTCTCCAATTCTACTTCATCTGTAAGTAATAGAGAATGAGTACATATAACTTAGTATAGTAAATTTAAATTTCAAATATAGTATGAAAACCCAATCACAAACCTATTCTTCTATGTTTCCTTTCCCATTACCTTAGTCATGCTTCCTTCTTACCCCCAACCCCAATACTACTCATCTAACTCTATTGTACTACCACGTTTAGGTGTGGTCACCCCCTGATACCCTCCCCTCGGCCCTGATTTGACCATTCACCCACACTGTAACCCCCATACGTCACTAGTATCGGCGATCACTCTTTATTTTTCCACCACTCTACCCCTAACTAGCCACCCACACACACAACATTACTGTTTTCTTTCGTCACCAACATCGGCGACTCCACTCGACACCAATCTGACAACTCGCAAGCATCACCACTATCGGCGATCGACTTACCATTTATAAGTGACGACAATTAGTATTGGCGTTCCTCTCCCCTAACCAACGCAACTGTCACTACACTGTGTCCATAATCCATATGCCCCACACACACGCATATTTAACCCACATGCCTATCATTCCAACCTCAGTTATTACCAAACAATCAACCTTACCATGCAGTTCTCTAATCTATAAGCATATTTAAATAATAGACCCCAATACACACCCACACAAACACACGTACACACAAAACACACCTACACAAACACACATACGCAAAAAACACACCTACACAAACACACATATACACCAAATGCACCTACACAAACACATATCCACACCAAATACTCACACACGCAACCCCTACATGCACACACTCACTGCTCCCTAACTTTCATCCCAATCCCCTTTTTCCCTCCACTCACCTCACCCTGTATTTCACCTATTATTGTCACTCCTTCCAACCGTTCCACTCTTTATCCCTCTTGGCTCTTCTCTTTGTGTCCCTCGGCTCCCTGCACCCTTCTCTCTATCATCATCAACCTCTCATAACACACCACCTCTCCTCCCACAGATTCTCTTACACCTATTCACACACCATCCCCAATCCTCTAACCATAACTGACACCTTATCTTCCCTCTCTCATTTCTCACTTCCTCTGATTCCTTTTCTCTCCTTTATCTCACTGTAACCGAAACCTTGCCTTTACTCTCCCATTTCTTATTTCCTCTACTTCCTGTTCTAGTTTATTACTCTGTCCCGACGACACCTCCCCGTACTTATCGGTCTCCTCCCCTTCGACTTCCTCCATCTCCCTTCACTCACAACATCAACTGACTGTTCCACTACCCGCGATCTCCCTCTGCTTTCTAATTTCATTAATCACTACTTCCAAATTTCTATTTCCTTAACTGTTTATATCTTCCTTCAGTATTTACATAAACAAATTCATATTTCATCATCCTATATTCAATATTTAAGTCACCATACCTCCGGTCTCTATTTTTTTGCACTTTCGTAGCTTGCATTGTCGCGTTCTTCCTTCTCCCGCTCGGTCTTCTCATTTCTTCCCTCTCCAACTTTTCCGTCCAGTATGAGGGTGAAGCGGGACGTCCCCATACCCCGTCTGGTATGAGTGTCAAATTATCAAGTCTTCATATCCCGTCTGGTATGAGACAATGTCCACGGTAGGGTTTCCTATGTATCAAGTCCGTCTACCATCTCCAAGGATATCTAGTAAGGTTGCCGTTCTATCTATTTATTTAATCACAAAACTTTTTTGTTTTTCTTTAGTCTCCATTTTTCAAATCAACCATGATCACATAAGTAAATAAACATGCATCAGGAAATGCAATCATATCTCAATTTCTCAATCAAACAGTAGTCACGTAAGGCAGCAATTCATGCATTCAAACCATAAAATTGATAAACTAGATACTATCATGCTTTTAGACTGTAAAATAAATCAACAGAAATCAACAGAGAATAATTTTTAGTTCGAACTCCATTAGCAATCCGTAATTAATTATGTACATTTATTTAATTTACACAAATACCATATTATTATTGATTTAGACTTTAATTCTATGATAGGAAATAGGGTTATAGATCATTACTCGATTGATGCTCGAAAAACTAAGCTATTTATTGCGTCTGTGGGCGGTCCCTGGGTTCCCTAAATTTTTTTTTTCAGGAATTGAAACGCGTTAATAGTACCTACAAATGTTCCAAACAAACCCAAAATTAGTCGCATGGCCCACTCGGCCAATTTCAGAATTCTGGCACTGCGACTCCGCTGTGCTCCGGCGGCGGCGGCTCCACCGTGCTCCGGTGGTCTGCCTCGGGTCGGCTGTTTTCAGCTTTTTTTGGCCAATTTTGCATCGATCCCTGCAAGAAAATACATTAAAGGGCCTCTGTTGACCCAAAAAATATAAAAAAACTGAAACTCACCGACGGTGGGGCTCTCTGGTGCGGCGGCTCCACCATCTCACGTTGCAGTTGGGTGTTTTGCTCCAGTCAACCTGTAGAGAAGGACACGGTGATTACAATGATAGAAAAATTACACAAAATGGGAATCGAAAAGGGCCTCATCGGAGGCGTTTTGTGAAATTCTCAGCGGCAGCACCATCGGGCTTTGCCGGTATTTTTTAACCAATTGGTCGGTCTTTTTACTCTGATTTGGCCATAAGTAAGCTTAAAATTAAATTTCGTGCAAAAGGAGAAGCTTTTACCTTTTTTGGCGGTCGAAAAAGATTATGATGCGGCGGCGGGTGGCAGCGATCTGCTCCCCAGCGGCTGGGTATTCTTCTTCGGCGAGAGGGTCTGGCGGCTAGGGTTAGGGTTTGGTGCGAATAGGAGTTATTTATGTCTGTCCGCTTTTAATCTGGGCTGTCCATCGTATTTGATCTGGACCGTCCGATCGCGATTAAATAGGTAGTAAATCTGGACCATTCATCGCGATCCAATCTGAACCGTCCATGGCGATCTAATCTGGACCGTTCGATCATGTTTGGGAGGCAGTGGATCTAGGCCTTCCGTGCGCGCGGGAACGGACCTGGGTCATTCGATCGCGGGCACACAGATCACCCGCGTGGCTTCCCACGTGGCACCGCGTCAGCGCTCGTTGCCACATGGCACGTCCTAGTTCGTCGGGGCTGCTGACCGGGCGTCCCACGTGGCAGAACTTCTCCAAATTGTACTTATACCCCTGGTTTCTGATTTTTCTTTCAAAAATACCCCTAGAACCCAAATTTTTACCTCTTTTACCCAAAATTGTTTCCAATTTCTTCCTCATTCAATTTTTACTTCATTTTTACTCTAAATAAAATAAAATAAAATACAACAAAATAAAATAAAATAATAAAAAATATATTTATTAATTATTTAATTGCACACAAATTTTCATTTTTTATTTTTTTGTGGGTGTTACAACTCTCTCCCCTAAAAAAAATTTGGTCTCTCAAATTTGTCTCTCACTCTCAATCAAACAGCTAGGAGATTGGACTATAAAGTCTTATTCTATCTCTCATGTAGCCTCCCTCAGTGTGTGGTTCTGCTATATGACCTTTATAAAGGGAATTTCTCGGTTGCGAAGTAATCTGCTCTTTTGATCCATAATGTCGGCCGATACTTTTTCGTAGAACAGATCCTCCTGGAGTGGAAGAGGCTCGTGGGCCAAGACATAAGAGGGGTCCAGGTTGTACTTGTATAGCATGGACACATGAAACACATTATGAACCTTGAAAAGTTCTGGAGACGGTGCTAATCTGTAGGCGACAGTGTCAATTCTGTATAAGATTTCAAATGACCCAATAATTGGGGGTTCAGTTTCCCCATCTTGCCGAACTTGCTGATTTTCTTGAAAGGAGTGACCTTAAGGAATACCACATCACCTTTTTTAAATTCCAAATTCCTCATCCGAGTGTTCGCATAACTCTTCTATCTTCTCTGAGCCGTCTGGATATTCTTCTTGATCTTAACTATTTTGGATGTAGTCTCCTCTATCAGATCTGCACCGAACAATTTTTTATCACCCACTTCCTTCCAACAAATCGATGATCTGCATGGACGCCCACATAACACCTCGTACGGAGCCATGTCAATACTCCTTTGATAGCTGCTGTTGTAAGCGAACTCTATCAGAGGTAGATGGTCATCCTAATGGCTCTCGAAGTCAATGACACAAGCTCGGAGCATATCCTCAAGTGTACGGATTGTCCTTTCTGACTGTCTATCGGTCTGATGGTGGAATGTAATACTAAGGCACAGCTTCGTTCCCATGCCTTACGCATGTGGCCTGTGCACCTGCAGCTTAGCTTGCAGCGAATTGGGCGGGCCACTTCCACCTCAAGCAATACGTTATCATCACCTCTAGCAGTGCGCCACTGTTACCGGTGGAGGAAGCCTTTTTTCCTCATTTTTCATGTCGAGCATCTTTTTCTTCTCTCTTCACTAGATTTCACCACTTGGAATGAATACAACGATTCTAAATTTTTATAAATAGGTCTTCCCTTCCCACTCTTTCCCACACTTCCATTCTTCCATTTTTCAAGACTTAGAGAGAGAGAGAAAGATAGAGTGAGTGATTTAGAGAGAGAAGGAGGGAAAGAAAAGAAGAATGGTGAAGGAGGAAATATCAAGATTTTGGTAAGAAATTTAGTATTTGTTTCGATGTATTAAGGAGTATTTTTAGAAAAATTATTAAATTATGATAATTATGACTTTATCCATCTTGCATGCTTGTGTGTTTTGCATGTAACAAAAATTAATATGAACTCGATATTGTTATTTGGAAAGATAAAAGAAATAAAGAAAAAGAGAAAAAGTGGAGTAAAGCATGAAGGGAGAGGTTTAATTTTAGATGGTTATAGTTTCGGTATTGCATACGTTGAGTGAGTTTCAGTAATTCTTACTAACTTGTCCAAGGGATCGATCATCCTGATGGCCAAGAAGTGGAAAGACTTGATAAGCTGGCCAACAATTACCCAAATGGCATCATATCCTGAGTGTGTCTTAGGTAATCCTGTCACGAACTCCATGGTGATATGTTCCCACTTCTATTCTGGGATCGGTAATGGTTGAAGTAGCCCACTTGGGCGTTTATGCTTTATCTTGACATGCTGACATACCAAACACTTAGAAATAAAGTCAGCTATATCTCTTTTCATCTCGTTCCACCAAAATCAGGATCGCATATTTTGGTACATTTTAGTGCTTTCGGGATGCATAGAAAATTTTGAGCTATGGGCCTCTGTCATAATGTCCCTCTTTAACTTACTGTCATCTGGAACACACACTCTGTCGTAGAATCTGAGCAACCCATCGGTGGAGACTCGAAATTCTGAGCTAACTCCCTGTTCTGCATCTCTCTTGAGGGCTACTAGGGTGGAATCAGTGGACTGAGCTTCCCTTATTCTCTGGATTAACTCAGGCTGAACGGTCGGTGACCCAAACATGTGACTCTCTTCAAGTCCTGAAGCCATACTTGTTGTGTGTCCCAATTTGCCTACATTCTGAAACCATCAAAAGGGCTAATGTACTTGCACTTTTTCTGCTGAGTGCATCGGCTACCACGGTTCCCTTACCCGAGTGATACAAGATGTCGCAATCATAGTCCTTAAGAAATTCTATTCACCTTCTCTGATGCATGTTGAGATCCTTTTGAGTGAATATATATTTCAAACTCTTGTGATTGGTATAGATCTAAAAGGTCTCTCCATACAAATAATGGTGCCAAGTCTTTAAGGCGTGTATGATTGTGGCAAGCTCTAAGTCATGGGTGGGATAGTTTTTTTCATGACTCTTCAACTATCTGAACCCATAGGCTATTACCTTCTCATGCCGTATAAAAACACAACTCAGGCCTAGGTAGGAGGCATCACTATAAACCGTATATCCCCCCAGTCCACTTGGTAAGGTCAACACAGGTGCAGTAGTCAGCCGCTTATTTAGCTCTGAAAAACTTCTTTCACATTTCTCGTTCCACTCAAACTTAACATTCTTCTTTGTGAGCTGAGTCAGGAGAGCAGCTAGACTAGAAAACCCTTCCACAAACCTGCAGTAATAACCCATCATCCCTAGAAAGCTACGGATCTCCTTAACTGATGTCAATTTTTCCTATCCGAGCACTGGTTCAACCTTTTCAGGATTTACTGACACTCCATCCTTTGATATGATGTGTCCCACGAAGGTGGTCTACTCAAGCCATAATCCACACTCAGCTTTGCATACAGTTTCTTCTCTGTGAGAACCTGCAAAACTTGAGTCAAAGCGTGTTCCTCTCTACTTTTTGAATGAACTAAAATATCGTCGATAACAAACTGATATAGGAATTGTCTGAAAACCCTGTTCATCAAGTCCATAAAGATGGCTGGAGCATTGGTTAGTCCAAATGGCATGATCAGGAACTCATAATGTCCGTACCTAGTTCGAAAGGCTGTTTTGGGGATGTCTTCTATCTTTATTTTTACCTAATGGTAACCTGAACGCAGATATATTTTGGAGAAGACTTGGGCCCCCTATAACTGATCGAAAAGGTCATCAATTTGGGGAGGGGATACTTGTTCTTGATTGTGACTCTATTCAGATCTCTGTAATCAATACATAACCTCAACGTTCCATCTCTCTTTCTGGCAAAGGTGATTACAGTGCCCCAAGGGGACACACTATGTCGGATAAACTCACTGTCCTATAATTTAGTGATTTGTTTCCTCAGTTTCTCCATCTCAACACAGCTCATACGGTAAGGAGCGACTGAAATGGACTGGGTGCCTGACTGAAGGTCTATGGTGAATTCGACTTCTCTGTCTACTGGCATTCTGAGTAATTCATCTGTAAACACATCTGAAAAGTCTTGGACTACCAGAATTCCTTGAATACAAATCTCTTTCTTGGATTTACCTAGTTAGAGAAAACAACAGGGTTAAAATACTTGATAATAAGAAAATTTGCCATGAGGGGAAAAAATGCTAAACGATTTTATTAATTTGTAAATGGCTCCTCATTAGGAGGATTGAATACAACATTCTTGCTAAAACAATCTATGGTGGCATGATACACTACTAGCCAGTTCATTCCTAAAATTACATCAAAGTCCCTTGTGTCTAATTCTATTAAGTCCACACTCAATTTCTTATCTGTTATATCTATGACACAGGCTCTGTATACTGCTTCTTCCAATAGTGTCATACTCCCAGCAGTAGACACAAACAACACAGAATCAAGTTTATCAGGTAATACATTAAATTTTGATACAAAAATAGGTGAAATAAATAAATATGATGCACCAGTATCAATCAAAACATGAGTAAGATAGTTAAAGATAGTGTACCACGTCCGGGTTAGCTTCTACATCCTGCTGGGTGAGATTGTAAGCTCTGCCTTGGATAGGAGGTCTGCCCTGATTCTGGTTCTTTGGGCATTCCCTCGCATAATGTTGGGCACTACCACATATGTGACAGGTGTTGTTAAGGCGATAGTAGGGTCGGTCCCCATGATCCCTGCCACAATACTAACAGATCTTACCGCGTTCTGTCACTGGAGCTTGAGGGGGAGCTTGGATCACTGGTCTAAACCTCTTGTTCTGTTGAACAAGCACAGTAGTTGCTGGTCTGCGGGGTGGAGCTAAGGATTTGAGGTTCTCTGCTGCCTGAGAGAAGGTGCGAAAGCTTCTCTCCACTAGCTGTGCCTTGGCCAGAACGGCCGAATAAGTCCTGAGCTCCAACACAAACGGATGTTGTCTGATCTCTGAACGGAGACCCCACTCGAACCTTCTAGCTTTCCTGCTTTCATCCAATAATATCTCAGGGGCATGTCGGCCCAACTTTAGAAACTTGCGAGCATATTCCGACACAGTCATGTTCTTCTGGACCAACTGTACAAACTCCATCTCCTTCAGATATCGGAGATGCTCTAGAAGGTATTCTGCACGAAAAGTCGTCAGGAACTGTTTTCAAGTAATTGGAACAGACAGGGTGGTCTGTTTGAGTTCTCACCAGCGGTCTGCTTCTCCCACTAGAATATAGGTAGCAAGGGTGACTTTCTGTTCGGGAGTCACCCCAATGGTCTTGAAGGCCTTCTCTATCTCTACTAACTAGTAATCGACATCTTTAAAAGAGGATCCACCTATAAAAATAGACGAGTTTAATATTTTATACCTCTCTATGTAACCTGGGTCCATCATGAGAGGAGTTGGGTCCCGCGGAAGAGGGACTTGGCCATGCTGAGGATGGACTAGATGGCTCTGCGGTGGTACTTACTGATACGGCGGGGGCACCGGATTGTATTATGGTAGTACCGAGTGGTACTGTGGTTGGGGCACCAGATCATACTGGGGTGGTGCCGGGTAATACTGTGGAGGAACAAGGTCATACCGAGGTGGCTCGGGATCCTTTCGTTGCAGGGGTGGCTCAACCTATGGCAGCGAGGAAAGGTCAGGTAGCTCTCTCTTTTCCTCTCGACCTTACTGGGCAGCAATGACTCTCTCCAATATCCCAAATATCCGGTCAACATCTTCCCTAAGCGAACCATCCTGGCTGCTTGGTTTAGTAGAGGTCTTTCTCTCCTCATCTCTCTGTATTTGTATTTCACAAGGAAGGGTTGAGTGATAATTCATTATTTTGGTGTTCCCTAAGGATTATTGTGTAAGGAATTGGTCCGAGGAACGTGGCTTTGATACTAACTGTAACGATCCCGGAAATCCAAAGGAAATAGATAATAACTTAAGTGCGGAAGCGAAATAAAAAGGTTAAGATTTACATTCGTTACACAATAACTTAAAAGTACTAAACAACATTACAGAATTCACCCTTTTGAAAGAAACACAATAAATAAGGAAATACACGGAAAAGAGAAAATATATAGCATCTACTTGCGATCTTCTTGCGGATCAGGCTCTGAAACCTGGTTCTCTTGATCTGAAATTATTAAATAAGAAATGAGCTACACTAGCCCAGTAAGGATATCACATTATATCACCAACACAGAAATAAAGGTGGATATAAAAACAAAAATAACTAATGGAGCACTAAATTTAGCAAATCTATTTATCAATCATAAAATCATTTACCATTCACTTACCACATTGGAATTTATGAAAACAACATGTACAGACAATCATACGGATCATAATTTCATATAAGATCAGCAACATAGCACATATCATAAATCTATACACATCGTCAAATAACCAAACAATAACTATCACCTTTCACCAGCCTACTAGTATCCATGGGGGTTCATAGGGATGTCCCCGTTACACGTGACCACTTTCTTTTAACAATCTCAATTACGGGTCATCCCCATACCCTGTCCGGTATGAGGGTGAAGCGGGTCGTCTCATACCCATCCGGTATGAGACAACGTTCATGATAGAGTTCCCTATGTACCCAGTCCGTCCACTATCTCTCAGGATATCTAGTAAGGCTGTCGTTCCATCTGTTTATTTAATTACACAAATTTTTTGTTTTTCTTTAGTCTCCATTTTTCAAATCAACCATGATCACATAAGAAAACAAACATGCATCAGGAAATGCAATCATATCTCAATTTCTCAATCAAACAGTAGTCACGTAAGGCAGCAATTTATGCATTCAAACCATAAAATTGATAAACCAGATACTATTATACTTTTAGACTGTAAAATAAATTAAGAAAAATCAACAGAGAATAATTTTTAGTTCTGGGCTCCACTAGCAATCTGTAATTAATTATGCACATTTATTTAATTTGCACAAATACCATATTATTATTGATTTAGACTTCAATTCTATGATAGAAAATAGGATGAGGGATCCTTACTCGATTGACGCTCGAAAAACTAAGTTGTTTACTGCGCCTACGGGCGGTCCCTAGGTTCCCTGAATTTTTTTTCGGGAATCGAAATGCACTAATAGTACCTACAAATATTTCAAACAAACCCAAAATCAGTCACAGGGCCTACTCGACCAATTTTAAAATTTCGGCACGGTAGCTCTGCCGTGCTCTAGCAACGGCACCGCCGCGGGTTGGCTGTTTTCGGCTAATTTTGCATCGAACTCTGCAAAAAAATACGTTAAAGGGGCTCAGTTGGCAAAAAAAATACAAAAAACCGAAACTCACCAGCGGAGGAGCTCTCCAGTTAGGTGGCTCCTCCTGCTCATATTGCAGTTGGGTGTTTTACTCCGGTTAACCTGTAGAGAAGGATACGAGTGATCACAATGGTAGAAAAATTACATAGAACGGGAATCGGAAATAGCCTCATTGGAGACATTTTGTGAAATTCCCTACGGTGGCGCTGTCGGGCTTCACCGGTATTTTTCAGCCAATTGGCTGGTCTTTTTGCTCCGATTTGTTCATTGGTGAGCTTAAAATTGAATTTCGTGCAAAAAAATTTTTTTTACCTTTTTTGGCGGTCAAAAAGGGTTCCAATGCAGCCGCGGATGGCGGCGGTTTGCTCCCCGGCGGATAGGTCGTCTTCTCCGGCGAGGGGGTCTGGCGGCTAGGGTTAAGGTTTGGTGCTAATGAGAGTTATTTATATCCATCCGCTTTTAATATGGCCGTCCATCGTGTTTGATCTAAACCGTTCGATCGTGATTAAATAGGGAGTGAATCTGGACCATTCGTCGCGATCAAATCTAGATTGTCCATCGCGATCTAATCTGAACCGTCCGATTGCATTTTGGAGAATCTGTTCTACGTACAACAATATGTTGAATTACTTCAACAAGTCTACGCATAAGATATCCAGCATCTGATGTTCGTACAACGGTATCCACAACCCCTTTGCTGGCTCCGTAGCAAGAAATGATATATTCTGTTAAGGAGACTCCTTCGCGTAAATTGCTTTGAATGGATAAATCAATCATTTGTCCTTGGGGATCCGACATTAATCCTCTCATACCTACTAATTGGTGCACTTGAGATGCATTTCCTCGAGCTCCTAAAAAAGACATTATATGGACTGGATTGAAGGGGTCAGTCACCCTAAAATTAGGATTCATTTCTTGTCGCAAATATTCACTTGTCTCTTTTTCATTGATAAAGGGGAATTTCTATGGGTTTGCCTTGGTATCGTGTTCATACCGTCGTATTGAATGATCCCGGTCGTTTACTTTCTGTTCATATAATGCATACTTTGAATTGAAGGTTTTATTAAATCATCGTGGTTCTAGTATGAATCTGAAGTTCCAATTGATTTGTAGGATCTTAACAAGAGAATTCCTATCAATAATAAAGAAAACAAGAATAAAGCCACATTACATACAAATACCAAATCAAAAAAAGAACTCAAATAGGTAATATAAAAGATTCAAGAGGCCTGTAACGATCAACACAAGATAAAGATGAATGAGCCGACTTGATTTTTTGGCATTTAACCACAAAAAAAAAAGAACTTTCAGATTTTTATTCTTTAGCTAATATTGAATGAGAGAATTAAGAAGTTTAGAACTTTCTATTACATATCCGTTTCAACCAGTATTGGGGTGTTTTTGTTTGAGCTGTACGAGATGAAATTCTCATATACGGTTCTTGGAGGGGGAGTTCTCTTGGTTTACCTATCTCAATAAAGTCTATGATTGGTTCGAAGAACGTCTTGAGATTCAGGCGATTGCAGATGATATAACTAGTAAATACGTTCCTCCTCATGTCAACATATTTTATTGTCTAGGAGGAATTACGCTTACTTGTTTTTTAGTACAAGTAGCTACGGGATTTGCTATGACTTTTTACTATCGTCCGACCGTTACTGAGGCCTTTGCTTCTGTTCAATACATAATGACTAAAGCTAACTTTGGTTGGTTAATCCAATCAGTTCATCGATGGTCGGCAAGTATGATGGTCCTAATGATGATCCTGCAAGTATTTCGTGTATATCTCACTGGTGGTTTGGGAGGCCTACGCCCCATAGAAACTATCTACCTGAGACTGTCCCTTGACCCGTTGGTCCTGACACAAGGTTAGAATTCTAGCTCTTCCATAGTGGTATCTCACTGATGGCTCGAGCCCCCCCAGAAGGAGGCCTTCTTCGCCTTCCACCTAAGCTGCACAGGAAAAGCCCAAAGCCAATCCCAGGGAATAGTGAAGCTTCATATGGTCTTTCTGTCTAGGTGTGGGTAATCTGCATCTTCACAGACATGTCTATTTCACCGAGCCTCGAGATCTAATGGCTCTGTTGCTGGACAGTCAGCGGAAATTTTGGGCTGTCCTTGATAAGTGATCAATCCAAAGAGCAGAGATCGATGGAAGAAAGCGAGCACTCAACCTCACCTAGATCTTCCTTTGTTGCACCTAATAGAGAAAGAAGACTGGTAATAGGGCTCTTTTCTTTTGGAAAAATCGATCTAAGTGTAGCCTGTTTTTTATTCATCCAATTGTGGAGAGTGAGTCTAGTTTTATACTTCTAATTCCTTTAAAGGAGTTGATTGGGCGACTCTTCTAATTTCACTTACACGAAGGAAATGGGAACTAGGCTTCAAAGGCTTTATCTTTATACAGTAACGGTATTTAATTATGAAGATTAGTTGGGTAGCTGACCCTGTTAGTCTGTTCTTGCAAGAGTAAAAGCATAATCTTTCTGTTTATTAAAAAAAAAAAATAGGATTTCCCCCGCTTAATGGATAACCGTTTATTACCAATGGGGCATTTTTTTCTCCAAAATATAGGTGATTGGACCAAATTTTATTCCAATCAAATGATCTGCAGCTGCCAATATATCTCGTGGTAACAAAAATGTATTGTTCTGAGGTATATTAAGATTCAGTCTCTGGTTCATATTTCGTCAACCAATCCTTCCTAATTCACATCTTTGGTGAAAGAATTTTTTTTTGTAATTCCTTATATAAGGATTCAGAAAATATTGGATCTCCGCCTACACAATAAAATTGTTGATAAAACTCCAAAATGGCATTTTCTTTTGACCTAATTTTTTTTTTCTCCTTATCGGTTAAGAAATACAAGATTTTGTAAGACTATGCTTGGCAAACGGGTCGATTATTCGGGGCGTTCCGTCATTGTTGTTGGGCCTTCACTTTCATTACATCATTGTGGATTGCCTCGCGAAATAACAATAGAGCTTTTCCAGACATTTGTAATTCGTGGTCTAATTAGACAACATCTTGCTTCGAACATGGGAGTTGCTAAGAGTAAAATTCAGGAAAAAGAGCTGATTATATGGGAAATACTTCAAGAATACAAAGTTGATCATGATTTCGTGCTTTCTGGATCGTCTCATACCTTGCGATTCACTCTTAATTTCCAAAATAAAATGCATCCAGGCAGTCCGTGCACGCGGGAACAGACCTGTACTGTTTGATCGCGGGCACGCGGATCACCCGCATGGCTTCCCACGTGGCAGAACTTCTCCAAATTGTACTTTGACCCCTGATTTCTGATTTTTCTTTTAAAAATACCATCAGAACCCAAATTTTTACCCATTTTTTTCAAAATTGTTTCCACACATCAATGTGTCTAGGCAGGGTTGCCTCCATTGTCGCAAGCCGAGTAATGGTGCCAGATTTATTTATGTGGGCGATGACAAACCAGTCGAGGTGGAAACAATTGACAAATTTAAATTATTGTTAAGGACTGAATTTTATTTGGATTTAGAAAAAACTTTTATTGTACCGTAATTTAAATGAAATTTGATTCTGTTTTTATATTGGACAAATTTGGTTATTCATGTTTATTTGGCAATGAAAATTTTAATTTTTTTCTTAATTCAAATTTAGTTGGTTCTACTTTTTTATCAGTGCATGATAATTTTTATTTGCTTGATACAGTTGTTTCTTATAATGAATACTTGCATGTTAGTGCAAGAGGTGTAAAGAGAAAATTAACCAAGGAGAATTTCGTTTCATTATGACACAAGAGATTACGCCACATCTCCCAAAGTAGATTTGAGAGGCTTGTGTCAGATTGAATTCTAGATCCCTTTGATTTTACATATTTTGACATATATGTCTATTGTATCAAGGGAAAACAGACAAACATTAAAAGATTAGGTGTCAACAGGACTATGAACGTATTAGAACTCATTCAAACAGATATTTGTGGACCATTTCCTACGAGTTCTTGGAATGGTCAACAATATTTCATAATGTTCATAAATAATTATTCAAGATATGGATACCAATATCTCATTCATGAAAAGTTCCAGTCCCTGAATGTGTTCAAAAATTTTAAAACAGAAGTTGAGAAGCAACTCAATAAAAAGATTAAGATTGTTAGATCTAACTATGATGGTGAATACTATAGTAGATCTGACGGTTCAGGTGAACAACATCCAAGGCCATTTGCTCGCTTCTTAAAGGAATGCGGTATCATCCCACAGTACACCATGTTAGGTTCTCCTAACAAGAATGGTGTTGCTAAAATGCAAAATAGAACACTTAAGGATATGGTAAAAAGTATGATTAGTCATTTTACTTTACTTGAATCACTCTAGAGAGAAACATTAAAGATCACAATATATCTACTCAACAGAGTTCCAACTAAAGCAACTACAAATACCCCTTATGAGTTTTGGACAGTCAAGAAGCCTAATTTGAGACATTTGCACATTTGGGGATGCCTAACTGAGATTAGGCCTTATAGGCCACATGAAAAGAAACTGAACTCCAGGACTATTATTGCTATTTTGTTGGTTATTCTGAGCGATTCAGGGATTACAAGTTTTATGATCCCACTATTAAGATAATTTTCGAAATAGAAAATGCCCAATTCTTTGAGAATGTTGAGCTTGTGGGGGGGGGGGGGGGGAAGAGTTTGAGACCTTATCTTTGAAGATGAATGAGTTGATATTCCTCTTCCCTCAGTTGCTCTTGACAATGATCAAGATTAGATTCTTATACCTAACATTGTTCAAGAAGTAACTCAAAATCAAGACAATATTATAGTATCTCCGGTTCCTATTAAGGAAACTATTCCTGAAGTATAAACTTCACACCTTCAAGAATTTATGCCATTAAGGAGATCTATTAGAGAAAGAAGAAATGCAATTCCAGATAATTATATTGTATATCTTCAAGAACATGAGTTTGACATTAGTACGATAGAAGATGATCCTATCAACTTCCGTCAAGTTATGAAAAGTTCTAACTTTCAAAAGTGGATTGATGTCATGAATGAAGAGATAAAGTCAATGAAGGAAAATGACGTTTGAGATCTTCTCCCATTGTCTAAGGATGCGATATCCATTGGTTGCAAATAGATATTTAAAACGAATAGGGATTCGAAAGGTAATGTGGAGAGGTACAAGACTCGTCTTGTCGTTAAGGACTTTACATAAAAAGAAACATCGATTATAAAAAGACTCTCTCCGGTTTATTTATTATTAAAAACAGATAAAATCGACTGATTATATTATTAAAAAATATATTATTTAAGCTGTCTTAACATGTAAGCTAAATATGTACACAAATATATTTCTTTATATGACAATCTTTTCTTAATATCTTTTGCTTATGTTATTTAATACGTATAAATTAATCTATTTCTAAATAACAATTTTTTTTATTATTAAAATAAATGAAGATGGCGACTCCCTTTGGCCATCAATTTTATCATTCACTTTAAGATACGTTATTACGTGAGTGCATGATTCCAATGAATATGCAGATTGTAATAGCTAAGCCCAAGGGAGAGGAGAAATCCCATGTCCCAACTTGGAAATAAAAAAATAAAAAATATAAAAATATAAAAAGAAACCCTAGCAGAAAAGTGCCGAGTGTGCGGCACACTGTGCCGAGGTGTGCGGCGCGCGGTGCTGGGGCGCGCGAGACTAAGCACGCGATGCTGAAAAAGAAGAAGCAAAATGCATGTTGGGTGGACCTAATCTACGTGAGGCAGACCATGGTGCGATGTTCCAAATCCGTGCAAAGATCCGTGTGAGGCCAAAAATTAGGGAACTGGAGAGAGACCGAAATCACACTCTTTCGGGTTAGAAATCCAAATTTGACACCGATTTTGGTAATTTTTCTTCCACCTTACATTCAGTTACTCTTTTAAATTAAATTATTAATCATTCATGTGAAATTTTTAGGAAATTTAGGAATAGGAAACTGAAACGGGAATCGACTGTATAGAACCAAAGTTATTCGAAAACTTTCTAATTTCTTCTTTCGTTGGAGATTCTAGTAAGAATTGAGTTAGTTTTCATTCAGAGATTTCATATTTTCGTAAAATAATTTATTAATTTCAAAATGATGAACCCAAATTTAATAGATGATTTTAGAATATGTTTTCTCACAAATTATCATCCATATGTGAAAGTGTGTGAATGGCTTCTTATGATTATGTTTTTGTAAATAAGAATAATGTTGAATATGTATGAATACATAATTGAGTGTATTTGAATGTATGTGCGTGAGCCAAATAATACACATATAGGAGATAATGGGTGGGAGTATATGTTTACAAACTGGATGTCTTGACGTACATATACATATGATTACGTGGGTAATTATTTCGAATGAGTGATATATGATTTCATATGGATATGTGTGATATATGTTAAATATATGGTAAGATAAATGCAGTTGTGCAAGATGACATATGTATAAATTAGGTGTATACGCATTTATGTGTATGTGTGAGTATATATAATACAGTGTACGTATCGGTAAGTGATAATCTGTTGTATGAGTGTGGGTGTAAATCTATAAGTTTTTAATGGTAGATATGATCATATGCAAAATATATGTAAAGGTAGTTAAGATATATATTGTTGTGCGTGTATATATATATAATATGAAGTGTGTTACATACATGTAAATCATATGTACAATGGATATGTGAACAAGTCAATAAGTGTAAAAATATAAGAATATATATTTTTGTGATTGGTGTTTAAGTTTTTAAAGTTAATATAATTTTTGAAGAGGAAAAAGTTTACCGTGTACCATGGGAGAGAGTGTACGGACTTGATACAGAGTGAACCTCACCGTGGATGTGTCATTAGTTGTACGGGGCTGGAAAGTTCTATATCGGACGGGGTTGGAAATTAGTTTAATTATGTTATGCCCAATTTATGTTTATGTAATTTTAAATTAATTAATAAATATAATCTTTTAATTTTTGAATTTTAATCTAATGTAAAAATGAAGAAAATTAGGCGAATGATGAAATTGAAAAAAATTATGGGAAAAAGGGGTGAAAATTGGGTTCTGAGAATATTTTTGAAAGAAAATAAAAAATCAGGGGTCAAAATACAATTTATAAAAGTTGTGCCACGTAGGATGCCCAGTCAGCAGCCCCGACGAAACAGAATGTGTTGCGTAACGAGGGACACCGATGCGGTACTACGTGGGGGATATACGTGCCCGCGATTGGATGGCCCAGATATACTCCCGCGCGCACGGACGACCAAGATGCGTGCACTCCCCAGACGCGATCGAATGGTCAGATTTAAACGCAATCAACTATCTAGATCTATTTCCTATTTAATCACGATCAGACGGTCCACATCAAATACGATGGACGACCCAGATTAAAAGGAGACGGATATAAATAACCCTATTCACACCAAACCCTAACCTTAGCCGTCAGACACCATCGCCGGAGAAGAAGACTCAGTCGTTGGGAAGGAAAGCTGCCACCACCCGCCGCCACGTCAGAGCCACTTCCGACCACCAAAAGAGGTAAAAAATTTCTCATTTGCTCGGAATTCAATTTTAAAAACCTCCATGGTCAAATCAGAGCCAAAAGACCAGCAGATTGGCTGGAAACTGCAGGCAAAGCCCGAGGCCCCGCCGCAGGAAATTGTAAAAAATGCCTCCGATGAGGCCCTTTTCGATTCACATTTTGGGTAATTCTTTCACCATTGTAACCACCGTTTCCTCCTCTACAAGTTGCTCCTCTACAAGTTGATCGAAGCAAAATACCTAACTGCAAATGTGAATCGGCAGAGCCGCCGCACTGAAGAAACCCTCCGCTGGTGAGTTTTTATTTTTCATTTTTTTTGGGCCAACCAGGGCCCTTTAACATGTTTTGTTGAAGGGATTGATGCAAAAGTAGTCGAAAACAGTCGACCCGAGGCAAACCGTCGTTGTGGGTGGTGGCGCCATCGCCGGAGCACGGAGGAGCCACCGTGCCGAAATCCTAGAATTGGCCAAAAAGAGGTCCTGACACCAATTTTGGGTTTTTAGGATATTTTTAGGTACTTGTAGCGCGTTTTAATCCCCGAAGAAAAATTCAGAGAACCCAGGGATTGCCAATAAGCGCAGTCAACAAGTTTAGCTTTTCGTACATCAATTTGAGTAAGAATCTCTCACCCTATTCTCTGTTATGGAATTGAAATTAAATTAACAATAATACAGTTTTTTGTGCAATGTAAAAAATATCCATAATTAATCACGGGTTATTAATGGAGCCAAAATCGAAAATTATACACTGTCGATTCTTGTTGAATTAGTTTACAGTTTGGATGCACGATAATATCTGTTGATTGATTTTATAGTTTTGAATGTATGTATTGTTATTTTATATGATTACGGTTGAATTGGAAAACTGAAGATTAAAGGTAAACGGGGAACTATGTGATTAAGTGAATGGATGAAACAACAGCCTTACTGATATATGGGAGATGGTGGACGGACTGGGTGCATAGGGAACCCTACTGTGAACGTTGTCTCATACCAGACGAGGTATCGAGACTTAATAATTTAACGTTCATACCGGACGGGGTATGGGGACGGTCCATTTCACCCTCATACTGGACGGGGTATGGGGACGACTTGTAAATTAAAAATGTTAAAAGAAAGAGTTCGTGCGTTGTGGGGACAACCCTATGAACCCCATGGATACCAGTAGGCTGATAAAAGAGAAAATTGTTGTTCCAACCAATTGCATATGAAATTATAAAATATGTTATGTTATTGTGTCTATAAGTTATTTTGTAAATTTTGCTACAGTAAGTAGGCGGTAAACGATTTTGTTTATGATAAATGAATTTGGTTAAAATAAGAACTTCATTAGTTGTTTTCATGATTTTTACCAACCTTAATTTCTGTGTCGGTGAGTAATATGATATTCTTACTGGAATAGTGTAGCTCATTCCTTTATTAACAATTTCAGGTCAAGAGGACCAGGATACAGAGCCCGATCCACAAGAGGGTTACGAGTAGGATGCCAATTTTATTTATTTTCCATTTATTTCCTTATTCTTTTGTATTTCCTTCAAATGGTAATTCCTGTAGCACTATTTGGGATTTTAAGTTTGTGTAAGGAATGTAAACCTTAACTATTTATCTCGCTTCTGCATTAATTTTATAATTTATTTCCTTTAGAATTTATGGAGTCGTTCTAGTTGGTATCAGAGCTGCGTTTCTTGGACCCATTCCTTACACAAAATCCTTAGGAAACACTAAAAGTAATGAATTCATCACTCAACCGTTTCTTGTGAAATGCAGGTACATATTAGATGAGGAGAGAAAGGCCCCCATTAAATCGAGCATCTCGGAAGGGTTCGCTACTAGAGGATGTTGATCAGTTATTTGAGATATTGAAAAGACTTATCACTGCCACAGGTTGAGCCACCTCTACAACGAGAGGATCCTGAGCCACCCTGATACGATCCTGCTCCTCCACAGTACCACCCGGTACCACCACAGTATGATCCGGTGCCCCAACTACAATATCACCCGGCACCACCACAGTATGGACCGGTGCCCCAACCACATCACTCGGCGCTACTACAGTACAATCTGATGCCTCCACCGTATCATCCAGTACCACTACAGGGCCACCCAGTCTATCCTTAGCACAGTCCAGTTCCTCTTCCACGGGACCCAGCTCCTCCCGTGATGGACCCAAGCTACATCGAGAGGTATAAAAGACTAAATCCATCTACTTTTGTAAGGGGATCCTCCTTTGAAGAGGCTGAGTACTGGTTAGATGAGACAAAAAAGACCTTCAGGACGCTTGGGGTGACTCCCGAACAGAAAGTCATCCTTGCTATCTACATGCGGGTAGGAGAAGTAGGTCGCTGGTGGCAACTTAAGCAGACCACCCTGCTCTTTTCAGTCACTTAGGAACAATTTCTGACGGTCTTTCATGCAGAATACCTTCCAGAGCATCTCTGACATCTGAAGGAGATGAAGTTTACACACTTGGTCCAGGGAGATATGATTGTATCAGAATATGCTCGCAAGTTCCTAGAGTTGGGCCGGTATTCCCCAAAGAGCATGACGAATGAAGGCAGGAAAGCTAGAAGGTTCGAGTGGGGTCTCCGTCCTGAGATCATATAACAGTTATTTGTGCTCAAACTCAGCACTTATTTGGTTGTCCTTACCAAAACATAGTTAGTAGAGAGGAACCTTCGCACCTTCCCTCCAGCACCTACTGCACCTATTCAACAGAACAAGAGACCCAAGCTGATGACTCAAGCTCCTCCTCAAGTTCTAGCAGTAGAGCGCGGTAAGACATGTCAGCATTGTGGCAATGATCATGGGGACCGACCCTACTATCGTCTCAATAACACTTGCCGCATATGCGGTAGTACCCAACATTATGCAAGGGAGTGCTCGAGAAACCAAAACCAGGTCAGACCTCCTATCTAAGGCAAGGCTTACAACCTCACTTAGCAGGATGCAGAAGCCAATCTGGACATGGTACAGGGTACGTACACTATCTGTAACCACCCTGCTTATGTTTTGATTAATACTGGTGCATCGCATTCATTTGTTTCACATATTTTTGCCTCAAAATTAAATGTATCACCAGAAAAACTTATTTTTATGTTGTTTGTGTCTACTCTTGGGAGTAGGACACTACTGGGAGAAGTTGTATACAGAGCCTGTGCCATAGATGATAGAAAATCGAGTGTGGACCTAATAGAGATTGACACGGGAGACTTTAATATAATTTTAGGAATGAACTGGCTAGCAGCGTATCACGCCATCGTAGATTATTTTCGCAAGAAGGTTTTATTCAACTCTCCTAATGAGGAGTCATTTACAAATTAACAAAATTCTTTAATATTTGTTTTCCTCATGGCAAATTCTCTTATTATCAAATACTTTAACCCGACTATTTTCTCTAACTAGGCAAACCCAAGAAAAAAATTTATATTCAAGAGATTCTAGTAGTCCAAGACTTTCCAAATGTGTTTCTGGATTAACTACCTGAACTACCAGTGGACAAGGAAGTCAAATTCACCATAAATCTTCACCCAGCCTATCTCACTTGCTCCTTACTGCATGAGTCGTGTTGAGATGGAGAATTGAGAAAACAAATCACTGAATTAGAGAACAATAGATTCATTTGATATAGTGTGTCCCCTTGGGGTGCCGGAGTCACATTTGTAAGAAAGAAGATGGGATGTTGAGATTATATATTGACTACAGAGGCCTGAACAAGGTCACGATTAAGAACAAGTACCCCTTCTCCAAGATCGATAATCTTTTTGATCAGTTGCAGGGTGCCTAGGTCTTCTCCAAGATAGACCTGTGTTCAGGTTACCATCACGTAAAGATCAGGACAGAAGACATTCCCAAAACAGCCTTTCGAACCAGGTACGGATACTATGAGTTTTTAGTCATGCTATTTGGACTAATTAACGCTCCAGCCATCTTCATGGACTTGATGAATAGGGTTTTCAGATAATTCCTGGATCAGTTTGTCATTGTATTCATCGATGATATCTTAGTTTATTCAAAAAGCATAGAGGAACATGCTCACCATCTGACTCAGGTTTTGCAAGTTCTTAAAGAGAAGAAGCTGTATGCAAAGCTGAGTAAGTGTGAGTTCTGGCTTGAGCAGACTACCTTCCTAGGGCACATTATATCAAAAGATGAAGTGTCGGTGAATTCTGAAAAAGTTAAAGCAGTGCTCGGTTAGGAAAAATTGACTTCAGTTAAAGAGATCCGTAGCTTTCTGGGGATGACAGGTTATTACCGCAGATGTGTGGAAGGATTTTCTAGCCTAGCTGCTCCTCTGACTTGGCTCACAAAGAAGAACGTCAAGTTTGAGTGGAACAAGGAATGTGAAAGAAGTTTTTCAGAACTAAAGAGACGGTTGATTACCGCACCTGTGTTAGCTTTGCCGAGTGGATCGGGTAGATATATAGTTTATACTGATGCCTACTACCTAGGGTTGGGTTGCGTTTTGATGCAGCATGAGAAGATCATAGCCTGTGGGTCCATACAGTTGAAGAATCATGAAAAAAACTACCCCATCCATGACTTGGAACTTGCCGCAATTATCCACGCCTTGAAGACTTGATGTCATTACTTGTATGGGGAGACCTTTCAAATCTATGTTGATCATAAGAGCTTGAAACACATATTCACTCAAAAAGATCTCAACATGCGTCAGAGAAGGCGGATAGAACTCCTCAAGGACTAAGATTGCGACATCTTATATCACCTGGGTAAGGGCAGTGTGGTAGTCGACGTACTCAGTAGGAAAAGTATGGGTACATTAGCTCATTTGATGGTTTTAGAATGTAAAGTAATAGGGGCCACACAACAGGTACGACTTTAGGATCTGAAGAAAGTCACATGTTTGGTCCACCTGACCGTTCAACTTGAGTTAATCCAGAGAATAAAAGAAGTTCAGTTCGTCGATTCCTCCTTAGCAGACCTCAAGAAAGATGCAGAACATGGAGTAAATTCAGAATTTTGAGTCTCTGCCGATGGGTTGTTTAGATTTCAGGATAGGGTGTGTGTTCCAAGCGACAGTGAGTTAAAAAGGGACATCATGACAAAGGCTCATAACTCAAAGTTTATCATGCATCCCAGAAGCACTAATATGTATCAAAGTATGCGACCTCGATTTTGGTATAACGGGATAAAAAGAGATGTGGCTGACTTTGTTTCTAAGTGTTTGGTATGTCAGCAAATCAAAGCAGAGCATCAATGCCCAGGTGGGCTACTTCAGCCATTACTAATTCTGAAAAGGAAGTGGAAACATATCACTATGGATTTCATGACAGGATTGCCTAGGACACGCTCAGGATATGATGCCATCTGGGTAATTGTTGACCGGCTTACCAAGTCTTCCTACTTCTTGGCCATCAGGATGATCGATCCATTGGACAAGTTAGCAAGAATATATATCCGGGAGATAGTCAGATTACATAGAGTATCAATGACAGTAGTATCCGAATAGGGACCCCAAGTTCACTTCTCGATTCTGGTCTAACTTTCAGCAAGCCATGGGAACGAAACTGTCCCTTAATACTGCATTCCACCCTCAGACTGATGAACAGTTAGAAAGGACGATCCGCACACTTGAGGATATGCTCTGATCTTGTGTTCTTGACTTCGGGGGCCATTGGGATGATCATCTACCCTTGATAGAGTTCGCCTACAACAACAGCTACCAAGTAAGTATAGACATGGCTCCGTATGAGGTGTTGTACGGCTGCCCATGCAGATCACCGATATGTTGGAAAAAAGTGGGTGATAGAAAACTGTTCGACCCAAATCTCGTAGATGAGACTACAACCAAAATAGTTAAGATCAGGAAGAACATTCAGACAGCCCAGAGTAGGCAGAAGAGTTATGCGGATACTCGGATGAGAGATTTAAAATTTGAGAAAGGTGATCAGGTGTTCCTTAAAGTCACCTATTTCTAGGGAATCCGTAGGTTTGGCAAGAGGGGGAAGTTGAATTCTTGGTTTATTGGGTCATTTGAAATCTTAGACAGAATTGGTACCGTCGCCTACAGACTGGCACTGCCTCCAGAATGTTTCAGGGTCCATAATGTGTTTCATGTGTCCATGTTACGCAAGTATAACCGGGACCACTCTCATGTCTTGGCCCACGAACCTCTTTCACTCTAAGAGAATTTATCCTACAAGGAAATACCGGTCAGTATTATGGACCGAAAGAGTAGATTACTCCGCAACCGAAAAATTTTCTTTTTTAAGGTCTTATGACAAAATCACACACTGAGAGAAGCCACATGAGAGCTAGAATCAGACTTCAGAGCCCAATACCCCCAACTGTTTGATTGAGCGAGAGAAAAAAAAATTTAAAGGACCAAATTTCTTTTAAGGGAAGAGAGTTGTAATGCCCAATTTATTTTTATGTAATTTTAAATTAATTCATAAATATAATTTTTTAATTTTTAAATTTTAATTTAATACAAAATTGAAGGAAATTAGGTGAAGGATGAAATTGAAAACAATTTTAGGAAAAATATGTGAAAATTTAGATTTTGGGAGTATTTTTGAAAGAAAAATCGAAAATCAGGGGTCAAAATGTAATTTAAAAAGTTGTGCCACGTAGGATGTCTTGTCAGCAGCCCCGACGAGCTAGAACGCACCACGTGGCGAGGGATGCTGACGCAGTGTAGCAGGCGATCCGCGTGCCCGCGATCGGACAGTCCAGATCCTCTCCCGCACGCACAGACGGCCCAGATGCGTGCACTCCTTAGACGCGATCAGACACTCAAATTTAAATGCGATCAACGGTCTATATCTACTTCTTATTTAATTGCGATTGGATGGTTCAGATCAAATGTGATGGACGGTCTAGATTAAAAGAGAACATTTATAAATAACCCTCTTCACACCAAACCCTAACCCTAGCCGCTAGACACCATCGTCGGAGAAGAAGACCCAGCCGCCGGAAAGGAGAGTCGTCGCCGCGCCGGAGTCACTTCTGACCGCTAAAAGAGGTAAAAAAATGTTCTTTTTCTCGGAATTTAATTTTAAACACCCTCATGGCCACATTGGAGCCAAAAGATTGGTAGATTGGCCGAAAACCGTGGGCAAAACCCGGCGGCACTGTCGCAAGAAATTATAAAAAATGCCTCCGATGAGGCCATTCCCGATTCCCATTCTGCGTAATTTTTTCACCATTGTAACCATTGTTTCCTCATCTACAGGTTGACCGAAGCAAAACACCCAACCGTAAAGGTGAACTGGCGGAGCCGCCATACCGGAGAACCCCGCCGCCGATGAGTTTTAATTTTTTATTTTTTTTCGACTAACCAATGCCCCTTAACGTATTTTCTCGTAGGGATTGATACAAAACTTGTCGAATTCGGTGAAAAACGATCAAAAATAGTCGACCCGAGTTAAACTGCCACCGTCCGTCGTCGAACCACAACGGAACCGCCATGCTGGAATCCTAGAATTGGCCAAAAAGAGGTCCTGACACCGATTTTAGATTTTTGGGATATTTGTAGGTACTTATAGCGCGCTTTAATTCCAAAAAAAAAAATCAGAAACCTGGGGACTGCCAGTAGACGCAGTCAACAAGTTTAGCTTTTCGAACATCAATTTGAGTAAGAATCTCTCATCATATTCTATGTTATAGAATTAAAGTTAAATTAACAATAATATAGTATTTTGTGCAATTTAAAAAATATCCATAATTAATCACATGTTACTAATAGAGCCAAAACTAAAAATTATTCACTATCGATTCCTGTTGAATTAGTTTACAGTTTGGATGCACGATAATATCTGTTGATTGATTTTATAGTTTTAAATGTATGTATTATTATTTTATGTGATTACGATTGAATTGGAAAATTGAAGATTAAAAGTAAACGGGGAACTGTATGATTGAGTGAATGGATGAAACAACAGTCTTACTAGATATCCTAGGAGATGTGGATGGACCGAGTGCATAAGAAATCTTACCGTGAACATTGCCTCATACTGGACGGGGTATCGAGACTTAGTAATTTAGTGCTCATACCGAACAGGGTATGGAGACGGCCTGTTTTACCCTTATACCGGACGGGGTATTGAGATTTAGTGATTTGGCGCTCATACCGGACGAGGTATGAGGACGACCTATTAATTGAAAATGTTAAAGAAAATGATTCACGCGTTGTGGAGATATCCTTAAGAACTCCTATGGATACCAATAGACTGATAAAAGAGAAAATTATTATTCCAACCAATTGTATATGAAATTATAAAATGTGTTATGTTATTATCTCTATAAGTTGTTTTGTAAATTTTGCTACGGTAAGTAGGTGGTAAACGATTGTATTTATAATAAATGAATTTGCTTAAAATAAAAGCTCAATTAGTTGTTTTCATAATTTCTATCAACCTTCATTTCTGCGTCGGTGAGTAGTGTGATATTCTTACTAGATTAGTGTAGTTCATTCCTTTATTAACAATTTCATATCAAAAGGACTAGAATCTAGAACCCGATCCACAAGAGGGTTGTGAGTAGAATGTCAGTTTTATTTATTTCTCGTTTATTTTCTTATTTTTTGTATTTTCTTTAAAGAGTAATTTTCGTAGTATTATTTGGGACTTTAAGTTTTTGTGTAAGGAATGTAAACTTTAACTATTTATTTTGCTTCCACACTAAATTTATAATTTATTTTCTTTAGAATTTTCGGGGTCGTTATAAATTACACTCATACCGGATGAGGTATTAAGATGGTTTATAATTGTAGCTCATTACCAGATGGGGTATTGAAATAGTTTATACTTGTGGCATCCATTATCGGACAGGGTATGGGGACGACTGATGAATTGTAAAAGAAATATTTTTTATATTCACGTGTAACGAGGATCCCTATGGGCCCCTAGTAATATCGGTGATGGCAATGAAAATATATAATGAAAATGGAAGCGATCTGGATACGTATCTGGAGTGGTTTATGGTATTTATGAATGAAATGAAATTATCTGAATATTAATCTAATACGATATAGTGATATTTATGAATGAGAATGATATGTACAATACCTATATATGAATATGTTGGAATGAGTAATGAAAAGGGATGTGGTTATTGATTGTTTCTTTTATTATGCTTTACGATGATGATGATGAGTATGGTTGTTGCGCAAATTGGATGTCTATGAATATAAGATTTGCATTTGTTTTATTAAACCTGTATGAATGTGTATTTGCATATCTCTGTTTTGAACACTACTCTATTCTTATTGAGTCCGTGAAGCTCACCCCAATTCACATCCCTCAGTGCATATTAGTTCAGGTCAGGATTGAGTTCAAGATCAAATAAAAACTTTGAAAAATCTTTTAGTTACCTTAAAACGTTATTGTAAAGTAGATCATAATATATTATTATGATGTAACTTCGACGTATTGTTATAAGCCTTCTGAATTATGACTTTATACAATGGATGTATTATCGATTTATAGAGATTAACGTGATGTTACACAAAATTTATCAGACTTATGTGTGAGACAACTCTCCTTTATCTTTAGAGAAAACAGGTCGTTATGCTCTCATCCAGCTTGGATATAAAACATTTATTATAACTTGGTACATGATCTTTATTTTATTATAATTTAGTATTATATTTAAACATTCCAAATATAGTTTATTAAAATTTAAAATAGTAAAAATAATTTAAAATAATTCATTTATTCCTTTATATTTTTACTCCAACCTAGTTTTTAGAATTTTGTATATGTTTCAATATTTTGATTTTTATTTATTTATTATTACAAAATTAAAATAATTACAACATATTTAGAGGTTTTAAAAAAAATTACTAATTTTAAATCTTAAAATATTTAAAAATAGTTTATTTTGTGTGAATATGAGGTATTTTTTTAATGTTTTTAATTACTTCAAATTTTAAAATAAATTGTTCTTGAAAGCTTTCAAATATGTTATAGCAATGAAGTATTTTATGTTAAATGATAAATATAAATTAGATTTTTAAAATAAATATAAAATGTCAATAATTAAATTATAATAAAAAAAATATTAAAATAATTAATTTAATAATTTATAAAAAAAAACAAGTAACTTTTTATTCTAAAGGAAAAAAGAAAAAAAAAAAAAAAAGTGAACAAGTTGTTATAACTAACAAACTTTTTTCCGGTCAGGCGACTGAGTTTGTTGTAAAGTGAAGTTTATTTTGTTTTGTGAACATTAAAAAAGCTGCCCACTACACAGAGTATCCCAATGTGTTTCAACATTAAATATATACACACACACACACACCCGCGCGTACGTATCTATATGTATGTGAATATTTTATTATATAATGTCATTCTTTAATATATATATATATATATATATAACTAAAAAATTCTTAAAATTTAATTTTTTTTTTTGCATGATATAAGATGTTTTCTTCGTGCATTGTATGTATATATTAATTTTTATAATATATTATAATTTTACTGTAAGTAATAATTAAAATTCTAATATTTATCTTAAATTATCACTCCCAATAATTATAAAGTCAAAACTCATTAATTACATGGCATGATAGATTCATTGGTTCTGCACCTTTTCGTTTCAGATGAAAATTACTGAATTGATGCCTCTTCATCTATTCATATCCAATTAAAGATTCGCAATACTTTATGAAAATATTAAATCAGGTGTATCTTAGTTCAATTTAATTTTTGTGTATATATTATAGTTTGGGTTTTTATTTTAAATTCATTTACATTAGATTGTTATGATTTTTAAAATTATATTTTCAATTGATTAACGAAATGATAATAATAATAACAATATTATATATGATTTACGCTATTCATGTCTTATTAATTTAGGTACATTATTACTTAATTTGTATTTAACATCTGGTAACATGTTTTAATATAAAATAAGTTGATTTGTAAGACTTCAAAATCATATTAATATATTTTTGTATTATTTCTGTAAGTGATAAATAAATATTTTATTAATTAATTGAAAATTATGAATTTGAGTATAAAGGCAATAGAATATAATTGAAGGATAAATTTGAAATTCTATTTAAAAAATTTGATAATAAAAATATAATTGTGACATTTAAAATATTTATTTTTAAAAAATGAAAAAAAAATATTTAAATAAAAAATTACTCAACCCGGTCCAAATGATCTACCGAGCACCGCTCAAGCCCAATTCAAACGGACTACATGTGGGGCCCCAGTTCTCTACCCCAATCACCTTTTAATTTTTAAAACCGGTTCGACCGGGCTCGCTCTAATATTTACAGCGTACAAATTTCATACTCTTAGCTCGTCATCTTCCACATGGAGAAGTTGCAGAAGGAGATATCATCTGGTTAATCACCAGAGACCTTGCCCGATTAATCGTGACAAGACACAGATAAACGTGTTCTTCAAGCTCTTTCATCTGCTTCCTGAACTTAACGTCACTCTTCTTCAGCTCCTTCACCACCGCGTGCACCGAAAACATCCGATCTTGATCCAAGTAAAACCCGATCATCTTCTTGTTATGTTCGACCTCGTCGTGCAGCCGAGCCACCAGCCTGCTCATCGTGTCAAACTCTCTATTCAGAATATAAGTCCCCTTAGCCGCCGCGTCCAGCTGCTCCCTGATCTTTCTCAGAAACTCGTTTTTGAGGAAGTCGAGCTTGCAGTTCTTCGCCTTCTTGAAGACTTTCGCCGGGAAGCTGAAGATTGCCGGACCCATGACGATGGCGGTGAGTGTGTGCGCCGCGACGCATATGGCTGCGATTGTGAGGAGTCCACAAGCGGCGGTGATGCCGACCCCCGACGCGGTGTGGATACACTTGATGATCTTGATTCTCTTGGTAACCTTCTTGCTGGAGACTTTCAGCTGGTTCAAAACCGAGGAGTATTTATCGTGAATGGGTTTGAAGTAGTCATTATTGTGGAGATTGGAAAATGGGTTGCTGAGTTTGGTGAAGGATCTGAGTTGGGATAGAACAAGTTGGTGCTGGTCGTGGTCGGCGGCGGCAGCTGCATCGATGGCTCGTTGGATGAAACGGTGGTTGTGTTGGGTTTGTTTAATGGTGGCGAGTAGGTGGCTGCAGATTTTGGAGGCCTCGGCACTGATGTCGAAGTAGTCGAGGATGAGGAGCTTCAGCTGGGGGAGCTTGGAGAGGATTAGGGCGGACTCGAGGAGGGTGGGGATGGTGTCTTGGCCGGGTTCCAGGAGGATTTCAGAGAGTTTATGGTGGTTAGTGGAGGGAGAAGACGATGAAGATGAAGAAGACGATGAAGGGAAGCGGTTGAAAAGTGACTGTGCTTTGCTGAAGAAGTCTGCGTATGATTTTGTTCTCAGTGCACTCAGGTATTCTTCTTTCACGTTCAAGATCCGAGAACTTGCTCCATTTTTCATCTCTTTCTCATCTGTAAATCCTTTAATAAACACCAATAAGTAATATATACGTTCGTATAATATGTATAATGCTTACATATATATACGTATATGTCATAATTATACGGGAAGTTGAATAAGTTACATGAAACAAATAAACTTGAAGTTTGATTCAAGCATACCTTTTGTGATCTTTGTTGCTCTAAACTTGGTCCACATGGTAAGATATATATATATATATTTTGTGTATGTAAATGTTTACGTATATGCTATTTAAATTTATGGGTATATATGTTAGAAGAAGATGATATATATATATATGTGTGTGTGTATATATATATGAATTGCAGAAATATATTATTTGGAGTTCTGGGTGCTGAAGGCTGTGAGCTCTTTCCTTAAAAACTCTTGTAGACAATGTCTTTGATTAAGTAATGATGAGAAATATGTTGGTGGCTTTATAAAGACTTTAAAAAGGATTGTAATTTACGCTATTGTATATGTATATACAATTATTATTATTATTATTTCATAAGTATAATATTCTAACTACATGCATACAGAAAATTATTGTAGAAGATACACATATATGTGTGTGTGAGTAATGCGTGGAGGATTGGTCATTTGTGATTTGTAAAGAGTAATGGTGCATATGTCATATTATAAGATTTTGAAGTAATTAATATCATCCACTTAAATTAATTAACTCATGAATTGAAATTTGAAATGAAAAATGGATATAAATTTTTAAATTTCTTTTTAAAAATACATACATATATATATGTATGTATAAACGTATATACACACATAACTTGAGTAGTACAATTTAGGTATGAACCGAAAGTTATTCTTAGCCACTTTAATTACAATATAAATTAAATAAATAAAAAAACAAGCAAACAACTATATAAACAGACACGCACAAAAGTGACGATGGCAATGAGAAAAACAGACTTCAATTTTATCACGTGTTTTTTCTTTTTTTTTTTTTACTTACGAAAATGATTTGCATATTAATATTCAGTATTCAATTTCAATCAATACAAATTAATATATATATTAATTTCTGAATACTGAATTTAAATAATGGTTGAATGAACTCCGCAGGAAAACATGTGCACACAAACAACGTGAAGGAAGGAAGTGACTGAGGCTTGTAGAGAATGCTATACATATGTTTCGATTTTTATTACAAAACTTGACCATTAAGTAGCTTAGTGTAAGGAGAACAACACAATATATATATATATACATACACATATATATATATATTATAATATGTCTAAATATTATTAATATTTTAACTATTTTTAAACCATAAAATTTGATAATTATACTAGCTTTTTATTTCTTTGATAGTTTTATTTTTTATTTTTTAAAAATATTTATTTTAAGATTTACTTTATAAATGTCTTTATCCTATTAATGAATTCAAATGATTATTTTTTATTATATATCATATGTAGTGTAAAGTTATAAATATATAATTAAAATAATAAATTTTTATATGTTTTATAGACAGATTTTTTTTAAAATTAAAAATTAAAAATTAAAAATCAAAATATTTTTTTTATTTACAAATAAAAATTTATCCAATGAGGTTTATTATGCTATAAAGTGATTCATTTTTGTGCTCGTAGACTTCTAGTTATAAGTTATAACGTTCAAGCATCCCTGCCCGCTTTATCATAATTATTTACGACCCAATATTTTTCATTTACGAACTTAAATTAATTAAATAAATTTATTTGATCGGATCAAACTGAACATGTGTGTCCATAAGCTTTTACCTTGGACTCCCCAAATGGTCCTATCATTAAAACGATAGAACTGGGCCAAGTGTTCGTGTCCAAAATCCCCTTGCCAATTGTCATCTGTTACCTTCTGTCTTGCTCATTATCACCGACAAGCGGGGCTTAGTCACGTGGCACTTACACATCCAATCACAGACGAACAGCTAATATCTCTTAAATCAGTCATAACCCTAATGTCACAGCCAACTCAGCCGCCTGTCACTCTAACACCAACCTTCTTCCCCCCACCAATGCCAAACCCAGTCAAAACTTCAAACCCCACGCAAATCGGAACCTAGGAAACCCAGGTTTACCGGCAACCGTCTCTGCCCGTTTGTCATCTTTCCTAATTCCCACTGCACTTCTCCTTGATCCCAGATTCCCAGCAGAATTAACCAAATCCCCAAATTCCAAACCCTAACAACTGGACCGAAATCGTCTCGGGTTCTTGTTACAGGAATCTTCAGCTTCACAAGGCTGTGCTTTTTGCAGTTGATGACTGAGAAATTCAGTTTCGGCTCTACAGAGAAAAAGTCTACATAGAGAGAGAAAGGGGGAAGGGAGGCCTAAAATGGCGTCGTCTAAGGTGATGCCATCTTCTGACTCGAGAAATTCGGATCTTTCTCGTCGTTCTTCTTCTTCTGCATCCTCTTCCTCTGCAAATCCCCAACACCAGTACCAATACCAACAACTATCTTCCTCTGAACAAACGAAGAGGAGCAGAAGCCAAAACAAGAGCAAATTTGCTTCTACGATGACCGTAGACGGCATCCTTCGCGATGTATACGATGCAAATCCCCCGACGGAATCCACTCTCCTTGATGCCTCCATCACTCTGATAGAAGCTCCAGCCCCGGCAATTACGGCTGCGGCAATCGATATCAATCGGGGTCAGAATCAGAGCCAGAACGGTAGTGGTCCGTTGGCACCGAAGAGCGTTGACGATGTCTGGAGGGAGATTGTGTCCGGGGAGAGGAAGGAGATGAAGGAGGAGGTGCCGGACGAGATGATGACGCTGGAGGATTTCCTGGCGAAAGCTGGTGCTGTGGAGGCAGTGGCCGAGAAGAAGGAGGAAATGGATGTGAAGTTGCAGCCGGAAAGGCTGAGTGGCGGGGTCTACGCCTTTGATCCGGTTCCACCGAGCCCTTTCCAGGTGGAAGGATCGATTATAGGATTCGCGAACGGGGTGGAGGTGATTGGTGCTGGTGGTAGTGCTGCGAGTGCAGTAAGTGGAGGAGGCAGGGGGAAGAGAGCAAGACTCGTGTTGGAGCCTTTGGACAAGGCCGCGCAGCAACGGCAAAGAAGGATGATCAAGAACAGGGAGTCTGCTGCTAGGTCGAGGGAGAGGAAGCAGGTTATTTCAATTTGGTGTTTGTTCTTCTTTCCTCTTAAATTCGTCGCTTTCACTTTTGTTTCTTATTTTGGCCACTTGTCGTGAATTGTAGGCTTACCAAGTAGAACTAGAATCTTTGGCGGTGAGGCTGGAGGAGGAGAACGAGCGGCTGTTGAAGGAGAAGGTATTGCATTATTTATTTAAGTTTTCAGGATGATTTTGAGTAAGCTGCTAGCTCTGGCGCTCTGCCTTCTCTTCTGCAACAACCTATCGCAAATCTTATCCAGTTGAATTGTGTTGATTTGCATTCATCCAGTTGAATCATGTTGGTTTGCATTTTCTTTTTTGGCTTTGTAGCAATATGGCGCCATTAATTGGTGAAAAAGTGGATTTTTTGCGAGTATTAGCATCTTCTGCACCTTTCCATATTAATCTCTCATCAAATAGGAAAAAAAAAGCATGACCAGGTTTTCGCTAATTAATGATTAGTTCTATCAGGAATTATTTCACTGGGGACATACATTCTCTTTTTTGGGGAAGTGGGGACGTAAGTTCTCTTAGCCATAGGTTTATTTAGTTAACTGGGCGAACATGGAAAGCAGCAATTTAGTTTATTTGCAACCCTGCGTCTCTTAATGCTTGGGATGTAAAGTTGTCATGTGGTATGGATTTTTCATTTCTTTTATGCTGAATACTCAATTTTCTCCATGATGGCTTTTGAAGCAAATGCCTAAGAATAAGCACTAAAAATTGTTTTTCCAAGAGCATAAGAAAGCCCAACTGGGTTACACCCATTTCTTAATTATCCAGCTAATAAGTTGAATTTTGTAATTATACAAATTCTACATTTGCCTGCACCTAGGCTGAGAATGAAAACTCGGCCTTATGGTATATTTCATCATATTCCAGAACATATAACCATTTTTCTATAAATGTTCAAGGAGAAGCAATAATTTCCGCTTGTAGATATTGGTATTATTTAGATGAGGTGCAGTTGCCGGTAAATTCTCAATTAGAAAACATATAAAAGGTAATCAAAATTTGGTTGCCAAGGATTGATACATGACACATGAATCAAGATTGCTAGAATTGTCATAAGTCAAGGGTTTATAGCTCTTGTCCTGTTCCTCTATCATCCATTGATCTTGCTAAGAGTTATGAGCTATTAATACCCTATTATGAAGATTGCAGTTGGTAAAACTTAGATGGCATGATAATCTTCTATTTTGTTTTATCTTTTGGCTGTGCTTTGGATTGATGCGATTAATATGAACATGAGTTCCGGAAACTTACTGTTATATTATCTGTCTGAGTTTAGTGGCTTTGGTCCTGGCATTTAGCATTTGACATACTGTTTAATTATTTGGATGATTTTACTTCATCACCTCTGTGCAGAAATCTCCATCATCTCTTTTCTGACATGTTTTTTCTTTTTCATGTGCAGGCAGAAAGGACTAAGGAACGGTATAAGCAGGTAAGTTTTTTCTCTCTCTCTCTCTCTCTCTCTCTTTCCTTTTTTCTCCCCTTTTGGGAGGGGATTTGATTAGGAATACCATCTTTCCCTTTTAGAAGAAAAATTCTTCCACATATTCTTTTTCTTCTTTCTTCTGCTTGTTAAAACTCGAATGTAGGTTTCCTAACTGATATAGCAGATGATAACTATAAAGAGAGATCAGAAATTGAAGAAGACTAGGGCAAGAGATTGAGTTTTCAGAAGTAGAATGTGAAGGGGGGAAAGTACTAGAAGAAGTGGAAGCAAACATAAAAGAAAGACCAGAATACTGGAACAAACTTTGAAATAATACTAAGATTGGAAAGTAACTCAGTCCAACATAACTTCGTATATTGTGGAAGGAAAGAAACGTAAGAGCTTTTGAGAGCATAGAGACTAACATTACGAAAATTAAAGTTTAAGTGGATTTATACTTTTGGTTCTATTTTGTTAGGTCATGACATCAAAAATTGGAATGATTTTGGGTGGGTCATGAACCACTTAATAGAATTGTAATATATACTTTGGTACCTTTGTGAATAATTGATATTTCAACCAAAAAAACATAACTTTAGATATTCTTGAGGTGAATCCCATTGTATAGGCACTGATTAGAGTCAAGTTAGAAAACTACTACAATAGACATGATATCAAAACTTTCTAGATCATAACAAAACTCAAAATCTAGCAAACAAACTAAAAAAACCAAAAAAGTTAAAAAGTACTAATATTAATAATAGTTACAAAAATATTGCCAAACACAAGAATTTTCTAATCTAATTAATTTTCTTTTCTATATCACTGATTTCATCATCCTTTCACTGCTTGAGTAGTTGAAAGGCCAGTTCTACCTCCCAATTTCATGCATTCTTTGAAAAATAAGCTTTTTCCTTGCTAACATTTATTTAAGACCTTTAAACCTTAAAATTATTCTTTCCAAACAGTTTGAGAGATTTACTTGCTAGAATCTCTTATATTTTACCTTTCCTACTTTTAAGAGAGATAATACAACTGAGAGGAGTAACCCTACTGACTTCTGAAACTTAGCTGCTTGTTAATATAGATCAGCAATGTGGCATCAATTAAGTGCTAGTTGGCTAGCTGCAGTAAATTGAGAAGTTTATATAGTAGATTGAGGAAAGAGAAATGTGATTAAGGTGCTGGAAAAGTAGGAAATGAAGAACCGAAATGCAGAGTTGCAAATTATTTCCTTTGGAACTTCCATGAACGTTACTTGGAATGACATCTTCATTTAGGTTAGGTTACAAACTTCCTAAACTTTTGTTTGGCTTTTTATACAGATCTATCATCGTGATGTTTTTGTAGCTACATAGATGAACTAATGTACAATCTTTGTCCAAGACAATTTTCAGCTGCATAGAGTTGCAGTAAGTTAAATTACTATCATTACTAAGATTCAGTTTATTTTTCTTGCAGCTAATGGAAAAAGTGGTTCCAGTTATAGAGAAGCGAAAGCCACCACGTGTTCTCCGGAGAGTTCGCTCTCTGGAATGGTAGAAATATGGTGGTGGTTTTGTCTGATGAAACAACAAACAGTTGTCCGTGTCATGGTGGGAGTTTAGAAGCGCGACATAGAAAAAGGGGAGCGGACTTATTTTTGGTAATTTATATCATGCCGATTAGATATTTAAGCACGGATGGCAAACTTAGTCAGTGGAGGAAAGTTCCTTTGTACACAAGAAGGGAGCGCAGAGGAGAAAGCATATGAAAGTTGATTGATTAGTTAGTTTTTTTAGTGTTTGTTTGAAGTGGGAAGGGATACTCCCACTTCAAATGCTGATGTCTGAAGGTAAGTAAGAGGATTTTTCTGGTGGAGTATCTTTACTGTATTTTATATGTTGACAAAGCCATTATAGCTCTTTGACAAAATAGAAGGTTGTTGATAGTGATCATATAGTTACTAAATTAGGTAATTATCTTCGGCTATGGAGTGACTTATGTGTATAGTTTGCATGGTTGAACGCTGGTGTCATATGGATGGGAGAAAGTTATAGCAAATTGGAACTTATAACATTAATAGTGGATGCTAACTATTTGAAAGTACTAACATTTGTAATTAACATGATGTTTTTTTTTTTTCTTCTCTTCTCTTTTTAAATGTTTAAAAAAAGTTAATTCAATTGATTTAATAATAATAAAAAGGAATAAAAGGAGAACAGTTGACAATTGTAATTTATCTAAAAATAATTTATGGGGTGAAAAATCAAAGCATGGTGTGAAGAGTTGTTATCTTAAAAACTGGCATTGTTATGGGATTTTGCAAGTGGTTTTAGCTGGTGGCCTTCACTTCACTTCATGTGTTCTTTATTTAGTCCCCCACATCGAATACTACAATACATGTAGGTAAAGCGGATGGTTGGTGTTGGGAAGTTTAACCGAGACAGCCTCTTCTTCTTGGCCTTATATCTGAGTGAGAGTACACTCATGGCTTCCTTCAGACATTGCGAAACGTGCAAATGTTTTTATTTCTAATCTGGCTATTCTTGAATATGAACTAAAACGTGTCTTCGTATGCTTTAATATTGAGCTTTGTCTGATACATCAATTTGGAATATGTAGAATATTTTTTTCTCTATCAATTATTCTGCGCTGACTCCTCAATTTTAACCAGGCATGATGGTAAGTGTTCTTAGTGGGTGTACCCGACAACAAAGTCAAAATTCAATTTTATTTTATTTTTAATTAAAAAAAATATATATATATTACAGTCACCTCAGTTCCAATTGTTTATGAATTTGATTTTACATTTATGCGAGAAATTTAAACTAAAGACAAGCCTTAATCTCACCCCCCCCAAAAAAATAATAATAATAATAAATATTCAAATTGGTAAGCAAGAAGATTATGATTGGGAAAAACCAATTATAAATGGGAAAAAGCCGGACTGCACTCAGATTGCCCATTGCCCGGAAACTAATTATTAAATGTTGTTATTAACAAATCATTACTACAAACTTATATATCAAAATGGTAAATCTCTTCATTTTTCTTATTCTCTATAAAATCAAAGTGTAAATAATAATAAAAGTTCTTTACATAACATGATGATCTAGGGTTTTGTTCTAACATTAGTTTTTTTTTTTTTTTTTTTTTTTATCAAATGATTTTAAAAGTATATTTAGGCGGTAACAACTCGATATGATTCAAATTTTTATTAATTTAATATAAAAATATTGTCCCGTTAATATTGTTTTTGAGGAAAAAAAACTTTCACTTTGAAAAACACCAAATCAAAAAAACGAAGGTGTAAAATTACATTTATACATCTTAAATTAAAATGGGATGAAAAAAGATATTACACCAAATTAAACTTTTATTTGGCTTACTATAGAATGCTCCATCTGTTATCTTCAAAAAGAAAAAGAAAAGGAATAATCTCATTGGATACATTTAATAACTTGGTTAAAATCTTAAATGGGGAAGAACTCCAATCTTTTTATTACTACTTCAAGGAAAAGTAAGTAAAACAAGTCAATTAGATTCCTCAACTTTTTTTGGTCCCATAGGAAAAGCTAATCATTTCATTAAAAAAAAGAAAAAGCAAATTGGATTCCTCACACTAACAATTGAATTTTTTATTTATGTACAGATATATATATATATATATATATGATTATGAATACTGAACAGAGAGAGAAATGTAGTATATATAGCCGTAAGTAATCATTTTAGAATAATAATCCCCATCATTTTTAATCACTCCACTTCTACTGTTATTATTTTAATCTTTCTTTTTCAGTAAAGTTTTTTCCACAAACAAAATCATTATACTTTTTACTGTTTAAAATAATACCCACACAGATACCACAGAGACCTCTCTCTCTCTCTCTCTCTCTCTCTGGACTCCATTAAAACCCCAAATGCTTCTGACAAATTCACACCCTCTTCTCACAACAAAACAAAACAATTCACACAAACAAAAACAACACAAGCACATTTCTCTATACCCTTTTCTTTTTTCTTTAAAAGCTGAAATCTCTCTATAAACCCTTTAAAGCATTCTTCTTTTTAATTTTCAAAGTGGAGTGGTAGCAGAGTTGCAGCTCAGGTCATGATGATGATGATGAAGAAGATCTTCTCCATGCTTATCTTCTTTCTCTGCTTTGTCTCAGCTCTTCTTCTCCAGCCTTGTCTTTCCACAACAATACTTGTTGATGGTGTTTCTGTGTGGAAAAATCCCAGTGTTCGTGTAGGAGATTCTATCAGTAAGTCCTTATATTCTATACTTATGCCCACCACGATTTCATTTTATCTTGATTTTCTGGGCTGCTAAACATGTCTCAAGTCTCAACCTTTTTTCTTTTTCTTTTTCTCAGTTTTCAAACACCAGAATCACTATAACCTCTACATTTTCCAGAACAAGAATGCTTTCAGTCTCTGCAACTTCACCCAAGCAACACTCCTCACTAAACCCAACTCCACCTCCTACACGGTATGCTAATTTCTTCGTCTTCTTCTTCTTCTCTGTCTCTCCAATATTTTCATTTGCATGCTTGTTTTTCTCTGTAAATTTTCTCTCTTTTTTTTCTTTAATTTTTTAATGCATTCCAATTTTCTAGCTTTACAACCTGCCAGTACTACCCAGAATCTTTTGATTTTCCATTTTCTTGACTTAAACTATGAGTAGGTAGATCAAAAGGGAAATTTTTGGTTGACAATCTGTTTTTTTTTTCTTTTTTACCATTAAAAGATTTTTAACCCATAATAAATTTGTTTGTGGGTTACTCAATTTATCACCTAATACGTTTTGACTTACAATTTATCAGTTCTGCTCTGTCTCATGATTTGGCTGTGTTCTGTTGACCCATCTGGAAAAGAGACCAAAATCTGAATAATTTTCTTCTCTTCATTAGAAATTTATTTCCATTCGACATTTTTAAAGCTCAAAATCTTCTACTCAAGATCACCATTGTCTCATATTCAAGCTTTCTGATATTTCTTCTCTTCCCTAAACTTCACAGTGGCACCCATCACGACCTGGTTTCTTCTACTTCTCCTTCAACAACGGCTCTCTCAACACATGCCAGAACTCTCTAAAGCTGTCCATAGAGGTCATCAGCCCCGCTCCTATAACCCCCTCAAAAGATCTCCCTCCCACTGCCACTCCCGCCCCGATTTCCGGCGGGGTGGTCTCGTCTGCTCCGTCGTATCCTTGGCCCTTCAGACCTCGCCAAGGGGCATTTTCACCGGTGCCGGCACCCACGGAAAACTCCCCGGTGACTGTGCCAACACTTGTTCCTGATAAAGGAGCAGGCGACGGCGGCAACGGCGGTGGTAGTACGGCTATTCCATTCATCAATAGCAATCCCGCCGTTCCATTGCCGACGGGGGAAGTGGACTCTGCTACTATACGCCCTTTGCCTACTTCAGGCCAAGCTTCGCAGGTAATTTTCAATTATCAAGTTTTTAACTCTGTTTTTCTAGCTCTGTTTTATTGTTTTCTTGACATAAAATATTTCTAATTTATTATGTCAAGTTTGTATTATTATTTTAAATAAATATTATTTTGTTTTTTGATGTATAAAATTCTTAATCATAATGTGTATATATATATATATATATATATCAAACGTAAATTACGAAATAACTTCATATCCTAAATAAGCTTTATTTTTCTAAGAAATGTTATCTTTAAGTGAATAACTTGATTTTAAACAAAAAAAAAAAAAAAGTAAATTAAATCAAAAAATGCATAAACTAATACATCTAAAGTGCTCTAATTTTGTAATAACTTTTGATATTATGTTGGTTAACTAGTAATAATGGATATGTATACGATGGGGCTCCATATGGAGTTTATATATATTTTAATATACATATACATATTTTATTTATTAACAAATATATTATAAGTTGATAATAATTAATTTATAATATTTTACTTAATAAATTGGATAATTTATTTACTAATATTAGTATTGAAAAAATTATAATTATGTTTCTTACCCAAAAAAACCTTAAGTGGTGGGTAGATATTCTTGGTTAATAATATAAATACAATGGAATCTAATGTTATTAGTATTATTATTATTATTATTTTCATAAAAGTTACACATATATATCAATGATAAGATAGTTTTTTTTTTATTGAAGAACACAAAAAAAAATACACAGTTGAACTCAGAATTCACACAAACTTACTAACCATCCATCTAATTCAACCAAAAGCTTGTTGCTACAATCGTTAACATTGATGAGTGGTTGCAATTTGAATTATTGGGTTGGTTTTGCAGGTGGTGGTGGTGGGGTTGGTTGCAGGCCAAACGGCTCTATTCTCTATAATTTTGCTGGTGCTGTAAAATAAAAAAAGAAGAAGCAAAATTAGCAGAGAAAGAGAGAGTGCATGTGCAAGCTGTAAATTTAAAAAAAAAAAAAAAAAAAAAAAAAATTGTGGAGGGAGGAGAGTGTTTGAGAGGGAGGGTTAAAGTAGGGTTGAAGGTGATGGTTAGTGGCATTTCATGTCGTTGGTGGTCTTATTATGCTCTACTTTCCCACCTTTTTGGTTTTTCAACTTTCCCATGCAATTCACTCCTACATCTTTTCTTTTTACTTTTTTTTTTTTTTTTATTAATTTCGCCTTAATTTGTGGGTTCGACCTATCAATTTTTATAATTTTGGCACCAAGACATTATGTGTACATTTATATATATATGATTTATTTAAATGTGATGAGTTTGAATTTTATAAAAAATAGAATTTATTATTTTATAAATATACATTATTGATTTTAAATACTAAATTTGATAGAACTAATGATTTAACTTATTAATAAGATTGTAGTGATCGAATTAGTTAAGTTTTAATTATTTTATTATGTTTTTAAATAAAATAAAATATTATGTAAAAATTAAATTTTTCTTAATTAAGATAGCCAATATAAGTTAAAAACTTGATATAACTTTTATATAGCAAAAAAAAAAAAAAATACATGAAGTAAATTATAACGATCCACAACTTAAATGAAAATAAAGTTATAAATTAAATGTAAAAGCAAAATAATAGAGTTAATGTTTATATTCTTTACACAATACTTTAGAATGCTCAATAAGGATACGAGAATGTCTATTCTAAAAGAACAAATGAAAATCAAAGAAATAAACGAAAGACAAATCATTAAACAATCCTAAAACGATTTTTATTAGCTTTTGAAGGGAGTTTGGGCGGTGAACTATTCACAACCCCCTTGTTGATCGGGATCTGGATCTTGGTCATGTTAATCTGAAATAATTAATGAAGGAGTGAGCTACACTACCCTAGTAAAAATATCACACTAATTACATATACGAAAAACTGAAGATTGAAAAAAATCATAAAAATAACCAATGAATCCCTTAATTTAATGTAAATTCATTTACTATAAAGAAAGTTATTTATTCTATATTTGTGTAACAAGTTTTTCCTAACAATAACTTATGAAAACTCATATTCATGCACTATTATTTATCACATAGAAGATAACAAAAAACGATAATTTTACATCTTTACCCACTTACCGGTACCCCTGAGGGCTTATAGGGATGTCTTCCTACTCGTGAACTTACTATCCAATTAAACAATTAACCAGTTGTCCCCATACCTCATCGGTAATGGGCGCCAAATATTCCACCATCTCGATACCCCGTCCAGTATGAAGGTGAACCATATCTCCCAAACCTTATTGGTAAGGGACTTCTCAGCCTCGTCCGACTGAGGTAACATTCACGGTAGAGTTTCTTATGTATCGAGTCCGTTCACCCTTTCCCGGGTACCAAATAAATCTTTCCCATACAAATTTTCATAAGTATAAGAATCAACCACGTAATAACCATATCTCATTTTATACTCACAGTTTACTTAGACAGCAATATAGTTTAATACAACCAAATAACTAATAACCGAAATACCGGCACACAACACAGGGGAAACAAAAAAGCAAATAACCAAAAAGACCCTAAAAATCATCAATTGAGTTACGCATAGTATAATAGTAACCAAATATAGGTAATACAAGAAAATAAATAGGAAACCAAAACGATTATGAACTAACCGGTTCTGCTTCTAATAATTATTTTTAAAGTTCTCTAATTTTTTATAAAAACATACAATTATTAATTATTAAGCCTCAATTTATCGTAACGGAGAAAAGAGTGAGAGATCCTTATCCGAATCGGTGTCTAAAATATCAAACTTTCTACTACGCTTACTGGTGGTATTTGGGTTTCTTGAATTTTTCTGCAGAGATTAAAACACGCTTTATGTACCTAAAAATACCTCAAAAAATCTAAAATCGGTGTTAAAAATTCTTTACGGCCAATTTTAGACTTTTGGCACGGCGGTACCGACATGCTCCGGCGACGACACCACCACCCCCGGTAGTGATTTGCCTTAGCCTGGTCATTTTTGGTCAGTTTTGGCCAGTTTCGACTGTCTTTATACATATCACTACAAAAAAATATGTTAGAAGACTTCGGTTGGCCCAAAAAATCAGAAAGTGAAAACCTACTAGTGGTGGAGTTTTTCAGGTATAGCGGCTTCGCCAACTTACCTTCGCAGCTGGAAAATAGAACGGTGAATATAACAGTGAAAAAATCGCACAAAACAGAAAATGGGAAGAGGCTTAGTGGAGGAGGTTGCGGGTTTTGCCTGCGATTTCGCTCACCCACCATTCGTTTTGCTCCGATATGGCCACAGGAATGCTCAGAATCGAATTCCGAGCGGGTAAGAGAATTTTTACCTTTTTTGGCAGTCAGATGTGGCTCCAGTGCGATGGCGGTCGGTGCTCGGTTCCCTACTCTGACGATTGGTTCTTCTTCTTCGACAGGAGGCTAATGGCTAGAGTTCAGGTTTAGTGTGATGCGACATATTTATACCAATTTTGCATTAATCTAGACCGTTCATTACGTTTAATTTCGACCGTCTGATCACATTTAAGGAAAAAATAAATTTGGACCGTTCTTCACGATTTGATCTCGACCTTCCGATCGTGTTTAAAAAGAAAACAAATCCGGACAATCCACGCACGCGAGATCGATCCTGGGTCATTCGATCACAGGTCACATGGATCGCCCAAGTGGCATCCTGTGTGGCACCCATGGCAACGTGCCTTACCACGTGACGTGCTCCGGTTCGTTGAGGTTGCTGATTGGGTGGTCCTACACGGTAAAATTTTTTTTATTTGTACTTTGACTCCTCAGTTTCTAATTTTTCTTTAAAAAATAACTTCCGAATCCAAATTTTCACATATTTTTTCTAAAATTATTTTTAATTTCATCCATAACCTATTTTTTTCATAAATTCAATAAAAATTAAAATAAATTAATTTTAAAATAATTTTTTATATATTTAAAATGTTAAAATTGATCTCGAGTCAAATTCTGGACCCGGGTAATACAAACTTCTCCCCCTAAAAGAAATTTAATCCCTCAAATTTGTCTCCCTCTTATTTAATCAAACAGTTGGAGATACTGAGCTCTGAAGTCTGATTCTAGCTCCCATATGACATCTCTCTGTGTGTGATTCTGCCATAGGATATTAACGAAGGGAATTTTCTTGTTGCGATGTACTCTGTTCTTTCGGTCTATAATGCCCACTAGTATTTCCTCATAGTATAAATCCTTTTGGAGTGAAAGGGGCTCGTAGGTTAAGATGTGAAAGGGGTCCGAGTTGTACTTGCATAGTATGGACACATGAAACACATTATGGACCCTAAATAGCTTTGGAGGTAGTGTCAATCTGTAGGCAGCGGTACCAATTCTATCTAAATCTCAAATGGCCCAATAAACCAAAGATTTAATTTCTCTCTCTTGCCAAACCTACTAATTTTCTTGAAAGATGTGACCTTGAGGAACACTCGATCACCTTCCTCAAACTCTAAATCCATCCTTTGGGTGTTCGCATAACTGTTCTGTCTGCTCTGAGTCGTCTGTATGTTTTTCCTGATCTTAACTATTTTGGCTATAGTCTCCTCCATAATATCTAGGCCGAATAATTTTCTATCACCCACCTCTTCCCAACAGATCGACGATCTGCAGGGGTGGCCATACAACGCTTCGTACGGAACTATGTCGATATTTACCTAGTAGCTGTTATTGTAAGTGAACTTTATTAAAGATAAATGATCATCCCAATTGCCCCCGAAGTTAAGAACACAAGCTTGAAGCATATCCTACAATATGCGGATCATCCTTTCTGATTGTCCATCGGTGTAAAGGTAGAATATGTTACTAAGAGACAATTTCGTTTTCATAACTTGCTGAAAACTAGATCAGAACCGAGAAGTGAACTTGGGATTCTTGTTGGACACTACTGTCATTGGCACTCAGTATAACCTGACTATCTCTCGGATATATATTTTTGCTACATTGTCCAATGGGCGGTCATCTTGATGACCAAGAAGTGAGAAGACTTGGTGAGCCAGTCAACAATGACCAAATAACATCATGTCCCGATCGTATCCTAGGCAATCTTGTCACGAAATCTATTGTGATGTGTTCCCACTTTCACTCTGTAATTGGTAATGGCTGAAGTAACTCGTCTGGGCGTTGATGCTCTGTCTTGACTTGTTGACACACTAGACATTTAGAAACAAAATCAGCTACCTCTTTTTTTATCCCGTTCCACCAAAATTGGGGTCGCATACTTTGATATATTTTAGTGTTTCTGGGATGCATAACAAACTTTGAACAATGAGCCTCTATCATAATGTCCATTTTCAGTTCACTCTCACCTAGAACATATACCATGTCTTAAAATATGAGCAACTCATCGGCAAAGACTCAAAGTTCTGAATTTATTCCCTATTCTGCATCTTTCCTGAGAGCTGTTAGGGTGTAATCGGCAAATTAGACTTCCTTTATTCTCTGGATCAACTTAGGTTGAACAGTCAAGTGAGCCAAGTATGTAACTCTCTTTAGGTTCTGAAGTTGTATTTGTTGTGCGACCCCTATTACCCTACATTCTGAAACTATTAAGTGAGCTAACATACCAGTACTTTTTCTGTTGAATGCTTTGGCTACCACATTGCCCTTACCCGGGTGATGCAAAATGTTATAATCGTTGTCTTTGAGGAGTTCTATTCAACGTCTCTAACGCATGTTGAGATCCTCTTGAGTGAATATGTGTTTCAAGCTCTTATGGTCGGTCTACATATGAAAAGTCTTCTTATACAAGTAATGGTACTAAGTCTTTAAGACGTAGATAATTGCGGTAAGTTCTAAGTCGTGGGTGTGATAGTTTTTCTTATGAGTCTTCAACTGTCTAAACCCATAGGTTATGATATTCTCATGCTGCATCAGAATACAACCCAAACCCAGGTAGGAGGTATCACTATAAACTATATATCCACATGTCCTACTCGACAAGGCCAATACGAGTGCAGTAGTCAATCGCTTCTTTAGTTATAAAAAGCTCATTTCACAGTTCTTGTTCCACTCAAACTTGACGTTCTTCTTTGTGAGCTGAGTCAAATGAGCAGTTAAGCTAGAAAATTCTTCTACAAACCTGCGATAATAACCTGCCATTCATAGAAAACTACGAATCTCCTTGACCGATGTCAATTTCTCCCAACCAAGTAATGCCTCAACTTTTTCGGAGTTCACTGACACTCCATCTCTTGATATGATATGCCATATGAAGGTAGTCTGTTCGAGACAGAACCCACACTTACTCAACTTTGTATACAACTTCTTTTCTCTAAAAACCTGCAAAACTTGAGTTAGATGGTGAGCATGTTCCTCTCTACTTTTTGAATAGATCAGGACATCATTGATAAATACAATGACGAACTAATCTAAAAATTGTCTGAAAACTCTGTTTATCAAATCCATAAAGATGGCTGGTGCGTTGGTTAGTCCAAATGACATAACCAGGAACTCATAGTGTTCGTACCTGATTCGAAAAGCTGTTTTGGGAATATCTTATACCATGATCTTTACCTGATGGTAACTTGAACGCATGTCTATTTTAGAGAAGACTTGGGCACCCTACAACTGATCAAAAAGGTCATCAATCCTGGGGAGGGGGTACTTGTTCTTGATCGTGATCCTGTTCAGTTCCCTGTAATTAATAAATAACCTTAATGTCCATATCTCTTTCTTGCAAATGTGACTCCAGCACCCTAAGGGGACACATTATGTCGGATGAACCCATTATCCTGCAATTCATTAATCTGTTTCCTCAGCTCTTCCATCTCAACACGACTCATGCGGTAAGGGACAACTGAGATAGATTGGGTACTTGACTGAAGATTTATGACGAATTCAACTTCTTTGTTCACTGGTAGTCCGGGTAGTTCATCAAGAAACACATACGGGAAGTCTCGGACTACTGGAATCTTTCGAATGCAAATTTTTTTCTTAGGTTTGCCGAGTTAGAGAAAACAACCAAGTTAAAGTACTTTGTAATAGAAAAATTTTCATGAGAGAATAATGTTTAAAAAAATTATTAATTTGTAATTGACTCTTCATTAGGAATGTTGAATATAAGTTTCTTATGAAAATAATCTACGGTGACGTGATACGCCGCTAACCAGTTCATTCTGAGGATTACATCAAAGTCCTCCGTGTCAATCTCTATTAGGTCCATCATGGGTGAAACCGAGTCCTGTAGAAGAGAGATCGGATGTTACTGGGGAGAGATTGGGTGGCCCTGTAATGGTGCCGGATGATACAGTGAGGGTTCTGAATTGTATTGTGACGATGTTGGATGATACAACGGAGGAGCATGGTTGCATCGAGGTGGTGTTAGATCCTCTCATTGTAGGGGTCTCATATTGTGGAAGTGGTGGAGGGTCAGACAGTTCCCTCCTCTCTTCCTTGTCCTACTGGGCATAGATGACTCTCTCTAAAATCTTAAAGAGCTGATCGACATCCTCTCAAAGTGACATGCCTTGGGCTGCCCTGTTCAATAAGGGACCTCATCTCCTTGTGTCTCTATACTTATTTTTCACAAAGAAAGGTTGGATGATAGTTCATATTTGGTGTTTTTAAGTCTTTGTATAAAGAATGGTTCTGAGGAATACGGCTCTGATACCAACTGTAAAGACTTGGAACTAAAATAGAAATAAAGTCATAAATAAAATGTGAAAGCGAAATAATAGAGTTAGGATTTATATTTCTTGCACAATACTTTAGAATGCCCAATAGGGCTACGAAAATGTCTATTCTAAAAGAACAAATGAAAATCAAAGAAATAAACGAAAGACAAATAACTAAACAATCTTATGCCGATCTTCACTAGCTTTTGAAGGGAGTTTGGGTGGTGAACTATTCACAACTCCCTTGTTGATCGAGATTTAGATCTTAATCCTCTTGATCTAAAATAGTTAATGAAGGGGTGAGCTACACTAATCCAGTAAGAATATCACACTAATTATATATACAGAAAACTGAAAATTGGTAAAAATCAGAAAAATAACCAATGGAGTCCTTAATTTAATATAAATTCATTTACTATAAAGAAAGCCATTTATTCTATATTTGCGTAACAAGTCTTTTTCAATAATAACTTATGAAAACTCATATTCATGCACTATTATTTATTATATAGAAGATAACAAGAAATAATAATTTTACATCTTTACCCACTTACCGATATCTCTGGGGGTTTATAGAGATGTCCTCCTACTCGTGAATCTAATATCCAATTAAATAATTAATCAGTCGTCCCCATAATTCGTCCGATAATGGACGCCAAATATTTCACCACCTCGATACCCCGTCCAGTATTAAGGTGAACCATATCTCCTAAACCTTACTGGTAAGGGACTTTCCAGTTTCGTCCGACTAAGGTAACGTTCAAAGTAGGGTTCTCTATGTACTGAGCCCGTCTGCCCTTTTCCGAGTACTAAGTAAGTCTTTTCCATATAGATTTCCATCAGTATAACAATCAACCACGCAATAACCATATCTCATTTTATACTCACAGTTCACTTAGACAACAATATAGTTTAACACAGCCAAATAACCAATCGAAATACTGGTACACAACGCAAGAGAACAAATAACCAAATAACCAAAAGAATCTTAAAAATCACCAGTTGAGTTACCCATAATATAATAGTAACCAAATATAGGTAATACAGAAAAATAAATAAAAAATCAAAACGACTGTGAACTAACCAGTTTTAACTCCACTAGTGACTTGTAATTATTTTTAAAGTTCTTTAATTTTTCATAAAAATACACAATTATTAATTATTAAGTCTCAATTTGCCATAACGGAGAAAAAGGTGAGAGATTCTTACTTGAATCGGTGTCCGAAATACCGAACTTTCTATTGCGCCTACTGGTGGCCCCTAGGTTTATTAAATTTTTTTGTGGAGATTAAAACACGTTTCATTTACCTAAAAATATCTCAAAAAATCTGAAATCGGTGTTAAAAATCATTTTCGGCCAATTTCGAGGTTCTGGCACGGCGGCACTGCCGTGTTCTGGTGACGACACCACCACCTGCGACGGTTATTTACCTCAGCCTGACCATTTTAGGTCGATTTTGGCTGGTTTCAGCCGTCTTTATACATATCCATGGGAAAAAACACATTAGGAGACCCCGGTTGACCGAAAAAAATCAGAAAATAGAAACCTAGTAGTGGTGGGGTTTTTCAGGTACGACAACTCTGCTGGTTCACCTTCGCGACTGGAAGTTTTTCTTCGGTCAATCTGTAGAAAATAGAACGGTGAACACAACGATAGACAAATCGCACGAAATGGAAAACGAGAATGGGCTCATCGGAGGAGGTTGCGAATTTTGCCCGTGGCAGCGTCGCCGGGCTTTGCCAACGATTTTCGGTTCACTCACCATTTATTTTGCTCCGATATGGCCACAGGGGTGCTCGAAATTGAATTCCAAATGGGTAGGAGAATTTTTACCTTTTTTGGCGGTCAGAGGTGGCTCCAGTGTGGCGGTGGTCGGTTTCCTTCTCCGGCGACTGGTTCTTCTTCTCCGGTGGAAGGCTGACGGCTAGGGTTCGAGTTCAGTGTGATGTGAAATATTTATACCCACCTCGCGTTAATCTGAGCCGTTCATCGCGTTTAATCTCGACCATCCGATCGCATTTAAGGAGAAAATGAATCTGGACTATTAATCGCGATTTGATCTCGACCGTTTGATCGCGTTTAAAGAAGGAATAAATTTGGGCAGTCTACGCGTACGGGATCGATCCTGGGCCATTCGATCGCAGGGCATGCGGATCGCCTGCGTGGCATCTTGCGTGGTACCAACGTGAGTGTGCCTTGCCACGTGGCGTGCTTCGATTCGTCAGAGTTTCTGACTGGATAGTTTTATGTGGTAAAATTTTTTTTATTTGTACTATTACCTTCAGTTTCTAATTTTTCTTTTAAAAATACCCCATGAACCTAAATTTTCACATATTTTTCTCAAAATTATTTTCAGTTTCATCCATAACTTTTTTTTTTCATAAATTCAACAAAAATTAAAATAAATTAATTTAAAAATAAATTTTTTATATATTTAAAATATTAAAATTGATCCCGGACCAAATTCTAGGCCCAGGTATACATAAATTGTTTAGTTTCGTATTAAATTTATAAATTATGATTAAATTATATATTAATATAATCACAATACGTTAATAAAATAAAAATAATATAGATTTGAAACAATTGCAATATTATGTATAAATATTTATATAGAGCTAAAGCGTTGATACTATTTATTTAAGAGAAAACTACTAAATTAATTTTATAAACTAATTTGTTATAATTTGGTCTGTAATAATTTTTTATTATGATTTTATCTATAATAGTTTGTATTTACTTCCAATGTTTAGTTTCCATATATATATAATTAAAAACCAAAATAGTTTGATAAAATATGCAGAATTAAAAAAAAAAAACTTATTAAAAAATAGAAAAAAAAAACTCATATTTACACAAAATGAACTATTCTTTAAAAATATTTTTGATTTTTTGATTATTTTTAAAATTTAAAATTTAACATGTTAATGTTTTTTAAAACCTTATATATCCTTAATTTTTCTTTAGAAAATGGACAAGAATTAGACTCTTAAAATAGACATAAAATATGTTGGAAACCATATTATAATCTGACTAGTATAGTAAAAATATCATACTAATCACATATACGGAAAACTGAAGATTGGTAAAAATCATAAAAATAACAAATAGAGCACTTAATTTAATGTAAATTCATTTATTATAAAAAAAATTATTTATTCTATATTTATGTAACAAGTCTTTCCCAACAATAACTTATAAAAATTCATATTCATACACTATTATTTATCACATAAAAGATAACAAAAAACGAAAATTTAATATGTTAATGTTTTTTAAAACCTTCAAATATATCCTTAATTTTTCTTTAGAACATGGAAAAGAATTAGACTTTTAAAATAGACATAAAATATGTTGGAAACCATATTATAATTAAAAAAAAAATATCAATGATCAAATTATAAAAAAGTATCAAATTTTAAAGACTTACTCTAGTTAGAGGTACCAAAAAAAAAAACTATATTTGTTTGTATTATGGGATCAATTTGGTTATCATTGATGTCATACTGATTAGTTGTTAAAAATTGATGACCATGGTAATAACAACAAATGATAATCACAACGGTAATAATAATATAATCAAATAGTAATAAACTATAATTATTAGCTCCAAATAGTAGTTGCCAGTATTACAGAAAAATCCTATATATTTACATATATATATATAATTCAAAAAACAAACAAGTTTCAACTTTGTGGAAGAAGAAAATTATACAAGTTTTGAACATTTATGTGCTTCTTTTTTATAAATATAAACTAAATTAATCAAGAAAAAAGAATCTTTACGAAATCTTGGACATTTATATATTACAACATCGACTCTTGCAAAATGCAGGTGGGTTAATATTGATTTATATTTTATATAGAACGATATATACTATTAATATTTTATTATTAGTGTGTGTGTGTGTGTGTGTATATACATGCGAAGACAGATGAAGTATTGAAAGTAGTTCTTTAGCATACCGTAGTTGCAATTAGTTTCATATGCTTTTCTTAGTACTGTGGGCAAGGTGGTCTTTCATTCATCAGGTGGTATTTTTAAAGGATTGCTTAATCAATTCTTTAAATATTCCGAACATAAGGGACATATTCTTTGAGCATATATGTATATATGGGGTGGAACTTACAATGACATTATTGCTTCAAGTAAATAGTACAACTATGAACTGATGATCCAAGTTATTTTGAAGCATAAGGTTCGGTCAAATCAAGTCTCATCAGCCAAAAGAAAAGGGTTTGCAGGGTATCAAAACAAGAATATCTTTTCCCTTTCTTATCATAACAAAAGAAAAAGAGAAAAGATGTAAAAGAGTCTGAATTACATGGATTTTCTGTTTTTAGAATCACATGAACCTGAAAACAAATAAGGCCAATGCAGGTACGACATACCCTTCTCTTTTTTATTCTTTTTCTTTTAAAAGAAAATTACTGAGAAGGAATTTAAGGTGCTGAAAATCACTGATGTCATTCCTAAAAGTGATAAACCAAGCAGGTTTCTTTTTAGCATGGAGACTCTATTCAGAGAAGAGGTCCTATTTGTACACATCAACTCTTTATTGTTTTAATATTTAATTATGATTAAATGATTGTTATATATATATATATATATAGTCTTTTTTGTAAGAGATCCTGAATTGGAATTGAATTGAATTGTGATCTTATCCTCATATATTAAAAATTATTTCTATTGTGTTATAATTGATATATATATATATAAATTAACTACAGTAAAATATGAGTTAAAAATAGAAATCCTGATCCAAAATTATTGGTAAACTAATAGAATGACTCAAAAAAAATATTGTTATATCTTTGGATTGGAAAAGAATGGGGTTCTTGGAATTTTCACGTTGATTTTTTTTTTTTTTTTTTCCAAAAGGTGCATTAGTGCTCCCCACTTGATTAGATTATAAGATAATTAAGCATGAACAAGTTTGCCTGGCCGCCAAGCTAAGATCACCTTCGGCGGCCATTAACTCTTCTTCTTCGTCTTCTTCTTCTTCATCTTGCGACATCCATTTCATTTTCTCAGACAATGGTGGATTTTCAATCTTAATTCTTCTTCATTAAACTTGGCCTTGATTTTGTTCAAATAAAAAACCATGTAATTAATCTTGAATCAATCTCTCTAAATGCCCTCAACTCCACCTCCTTCTTCCCCATAAAGTCCAGTTTCCAGCATCAACTCCCATCTTCCATTACTTCAATACCCTCTTCCGGCACCTGCAATTTATTTCTAGCATAATGCAACCAAGGAAGAAGTTTGAAGGTATAAAATCTTGCTGTATATCCCAGGTGCAATTTCACATTTTTTCAAAGTGCTCTTACTTCCCGCCACATCCAAAGAATAGAAAGGAGGAAACTTTTAACTGGTTTTAACCATACAAGGAAGCAATGAATATATGCTTTACACTTAAGCTTAATATAATGTTTCACCAGTTTCTCACTCAATTAAATTTATCACTTTTGATTTTTGAAAAAAAGGGAAGAAGAACGAGAAAGAACAAGAAATAAGATATGGAGCTGGAATTGGGACTCAAGATCACCCGTACGAGAGATGATTTAACTTCTAGTACCGATTTTCGGATTGCAAAAAACCCGTCTGGTGTTTTATTTTGGTCTAAAGAAACAGAGTCCATGTTCATCCTCATTATACATCTCAGAGGTCGTTCAATTTCATTTGTTTTCACCTTTTCTCAGCATTTTATTTGAGTTGTGTTGAGTTGTTTGTGTTTTCCTAAAATGCAGGTTTCAGAAAGGAGAACATCGAGATAGAGATAAACAGAGATGGGAATCAGATTGTAATCAGCGGGAAGAAACCGGTTCAGGAGATGGTACTAATAAATTGGATTATGAGGAAGAAGGAGGTGGAGTTGAGGGCATTTAGGAAGGTTTTTCGGATTCCCTGCATGGTGAATTTGGACAGAATCAAGGCCAAGTTTAATGAAGAAGAATCAACTATGAACATCACCATGCCCAAGAAGGTGAAGGGAATTTCCGGGTTGAAGATTGAGGAAGAAAGCAATGAAGAAGAGTTGCAGGATACAGGAGAAGTCGAAATAGAGAGTAAAACAGGAGAAATACAGAGGATCTCTGTGGATCCCAAACTCGAAAACATGGAGGAAACAAGCCTGACTTCAGAAGAAAGTGCCAACGACCTGAAAAAAGAAGAGACATCGAGAGAAGAAATTTGTGAGAGAGTGAATGAAAGCACAGAAGAAAACGATCCCATGGAGAAAATTGAAGAGCCGTCTGTAGAGTTTCCTGAAACAGAGGAGGAAGAACTGGTAGCAGAAAAATTTGAAGAGAAAAAGATTGAGGAAGAAACAGAGCAAGAAGTTGAAGAGGGAACAGAGATACAGCAAATTGGGGAAAATAAAGATTTCGCCACTGACAAAGACGAAAGTGAACCGGAACTTAATCTTTCTACGGAACTTGAAAATTCGACGGTCGAATTAGTGGAGGTTCCTGATCCGATAATAACAACTGAGGCAATTGAAATGCCAGAGCCAACGCCATTATCGTTCGAAGAAACAGAGAGAGAGGAACCTCCTGCAGCAAACAAGAAATCCGAAACAGAGGAAGTTGCAGAAGCAGAGGAGACATTTACAAATGATGAAGCAGAACAGGCAAACAAACAGACACAATGCCCAGAACCAACAGCAAACGAAGTCGAAGACAAAATCTCAGAAGAATTGGAAAAGGAGAAAGACAAAACAGATGCTCGAGAACATGATCAAGAATCCGAGAAAGAAGAAATTACACAGCAAGTTGGTGAAACAGAGGAGGAGGCTCAAGAAATCCCAGATTTAACCATTAAATTTAAAGGAGAAGAAGATAAACAGACAAATCCAGATGGGAACAAAGCTCCAACCAGAAAATCCAAGAGGCCTAGACTTTGTGATCCTTTACTTGTCGCGGGATCAGCATTGCTTGTGTCACTTATAGTGATTCTGATTCACTTAATCAGATCCAAGAAAAGATAAAAACAACACACCATATAAATCTTCTGCTCTGTGCAAATTGCATTTGGTGATTACCGTATCTGTGTATCAGATGGGATATAACTAGTTGGAGAACTGTATCAAAGGAACATTTTCATATTATTGAAGCGAAGATGGTGCAAGACAACCTTCGCATGTTAAAAGAATAAAATTTCTACATTGACCCTCATCCCTGACTTGATATAACTGGAAATAGAATTTTAACATTTTTTTTGTTTTAACAAGTTCATTGCTTGGATCGAGAATCTTTTGCTTTGCAGAAATTACGTGACAAGAAATTGCTGGAAACTAGAGTTAAAAATCAAAAGAAAAAAAGAAACAGCATGATGTTAAAAAGGGCAGAGGAAGATTTTACTCAGAGTTAAAGACAAGAATCTGATTTAATATGCTCTACAACTAAAAAGATGAATCCAATTTAAACCCAGAAAACCCCTAAAACTTTGTTTCCATACCATAGGATCTTCTTTATATTAATTTATACGTTCCAATAATTAAGTAATATTATTATCAACATTATCTACCTCATAACGAGGACACATAGGGAACATACATTCTGACTCACATACCTTCTTGTTCATTACAACTTGTGGTCGAAAAAAATACTGATATGTTCTTGTGTTCTTGTTGCAGAGTCAATTTTTTCCCGTAGGGTAGTAAAAAAATACTGGCAACCAACTGGGGCAGGGAGGCAGAAGACCTGATATGGTAAATTTTAATTGTGTGACAGTTTTTAATGGAGGCCACCACCACCATAGCCAGTGGGTCCTGCTTTAAACGATTACATTAAATTCGGCAATAGAGAAATCTGAAAGCGATGATCTCTGGTCAGAAAGCTGGGAAGTTGATGGAAAGTAGTAAACGTAATCTGGGTTCCTGCAAACCCATACAGCGATATTTAAAAGCTGGAACTGAATGCAAATAAGCATTATCCATTCGTATCCCAAAAACAAAAAACAATAGCTTTTAGCAATTATTATCAAGGCCTAGATGGCATTATTATAGCCAAGTGTTTCTCCAGCTCCTCTGGTGGGTATCCAGAATATATCAATTCTACTTTTTTAAAAGAGATGTTATAGTCCACCAACCATGCTGCTGCTCCATAGAAGCCAATCTGAATGCGATAGATGATCCGTTTGGTACCTTATAATTACCAGATAAAGAGAGGTAACAGAAAAATAAGATAAAAGACCAATTCAAGAATATAATCAAATACATGGAGCCATTTTCAGCTTCAATAATTGAACGAATTAATGTTTTGACCCACCTGATTAAAAATGGGCAAAACGTCCAGCTGAACCGCCTGCTTAAATCAACCTGCAAACTGCAAAATCGCCTACTATGTAGTCAAAGAGTGTGACAAAATGATGGTTTATATATTGCAGAAAAATTATCCTCCATAGTATCTTGTGCATGACCTGTATATAAATAGTAAATGTTTATTTAACAAAACAGGAACTCAATTAAGCCAAAACAAATCAAGCTGCAGATATATTCCTCTCTTCCTTTTTAACAGAGGGAATATTATTAAACAAGAGACTGGTATAGTTAAAATGATGGAGAATAAGATATCCTCATAGAGATTTAGCTACGAAAATACTTTGCCAACACCCAAGTTTGGAACACATCTGATAAGAAGACAAGATCGTTATGAAAATAATTCAGCTAATACTTGGATCTTGGATTTAAGAGCTTCTGTGCATCTCTACAGTGTCACTCCTCCGGACCACAATGATTGATCCCCCTTCGCTACCATGACAGCATGGTGCACTAGCTTTCTAACAGATAATTGTATCCTGCTCGCCCAGTGAGTTCAACAGTTCTAAATCTGTAAGTCTATCCTATTTTATACTGTTAGGTCTCACTTGGATCAGTTCCCTATTTAATCCTTATCTTATGCATTTACTTCAATTACAGCAGTAACTTGCAAGTAGAACTACATCATAATTTCTATATTTCAACCACTTTGACTCACCTCAAATTCATAAATTTCCAATTTTCACTTCTTTAACTGGGGGTTGAAAATTCATCCAAGGAATTTAAGGTAGGAGCAGATATGATTCAAATATGAATATTATGGTTTAACTCTACCTATAAAGACTAATCTAGTAATTCAGTGATGACATAAGATACGGATTAAATGTACATTACATCAATCATGCAGTTAGACCTTATTATAAAAGAAAATCCATTTTTTTTTTGAGATAAATAAAAGAAAATCCAATAGCAAACACTAAAAGCCACAGTGATTTGATTTTGGCCCAAGTCACAATCAATTTTCCTTTTTCCCTTTTTGCCCTTGGATATCTAGAAATATATTATACGGCACTTGTTACCTCTTGAAGCTGCAACCTTGCAGCGGCATAACCTGAATAGTAGTTCTTCTAACTTTAGCACTTGTATGTCATCCCTTTTCTAGGTGTCCATGATCACTACACCTGCAAAAAGTGACTTGGAATTTTGCTAGCAAAAAAGAGAAGAGTGAAAAAATTTTAACCTGGATAGAAGATAGGTGAATATAATTATAACCCAGGAGAGAAGGCGTGTTTTCTAAGGGAAAATATGATGCAAAGAGTGATCACAGCCGGGCCTCTTCAACAGAAGGCAACTTAAGGAAAGCTTTAGCCAACATAAACCTTTATATACCACACATACTCAAGCCTCTAACTACAAAAACAATGCAGATATTAGAAAAGGAAAAAAGAAAAGCAAATAACCAACTTTTAATGCATAGAGCATGCATCTCTATCCAACTTTATTATTGTCTTCTCTAGTCTAGCTCTTTCCCAGCAATCAAAAAAGCAAGCTCACTATTTCAATATACCACTTAGTTAATCCCACATAACGAAATTCCATGCCAGAAAAAAAATCAAAGTATGTATTGAAATACAGCTATTCTGATCTTTGATTGTGCAATACAAATACTTGCCATTTAACCTTCCACCCAACCTGGTGAAACTGCATGTCACTTTGGAAGTAGGCAGGAAAGGAGCTATCCAAATGTAGGCAGGCAAATAGACATAAATCATTGGAATCACTTGTAAATTCAAAGAAATTGAAGCACACGTTGCTTTCAAGTCAAATTGCAAGTTTTCCCTGTGTAGCTCACGGACTTTCTGCTATCGCCTAGATATTACTCAGATCATAACACAACAGCTTCCAGATACCTGGAAGACTTTCAAAGAACTTAATATGGGACTGTTCAGAAAAGAAAAATTAACAGATGCCATAAACTGATGGCTTTAAGAAAACGTGGCAACATTCAAGTTTATGTAGTACTTGAACAAGGTAACAAGCAAGGCGACTCAAATTAAAAGGAAGCAACCTGACAGTTATGAGATTCCTAAACTTTACAAAATTTTCTGGCCCAGCCCTTTTATAGTCGAAGCTCAAACTCAAACACTTACTACTGGAGCTTGTTTGCTAACTAATGCCATTCAATGTAAAAATTAGTTCACTTGATATAATATGATAACCTTGGCCATATTTCACCATTCAAACACTAGCACCAATATCTCAATCCATGTAATGCCTTCTTGAGTTGTTTGCAGGATGAAGGCTTCCCTAGTTCTAAAAATTCATGCAACTTACATTAGACATAAGCAGCATTAATAACTGATGAATCAGGTCAATCAGATTAATTGATAATGGTGAAGACAAAGGTTCCCAGTTACATCTATCCACAGCATATAGGAGAAGATCCAATATCATAAACAAAATGGTAAAATTCATGCTCTGATGACAAAGATAACTCTGCAGGTTCAGAAATCTGAAGGGGCTAATCATAAACAGCAACAACCCTTTGCTTTGCTGAATGATTGGCAATGAGATACAGCATTTAGTAACAAGAAGTTATAACAATTTCCTCTTTAGAACACAAACGTTATGTACCAAATGAAAAAGAAACAAAACCATGAAATCAGCTACACCAACATGATGCACTTGACTCAGAGCCTGATTATACGACAGCAATACAAGCTAGGCATCAGCACCAGGACCACGAAAGTCCGATTTCATATCCTAATTTTCTTTACACGATATATGGTGATAAATACATTGAAAAATTTCCCTTCTTACCATCTTTATTTTCAGAATATGACTCCATTTTTTCTTCTCTATTCCTGCTTGTCTGAATCTCCGTTGCATTTCAAGAAGCCAGTTTGCAAAAGTTTCCATATTCTGCCATAAACCAGAATAATCAGCCAAAAGAAAATTACTCATTGTGAGCCCTTCCTAACGAGTCAAGCCCCTCAGTTCGGCTGCGGACAATCCTATGAAACACATCTCTAACTTGTCGTTCCAAGGGGTCCAAACCCTCTTTTATTGTTTCACAAACCTGCGCCAACTCTTGTACTCTCTGCCTCACCTCTCCTTCCTTGTCCTCAGCCAATGGGAACTGTACCGAATCAGCCAATTCACTAAGAAGCCTTGAATATTTCTCAATCTGATAAATCTCCTTCAACAACCCACAGGAATTCTTTCTATCCCTCTTCTTCGATTCCTCCAGAATCCTCTCATGGAGCGACATAATTGGCGCCGCCCAGGTGAAATGCCTCGGAATATAGAAATGGACCTGCAGACCACGGTCCTGGCAGGGGATAGCAGCCACGAGAGCCCACATTACGAACAATAGAACCGAACCTATGGTATAGATGGGCACCACAAGCCCATTAGTAGCCACAATTTCGTTCCCGCGCGGAACGGTCAGGTTGGTTCCGATGGCCTGCAGCTGCCGGGCGGCAGACCAAGACCTCGAGACGCTCCAAGACAGAGATCGGAAGTGAGCGATGGAACGATGATGATGGTCCTTGGACGAGGAGCTGTTGTTGTTGCGGCCGAAGGACCGGTTCCTGTGAGCCAGTGTCCCGCCGGAATCCTTTTCATCGAGCATGCCGATTGCCAAATCTATTAGAGCCTTCTTTGCCCGACGAAACTGGCCTTCCCCGAGAGCCCTCTGCTTGCTATCCAAGGCACAAATCACGATATCAAGGAGCTTTTGCCACTGCCTGATCTGCTCAATCCCGTCACGGATCGCATTGCAGACGTCAAGGGCCTTGACGCTGCGCTCAAAAAAGTCGGCGACAAGGCGGTCCAATGGAGGTCTGTGAATGAGAGACCTGTTATTGAAGAGAACGACCCGGAACTCCTCCTGGCAGCAAAGAAACGCATCTAGGAGCTTTCGCACCCACGCCAGCGAGAGCAACTCCTCTGAAGTCGCCGACGACAAAACTACAAACCGATCAGTCACCTGCTTCTGAAAAGCTTCCAGCTCCACCTCGTGACTCCTAACCTCGTTCGCCCCCTCCATCGAATGGACCTGATCGCGCCGCAAAATCAGTACCGAACGACTAGAAGATCCCTGATAGTCCGTAGCTGGCATTCTCACATAGAATTTATCCCAAAATCGACAATGGCCCCCCTCTTAAAACAAAAACCTTTAATCACACTCACGAGAAATGAAACCGAAAAAAAAAATTACGGATCCTGCAACGTCAATTCCAAAGCCTTTTAAAGATCAGGAGTGTGCATTACATTTGATTCGTCCAGAGGAAGACGAAAGAGAAGAGATGAGGAGATGAGAAACCCTAATGGAAGACAAGGGATTTTATTGGGGAGTTTTGGACCGCGTTTTATGGTGGTTGGAAAGGGAAAGGTCTAAACTCACGAGCTGAAAATTAATTTACCATAATTAGAATAATAAAATAAATAATTAATAATAATAGCCCGATTATATAATAATCACAGTAATCTTTTTCATAATTTTTTTATTTTTCTCATTAGTGAAAATAAATAAAAATCATTAAATGGTAAAAAAAAACATTTCCTAAATTTAATACAAGGTCAGAGTAAAAGTAAAGCCTTTAACACGCACCGCACACGCAGCGGACACCGAAACGGAGTACGGCCCCGATAAAATCTCAGCCGTTGGATTAGAATATTCTGTCGTTTTCCACATGTTAACAGCGGGGGTTTTTTCACCTGGGAGCTGCGCTTCTGCTAATGCTTCCAAGACTTTTGTCATCGGGTGATGAACTAATTTCAGGAACGTGGGGTCATGTTTGTACACGTGGAAAACTCTGACTGGGTGAGACGCGGTCATCGGGTGGATGTACACGTGGAAGGTACAGCTGGGTCATCGTTGGCGCGTAATGTGGAGGTGGACTTGGTCTGATTCTTGTTCTAGAAGTGAGAGAGAGAGAGAGAGCATGACGGTTTGATGGGTCGTCGGACGAATTGACGATATTACCCCTAAACGAAAGTGATGTAAATTAGAAAATAAAAAATTAAAATTAATTGTTTTGGTCGTAAAAAGTAAGGGTCGGACCCAGAAAAAGGAATTGAGTTCATCATAAACAAATGTGATGGAAGAAATATATAATAATAATAATAATTTATGATAGAAATATTACGAAGAATATAATTGGCGTCCTTACTCGAAGAAGAGAAGGGTGATCTAGGAAAGTAATATTAATTTATTTTTTAAAAGAAAAAGTGTCATTTATGTAAGAAGTTTATAATCCTAAAGTAAATAATTTGTTTTGATTGGATTAAGATAAAAATTAATATCATTATATTATAATATTATGGATCGCTACATAAATATTTATATCCAGCTAACACATGTATTATGGATTTTTTTTTTTATTCATTTAAAAATTTAAACATTATTTGATGGATAAAAATATTTTGTTTTTCAATTGAATTTAAATTTAGAATTAATTGTAAAAAATAATTGGGGGTTTTTTTTTTTTTTCAAATTCTAACTAATTTAAAATTAATTTACCTTCACTATTTTTAAGTAATCAAGCATACCTCTAAAAAAAATAAAAACACATGAGAGAATCTCAGATATAAAAAACATTACACGTGTAGTTTTGCAACACTGAGTATTGCGCTCTGATCTTCATGGAAAAAGATGCCAATTATCAACAAACAAATAAATGTTATAGATACACACACACACATATACAATATTAGATATATAATGATTTGATACACATTATCTTACAAAATAAATAAATAAATAAAATAGAAGACTTTTGAGCAGCAGACAGAAAATTTTCTGGGTTTAATTTTTATTTGCTGTTGCGAGACCAAAAGAACTCAAAGCTGCAAGCAATGTTTCTTTAAGATCTATTACTAGAATGTGTGTGTGTATATAGTTGAAATTAGATTAGTTTAAAATATCAAATAGAGTTGATCTGGATCAAAGCTGGACATGTCTTCTGTAAGTTTGAAATCTGAATTTATTGAAACAAGAAAACACATGTTGTTGATAAATCAGGTGTGTGTTTGGTTAAATATACTTTATTTTTTTAAATTTTAATTATTTAGTATATAAAATTTAATCATGAATTACGCATTTAATTTAATTTAATCGTGATTTATAATTTATATTTTCAATTATTAAAAAATAAATCACATAAATACTTTTAAAAAATTCATAAAATTCAGTACATATAAATAATAATAATAATAATAAAATATTACACTCATGAGAGAACTGGGATTTCAATTGTTTAATTGTTCACCCGCTATGGGACTTTTTTTTTGCCATTCTAAAAATGTGTATTGATGTACAAACAAATATCTTATAGAAATTAATTTGGAACTTGCTTGACTTTGACTTGCTGTTTATAATTGGTCAAGAAGAAAAAAAATATATATTATTATTACAGATTCATGAATAAAACCAGTGTACGTCTAGCAAATTATATAATACAAGCTTATATGCAATTGTCACTTCATATTCAAACAATCAAAATGTAATGCCACTTGTACATGAGTCATGAAATAATAATGATATTTTTCAACCTCTATTTCTTTTTTCAAATTTTATTTTGGAGTTTTCTGAAAATAATATATATGCACATTGTAAGTTTTCCACACTGTTAAATTTGGGTCAGAAATATTAAAAAAGTGAAAACTTATGTGATTAAATTTATCATGTGGTATTTAGCACGCGTTCAGAATTGTTTTAACTTATACTTGAAGTTCAAAATATTATAAAATAATTGTTAACTAATTAAATAATATTCAATATTTAATAAAAATAACTATAAAAGACTTCGGCACTAAAAAAAAATAGAAATCTAGTATTTGGTTTGTAAATAGTTTACAAACTAATTAAATGACATTAACCAAAAACAATAAATTAAAATTTTTAAAAGTCAATTCAAAAATATGAAGTATCTTTGCACATTACAAAAGTGATGTTGATAATAAATGAAATATAAACTATAGTAATTTAATTTTATACCAAAGTAGTACAGAGATTGGCTATTCTAGCCCTAAAAAAGGAAGGACATGTATTTAAATCTCATAGGCTGTCTACTAACCTTTTGAAAAATTACAATACAAAATAAGTTGTTGACCAATAATCTGACGCAGCCTCAAGTCGTGTCTTGAATTAATTTATAGACCCACACTCAAAGTCTCCAACTTGTTATCTATAATTTTAAAATTAATATTTCTAGGCGGACCCTAATACACGGGGCACAATAATTTGAAACCAACAGGTTTGAGGAATTAGGATCATTTCAACATTAGGGATATCTTTTGCCTAAACCAACAATAAATGATTATGTTTATATTAAAACATTTGTTTTAATTTAAATAATATTTTATTAATACTAATATATATATATATATATATTTTTATCATTAAATAATAAATATAATTTTTTTAAATAAAAATAGACAATCTGATTTTGAACTCAAAATTTTTTAAGAAAATAAGAATTGACTAATCGTCCACCCAAAAACTTATTAAAAATGTAAGTAATATTTTATAATAATATAATTTCTTACAAAAAAACACACAGATAACTGAGAACAGACTGACCATTCAATCAAAAATTTATTGATAATTTAAATAATACTTTATAATAATATAATATAACATATGAAATATATATGTGGGATCAATGATGCAGCAAGAGACATGGTCTTGCCAGCCAGTTCTCATCAAATGAAAACCAGAGGACATAAACAATTTGTGATGGATTTGAAATGATCAAATCCCTCCCGACTGCATATAAGAAAAATGGTAGGGACCCATATGTTAATTATTACCCACAAGAGATGAATCTTGAATAAGTAAGCTGTTGATGATCTCAAGAGATGGGACCCTCTCTCTCCTCTCGTCTATAGCCTCTCCTAACATAAAAGTTTCCCAACCAAAGAGCATAAACCTTGATTCATCATCACCCTCTCTGGCCTTGACTTTGACAGATTCATCAAATCAAACAAACACTTCAAAAATATAACAAACACCACAAAAGCAACTCTCAGTCTCAATCTCATAACTTTTCCATGGTCATTTACTTGAACACCAAGTCATCTTTACTTTATTATACTATTACAATTATTGTACTAAGAGGGAAGGAAATAAATTAAAAAAAGTAGAGAGAGAGAGAGAGAGATAGAGGATGAAAGTTCGGAATCATTCTATAAAATTCCAACCCTAAACAGTTCAAAATTTGATCTTTTTGTATAACTACCATTTGTATTCCACGGCATATAGGTGGAGAAAAGATAAAATGAAAGGTGTAAAGATACAGCCTCAACTGGGACTTTAGGGGGGTAATGATGAGATTTCTGCAAAAGAAACGAGGAACATGTGAGAGTGATAGGAGAACGGTTTTTGAGAGAGCCAAGACAGCCATAAGTTTTGCAAGTAGAAACAAACATATGCTATTTGATGATTATGCAACAAATAAATAGATTATAGAGCATCATTAACTAAATAAATAGATCATCAAGCTCACAGAAAGAAACATAAGATCAGTTAAACGTGGAAAGCATAAGGATAATTGCATGTTCAAGTTAAGGAACATATTAGTGCAAAATCAGCAAGTTATACAATATAATATGCACGTAATCTGTGATACCTGAGATCCTTGCTTCAAGTTTTCCAGTTCTGTGTCAAGTAATCATAAGAGCAAGAAGCTGAGGGTGCACAAGGCAGATCAATTATCAAAACCTTTCAAGATGCCTGTTTCGTTGTCTTTAAGTGTGACATCAGCAATGAAGATGCTACCGGAATCACACCATCCACCTAATATATCCTTGCCGGAGCACTGCACCATGGATCAAGCCCATGTGACTATTGGAATCTATCCTATACTAACAAAATGATAATTATCATCTCATATGGCAATAAAACTGGTTATGAGTTGAAACCTGAGTTAAAACCTGGATAGATTATTAAGGCTGCACCTTTTGCTTCCATAATTATGTAGATGTGATAGCAAACACTAGTACAAGTTGAGAAGAAAGACAGACGAAAGCTATCACGCCAATCAAATTTAATGATATAATTTTACATTGATACAAAATTATGTTTCTCTTAATATAAGTTTTCTAGATGACCAATAACAACTTATCAGCCTTGGTTTCAATTCCTTCAGCACTTCATGCAGTTTTTAATGAAGAAAACAAGAGACAGCTGATTTGACGAAATTAGCACAAGCAGATTCTCATCCCTTGCATTGAAAAGTACTTTTTTGGTTGAAAAGAATGAATTAAAAGTTAGTATTCACAAGGTAAAAAGGGTTTTGCCCATTTGGAAAAGTGGGTATACAACTAGTTGCATGCCGAAATGTCTAAGAGGTCAACAAAATGTCCTCTATTTGAGGAAAGGCAATAGATTCTGAAAGTTTTAGTAAAAGGAAAGAAAGTTACTTGTGTATTTTTAATGAGCTATATCTGTCTGCAGGCTATTAAAACTGGACTGGTCCAAACCACTGTGTCATCGGTTCCCCAGCCCAATTGTAATTTGGTCAAATTACTAGTTCAAAAATATTAAAAAAATGATAAATAAAATTGCATGATTGTCTATAAATACAGGTTCAGACAGTGATGATTGTTGTTAAGAAGAAGCTAACAGATTATGTTTAAATTTGCAGTGTGTCTGCTCTGCAAACAGCATAAGTGTATATATAGAATTTAGAAGAATAAGGTACCTTACTGAACCCAAGCCAATTTGAGTCTCCTCTAAACGAAAATACCTTTCTGTTTTCAACCCATTGTCCACAGAAGGCCTGCAAGTATATTGTCTTAATTGCCATTATAACTAATGAAAATTCCAAGGCACTCCTAGCCAGCAAACTTTAACAGGGACGCTCCAAGCCAATAACAAGCAAATAAAGATTTGCCAATCTCTTTTGCAGTTTAGTTGCCTCTAAGCAAAACCCTGGTAGGAAAATAAACAGATCATGCCAAAGATCCAGTAAATTCAACAGCAATCACCTCATAATCAACCCCTTGTATATAGATATAATTGGAGTCAATCGATGAGAAAGCAAGGCCAGTAATCTGCAGTATAGACAAAAGAAAAGTTATGTAGCTGCAATTTCAAACCTGACAAGAATGCAAGTGAATGGAACTTCTGTAGCTTGAATAAAATTATAAACACTTAGACATGGAAGCATTTGCGCGGAAATTCCTATTACATGGCAAAATCTCCAGAAGAACCTAATTAGCTAGACAGCCACAAAAAGACTAAAATTTCTAAGAATAGTAGTATTCATGATTAATTGTAATAGGCATGGCTTGAACCTACATTTCCCTTCCAGAGAGGCCAGGAATTGGCCAGTTGGACTAGAGCCCTAGTCAGATTCAAGCAAATATTTGTTATCAGCCAAAAGCTCATCAGGTTCGCTTGGTTCCATGGTTCAAATCTAATTTAGTGAAGAAAGATACTTTCCAACCATGAGTTCGTTAACTAATTCTGCATGATAGTGCTCAAGGAGCTAATGGAGAACGGCGTATTTGAAGAAACAGCAGAACTATGGTGAGATCCAAAGGGTCCTTTTCATTGTACAAAGAGTTGAATATGAAGCACCAAATGAACAACAAAATAAGCATGAACATACAGTTTGATATAGAGGAAACCACCATTGAAAACTCAAACCAACCTCATATTTTGAACAGTTTATCCACCTTGACAGCGCTGACCATCTACATTCAAGATTTCAACACAAATCAGAGCCTCACTGAATTAATGTGATGACCTTTTTATTTTATGCATCAAAATTTTCCTTGCAATAATGTAATTGAGAGTGTCCTTCCGTCATCAACAACAATATATATTTACTAGTAAAATCCTCAAGTAGAGGCTAAACTGCTAAAAATAACTCTTTTCTGCACTATTTCTATCTTTCATCCCAATAATGAGGATCTGAGATTGCTTATTTGGTAACTATAAGCAACTTTCACACTCTATTCTGATTAGCTATTTGATACTCTAATAGGCAGCATTCTCGTTAAGGCATAAAGTAATTTGAAGCAATAAAATATAGGTACCATATTTGTAACTTTTGGAAGGTGTTTATTTATTATCTAATCAATGTACTTATTTACCTCTTACATTATCTTTATGCCATTCATTCCATCTCGTCTTCAATATTTACTTCATTGTTATATAGCAAAATATATATTACACTATTCTTTTTCTTATCCAGCATTGAAGATTTACATGTATAAATTGCTATAGATAATTTGATTGAAATGATTTATTTTAAAAAAATAAAGTATAATTGAAATAAAAGAATTTATTTAAGAAAACTACTATACTTGTTAAAATTAAGAGCAATATTAATCTAGATCATAATATATTTTGCATTAAATATATATTCATTAAACTTAACAACTATTTTTTATAAGGATTGTAATATGAAAGGATTAAGCAGAACTTTAGAAAGGTTTTAAGTTTCCTGAACTCTCGAGACCAAAAGATTCTCTCTTAATGATTCCTTAGTCCATATTTAAGAGATAAAGATTCTCTTTCAACAAGCCCTTCCTCGTTGTTCAGTATAAATTAAAATCGTAGAAGATCCCTCAGACACCTTAACTCTAATTTGATTTTACATTACCCAGACTGGTAACCAGATCCAACCTGGGGACTATTTGGGTACCAAAACAGGTAGTCATGAGAGATTCCAGCACTCGAAACGTTCTTGAAGATGTATCAGAAGGACTATGTGCTGCACTAGGTTGAGGTAGAGCAAACTATGACAGCTTATGAGACATAACTAACAAGAAGTTGTACGAGCTTTCTAAAGAGTTTTCAGGTGCCCACATATTACATTGGAAGGAAAAAGTAGTGCTTGTAAGGGAAGAGATGAAGAGTGGCCAGGAGCTGGACTGGGAAATGATCAAACCGATGCTAGTCATATGGTACCAAATATTCAACACAACTGATCAGGCTATAATACCTCATAACAACACTATTTGGTACTAATTGGGACTTCCAATTCCAATGATTACAGGACAGACTCACTACAAATTTTGGTACATCTGCAATATTACAAAATATACAAAAGTTTGAAACAGGGAAATTCCCTTTAGCATTAAAAGAAGAAATTATTCTGGTTATGTAGAAGAAAACAAAAACTGAGGCAAGAGCCACTTGCAGATTCCTTAGCTGCCTTGATATCAGCAAGGTATTTTCGGAAAATTCCACAACCAAAGGGTGCATTATGTTTTCAACTTCATCCACAGGACAACCTCTGTATTTAAAATAATCTGTCATTTCAATAGTTTTTTGGACTATACCTTTTAGTTAAAAAAAAAAAAAGTTTTTTGGACTGTTTCTTTTACACCCAGTTCATTCTCAATCAATACAAGCCAGAAAGAAGGTGATATTAATTAATTTATTTTAAACTTTTCCCATTAATGTAGTTGTTCAAAATGTATGTGCTATTTCTAGTTTTTGTTCATTATTTTTGCATTTTTTACGCGGTTATTATTTGTGTAGTTGCATGGTTTTATGGCCATCTTGTGAGAGGTTATTGGTGTAATCAGAGTAGTTTTATTTGCTCATGTAGTAGGCTAATTTTCTTCAGTTGTAGTTAAGCATAGCCATTATTGGTTGTTTTGGGAGTGAAAGGATTAAGCAAAATTTTTAATAAGTTTCAAGTTTACTGAACTCTAGAAATTGAAGAGTTCTCTTTCAATGAGCTTACCAATTGTTCAAGATAAGTCATAAGGAAAGAAAATCTCTAAAACACTCTACCCCTTGGCCAAATATGATTTTAACTTCTCAAAATAGGGTTGGGGCAGGACTCAAATTCTAGATTTTCAGCTCCAGTAATGGAGCCTCATGCTATCTAAACTACAAACTCCTAGCAATCTTATCCTTCGAGACTCATAACAGATTTGCATCTAAGGACCACAACTGATTAATTTTATGTTATAAGCACATTTCCTGCAGCAAAATACCAAACACTCTCAACATTTCTGCTTTTTACGAAAACAATAAAAAAATATTTTATTCCTTTAAATGATGCCTAATTATTCTCGTTTGCATAATGTAACAGTGATGAACCTGCGAGGATCATAAATTGTTACTGTACGATCAGCTCCTCCTACAGCAATATTACCAGTGAAAGAACTGCAGACTGAATAGATAATATCACCAACTGAACCACAAATTCGCTGAATGCAACCACCGTTTTCTCTCACTCTCAAGTCCCATATAGTCAGCTGCATGATGTCAAAAAAATAAGGTGTAGGACATAAGCTAAAGGAGAAACAAGAGCAAACAATGGAAAATAAACGGCTTATCTAAAATGTTCAAGCCTAGAGAAGAACGATTCTAAACCTGACAGCCCTCAGCAACAGCCAGCACGGAACTTCCATTCCCATGGCCTAAAGTCTGTATGAAGTTCAATGAAGATGGATAGGAGAGCCTGAAATTGATCAAATAAAAAAATAGTATGTAATCTGTATAGGATGACAACTAAAGATTGATTATGAAATAAATTCAAAAAATTTCATTCCATTTAGTTGAAATGCAAGGCTTTCAGCAGCATAATCACCAAGAGGTTTGCTCTTCTCAAAAGAAAACAAAAGAAGTAATTCCATAATTTTTAATGTTTATCTTTCAGAACAAAATAAACCGCAGGCAGCAGGAAACAGATAGCATGATGCAATAGTCAGATTATCTCTGATTCCAGATCTGATCAAATACATTCTGAAATGTCCAAAAGCAGATTAAAAATTTATTGCAAAGAACAAGTGCACAGAAAAAAAATTGATCACCAGATCCTTATCTCAAACCCTCCATATTCAAGTCACCAGTTTGATTATAGCTGCTGATTAAGGTTTTTTTTTTACTTGTATAACATTACCAACAAAAGAATCCCAAACAAACATCATCCATATGCAAACAAGTGCACACAAATTACCATTTCTAGGTATAAGAGCATTCAACATTGAACAAAAAAAAATACTCACGTACGTAAGGCACGGAGGTGGATATCTTGATCATAAACATCAATGCTTTTGCAGAAGCTACGAGCCACTGCCACCTGAAATTAGAGAGCAACAGGTAGATAGCTAAATGTTATGAAATTAAAGGGAAATGGCATGGAATTTAGCCTTTTCTCCTTTCATGACTAATACAAAATTCCATACTCTGGCTTGCATGTGGTCTAAACACATTCTATTTTCATTCAGTTCCTATATCTTAGTTATTAGATACATATATATATATATAGGAGAAAAATATCAGTTAGATTCCTCATATCAATGTTAGAATATAGTGGACGACCGCTTAACAAAAATCTCAAGTTCTGAAACCAATAATCCTTGAATTTCTCGTACTTTATTTTCACAACATAGAGTCGCGTCTAGAGAGAGTGAGCGTCTTCGCGTTGTGGTTTTCCATCGTCACCACTCCAAAGGTTGGGTCATGGTCGTGGGGCTAAGGAGATTCTTGTTTGTTGAGCAAAAATCTTTTGACGTTGTAGGGGACGGAAAGGGGATAAGGATTTTTGAGAAGGGTAAGGGTTTTCGGAAATCAATCTTCTTTCAGAAGGAGGAGTTGAAGTGGTTGATGAAATGATTCAGGGAGTTCAAATGGGTGAAAGGGGAGGTGGCATGGGAGAGGAGTCAGAGCAATAGCTAGAGGACGTGGTGGAAGGCATTGAGTAGTAACAGACGAGGGCATTTTTTGGTGTTTTCCGAAGGGAAGGAGGGACCAAGGGGGAGGATTAATAGGATTTTTCTACCAAAGGGATACAAGGCCGATGGATGGTGGCAGATGATGGAGGTGATTCATGAGGTGTTTGGTGTCAAGTTGGTGCCTCTAGAATGGGCTACGAAAAAGAATGATCTAGTTGAAAAAAGACTGGTTATCCACCACAATATAATGCCATCAAAGGTTAGATGTCCGGGATGCAGCATGGAGTTGGGGGTGCAACTGGAGCCAATGGAATGCATTTCGTTTGCCAAAGCCCTAAAGCAAGCAGAGAGAGCTACAAATCGGGTGGAGGAGAGGAGATTCGAACCCATTGCTGGACCTGAGTTTTTTCAAATTCAAAAAGGTATCTCCCAGGAGGGAGCGAAATGTAGTCATTTTGGGTGTAGTGGAAACAACAATGTTGTTGTCGTGTTGACGGGGATAAGATGGAAGTTGGACTGAAAAAGAGCGGAATGGACCTGAGGGAAGGTTCGATTGAAGTAACTGAAGTGGGCAGCAAACTTCCGTTGGCTGAAAAGGGTAAATGGGTAGTGAATGATGCATAGGTTGGACCTCTAGAAGACCTCAGCTCAGGCCTCGTACCCTTAGGGGAGCTGGAGGAGGAAAAAAGCAATTTTTGGCCCGATGTGGAGGAGAAGAGAAGTGGATAAAAGGGAGACTGTCCTGCCCTAAAGCCCCCGCTCAACTTATGAATTCAGCGTTTTTGTTTTCTGCAATTGATATCAGGAGTTGCTGAAGCTCCTTCGACGACTTCCTTCACTTCAAGAGGTGGAGATGGTGGGGAGAGCTGCAGGTTTGGTGAGGGAAGTGGAGGAAATTTTTGGGTTTGGAGGAGATGATTGGGGAAATAGCAACGAAGATAGGAGAGAAATTGAGGTGAATGAGGGGAGAGAACTGCAATTGATCCAACTGTTAGAAGAACCAATGGATGTTCTGTTGAATGAGGATGGGGGAGGGGAGTCTGAGGGAGGCTTACAACTGGTCGTACAATTGTTGAAGGGGTCAGAAATAGAAGAGAATAATGTGCGAGTGGGGGACCCATTGATGGATGGCGACTCTCAATGGGTGCTAGACAACGTGAGGAAAGTGAGTGGATTAGTGGGGTTGGAGTTTGGAGGTTCTGAGGGGAAAACATGGGAGCTTTTTCGTGAAATAGAGAATAAAAGGATAGAGGAGAGGGAAGAGAGAGTGAAGAAAAAAGGGAAGGGAAGGCTAGAGGTGGGACTGAAGGGCTGAGGGAGTTGAGAAGGCTAATATCTCTTGTAAACTATGATGGAAGAAAGAAGGGGAAGAGGAAAGGAGAGGAGAGCAGTGCAAATTATTAATTAATGATTGGTCGAATCATTTCATGAAATGTAAGGGGTATCAACGACCTTAAAAAGATACATGTTATCAATGAGTTGATGGAAACCAGAAGTAGTCTATCTTCAAGAGATCAAAGTGGAAATCGTAGGGTGGAGCTTGTTCGGAGTTTATGAGGCTGTAGGGAGATTGGTTGGAGTGCATTGCCTGCTAGCAGGAGGTACTATCATCATGTTTTTTTTAGATAAAAAGTATTAAAATATTATAAACAAGATACCAAAAGCAGCACCATCCATATACAAAACATTTATAATTGTGTTCGAGTGTCAACGACATTCCCAAAATCTTCCAACCTAACAATTGTCATATCCTAACAAGATGGAATCAAAATAATGCAACTATCTATCTTTTAACTTACTATTCTCTACCTCTCTACTTTCAAAATCTCTACTATTTCTTTCCTTTCATAGGACCCAAAAGATGGTCAATGGAATAATCTTTACAAAATTCCTCTTTCCATACAAACCTTCCCAAGCCCAAACCTACTTCCTAACTGACCTCGCATGATTCAATTAATGCCCAATAATTCGTAAATTATACACCATAAGTTGTAAGCAGTAAGACACTATAGCAAAATGTGATTGCATGACTCCACATAACAGTATCTATTGACCATGGTAAGACCCATTTTCATCAATTTGTCATTTGTCAAGATGCATTATTTGCAAGTTTCCCACGCAAAGAAAACCATTCTAGGGAGAACTTTATTTTTCCATATTTGGGAAGCCGGGAACAATCCTCTCCTGCACTGGCCAGCCCCTATAATGTGTGAATAATATGTCTTGACAGAAAATTCTTGTCTCTTACTTAATTTCCACAAAATCCTGTCATTACAAGTGTTGATCTGCTGAGTCTCAAGGGTTGCAGCAAATATTCATACTCATTCACCTCCCAATCATTTAAATTTTTGCTGACATTAACCAACCAAATCACACTTCCATTGACGATCTTATAAGTATCTTTAATCTTCATGTTTTTGGATTGAGCAGTCGCATATATACTTGGAAAATTACTCATGATACAGGTGCCCTCTAGTCAAACATCCTCCCAGAATTTAATTCGGTTTCCTTTGTCTACACACCACTGGATACATTCATTAAGCCTTGTCCAACCCATCAAAAATTTCTTCCACGGGCCATAACCATGCGGTCTGATCATTCTCCCAAGAATAAGCTCACTTGTAGCATCACCCCACCTGGCAGCAATGATTTTTCTCCATAGTTCTTCCCCTTCCTTAAAATAGCGCCAAAGCCATTTCCCTTGAAGAGCCATATTCATCTCCCATAGAAATCGAAACTGAATGGCTTCTATTTTCCTTGCAACCTTCACTGGAATAGTTACAGTGGAGAGAAAAAAAATGGGTAGGTTGATAAGTGTGCCCTTAATGAGTGCGAGTCTACCCCTTTTAGATAAAAATTTTCTTTTCCAACCAGCAAGTCTTCTCTCAATGGAGTCAATAACCAGTTCTCAAGTACAGGAATCTTTGTATTTAGAGCCCAAAGGGATGCCCAAATATAAAATAGGTAACTTGACAGCTTTGCATCCCATAATATTGGCTAAGTAGTTTTTATTCCTTGTATCCCCAAACTTCATCAATTATGTCTCCCTTAGATTAATTTTTAGGTCAGAAACCAACTGAAAGCACAACAAAATACATCTCAGATGCAAGAGATTTCTAACCTCTGGTTAACAAAAAATCAAGGTGTGGTCAGCGAAAAAGAAATGTGAAACCTGAACAGCATTTGTACCCTTCCCTACTATAATAACTTTTAGCAAATTCAAATCAATAGCCTTACTGATCAAAGCATTCAGTGCCTCCAGAATGATTAAAAACAATAGCAGTGAAAGGGGATCACCCTGGCGCAACCTGTGAGAAGCAGAGAAAAATCTGGATGGACTACCATTAACTAATATCGCAAAGGAGGTGGTAGTGATACAGCTGTGCATCCATTTCATCCATTTTTTGACCAAAACTCATTCTTTTCATTATATATTCGAAAAAATCCCAACTAATATGATCGTAAGCCTTCTCTATGTCTAGCTTGCAGAAAACTCTTTTTTTTTGCCTGAAAATCAACTCATCCACCACTTTGTTTTCAGCTATAACCGCATCCAAAATCTGTCTACTTCTCACAAATGCATGTTGGTACTCCCCAATAATCTATCCTAATTCCTTGGATAATCTATTAGCCAAGACTTTTGCAATTAACCTGTAAATGCATCCCACAAGACTAATGGGTCTGAAATCTTTAATATCCCTAACACCTCTCTTCTTAGCAATTAAAACAAGAAAGGTAGTATTAAGGGATCTCACAAATTTTCCAGAATCATATAAATCATGAAACAGTCCCATAACCTCATTCTTGATTAAATGCCAAAGTTCTTGTAAGAACATCATGTTGAAACCATCAGGGCCCGGTACCTTGTCGCCATTACACATTTACAAACTGTCCAACACCTCACTGTCAGTGAACTCCGCTTCAAGGAGCTGCCTACTTGTCATGGATAAGGATTTGAATTGTAACCCATCCAATCTAGATCATCTAGCACACTCTTCCGAGTACAGACCTGAAAAAAACTCCTTAGTAGCCTCCCTCATGTCATTATTACTTCAACTCTCTTATCCCCAATCTACAGCCCATCCAAGAAATTACACCTTCTACAGCTCGCCAAAGCATGAAAATATTTGATATTACAGTTATCTTGTTTCAATAATTTCTCTCTAAATTTTTGTTTCCACGATATCTCATCCCTACTCATCAACTTTGTCATCTTAACCTTTAGGTCGTCCCTTGCCACCCTCTCCCTCTTCATCCAACCCGAAAATATCATTTTTGCTGTCCAACTCACCTAAATCAGTGAATAGACTGTTGAGTTCCTCCCTTTCTTTTTCCCGTTCATTTTTGGTCCAATGTTTGATCACATCTTTTAGAGCTTTGAGTTTGTGCATGATTATGTACCTTTCCAATTCTTCTCAACCAAGTTCCTGAATCTTTCCATCCCCAACCATCTGTTATCCAGTCTAAATGGAACAGGGCTCCATTGAATACTATCGGAGATTAGACATAATGGAAAGTGATCCAAAAGTGGACATTGAAGAATTTTCTAGAAGACACATATTAGCTTCAGCAGAAGATGGAAGGAGATAAGAAAAGGGTCTATCCTAGACCAGGAGGGCGTGTCTCATTGATTGGACCAGGTCCATCTACCCCCACCAAAGGAAGGTCCACCAAACCCATTCTATCAATTACCTCAGAAAATTCCTTTGCAATGCTGGTCGAGAAAGTGTTGTCATTTCTCTCCTCCCTTCTCATACCATGTTAAAGTCCCCTCCAAAAATCCAATTCTCACTCCAATTTCGTTTAACATCCTCCAACTCCTGCCTCAGCTTTTCCCTTTCCTCTCTTATCTCACAGCAATAAACCCAGAGAAGATCCATTCAGCTCCTCCCCTACAATTGTGAAACCAACAAGATATAGTAATCTCCCCCCTTAACCACACCCACACATTTGACTCTCTCTTCCCTCCACATGATAATGATTCCACCAACCGATCCCCTAACCAAAATGGCATGCCAACCCACATCTGCTTCCTTCCATAAGCTTTTAATAATCTCATCAGAATACTCATCCAACTTGGTTTCTTGAAAACAAACAATCTCCAGTTTCCATCTAGCAAAGCAGCCTCGGAGAATCAGATGTTTTCCCCAATCGTTTAATCCTCTGACATTCCAAGACACTATTTTTTCAAAGATTAAAACAACAGTTTTACTCCCCCTACCCTCTCCCCCCTTATCCTCCTACCTTCATAATTTACTATCGATTCCAGTCTTTTGAGTTCTCGCTTAGTACCCACACTCTGTTTTTTCTTATGTTTTTTTTCCCTTCATCCTCTTTCTTTTGGTCAGAAATTCTTTTTTCAATTTCAACATAAAACGAAAAAACATGTTCTTTCATACCTGCCTAGGAGATTCCAATCACCCTGCTGAACTTCTAGATATTTTCTAGAACCCAAATCGAACTCCCAGCTCTATTCTCCTCTGTCAGGTCAACACTATCCAAGCTCAAAGACAAAATCTCCTCAATTTTCGGGTCTGGTATCATATTAATCACCTAGCTTGCATCCTCCACCAGAACCATCGCCAAGCCATCTTCTCTGTTTTCACCTTCATTGCAAGATTACATCTCGCTTCTGGATCTGTAAATTCTTCTCTTTCACTTTCAGAGGCACAAGAAGTAACATCAATCTGCCTTACTTGTGTAGGATCCTTTTTCCGATCCTCCTCATCACAATCCTTCTTCTCCGAGTTTCTCCCACCGACCTCCTCCATCATGATCACAGAAGGAGGATGTACTTTTGTGTGAAGTCACTATAACTAGCAAATGCTCCATCTCCTGCTTATTTAAGGATACTAGGAGTGGTTTCAAATGGTTGTTTACAGGTGTCTATTACAAAGGTGAGGGTAGTTATGTCTTTATGGGCGGATATGGAAGAGAGTAGGGAGAAGTGGATGGGGTCATGGGTGGTAGGAGGTGACTTCAACATGGTTCTGAAGAGGAGTGAAAGAACTGGAGATCACTTTCACAGCCGTTGTGTAGAGGAATTCAAAGAGACTTTAGACAGGTATGACATTATTGATCTCCTTTTGGTTGGTGGTAGATGGATGTGGTCTAACCAAAGGAAGAACATGTCATGTTCCAGAATAGATAGATTTGTGACAACTACTGATATTCAAGAAGTTGTTGTTAACGTATGCCAGAAGAGACTGAATAGATTAACATCATATCACTTTCCTATTACTTTGGAATCAAATGGAATCAGGTGGGGACCATGCCCGTTTAGACTGGATGATAAGTAGCTGAAGGTCAATGAGTTCAAAGACAGTGTTAGAATCTGGTGGGCAGCGGTCAGCCCAGATGAGAAGGCAAGTTTCGAAATGGCTCAAAAGCTGAAATTGCTGAAAACAGAAATAAAAATGTGGTGCAGGGAAGAGGGGCGCAGGTATGATTTGAAACTGAACTCCTTGCTTGACGCTCTAGAAGCCTTTGATTTAAGAGGGGGAGAATGGCTCAAAGGAAGATGTGGTGCAAAGGGAAGCTGTGAGTTAAAGTGGCAACTTGCTTACAGTTGGAAGAAATAAGTTGGAGACAAAAATCTAGGGTTAGATGGGTGGTGGAAGGTGACCATAATACCAGTTTTTTCCACTGCCTGGCCAGTCAACATAGAAGGAATAATTTTGTGAGTTCAATGTTGTTTAGGGATAAGTTTGTGGAAGGGAATAAAGAGCTGGGAAGGGAAGCAAGTAATCATTTTGCTAGAATGTATGAGGAAGAGTTCAACTGGAGACCATCTTTGGATGGCATCAATTTCTGTTCTTTGGATGAGTCTAGTAGGCTGTCCTTGGAAGGTTGCTTTTCTGAAGATGAGATTTTTGAGGACTTGAGGGCCTGCAAAAAAGATAAGGCGTCAGGTCCCGATGGGTTTAATATGGGATTCCTCCAAGAGTTTTGGGATGTGGTTAAGGATATTGTGGACCTATTTAATAAATTTCATCGGTCCGGATCCTTTGTTAAGTCCTTGAACTCTACGTTTATTGTTCTTGTGCTCAAGTTGGAAGAGCAACTGATATTAGGGATTTCAGGTCAATTAGCTTGATTGGATGTGTTTACAAGTTGATAGCCAAAGTCCTTGCAAGGAGAATGGCTGAAGTCCTTCATATGATTGTAGGTGAGAATCAATATGGTTTTGGGGGAAGACAGATCCTTGATGTAGCCTTGATTGCCAATGAAGTGGTGGATGAGTTACTTAACAAGAAGGGGATGGGGTCTTTTGTAAACTTGATATGGAAAAGGCATATGACCATGTCAATTGCAAATTTGTGGACTGTATGCTCATGAGATCGGGATTTGGTATCAAATGGAGAAAATGGGTCAAAGTAGTGTATTTCCACCACCTCCTGTGATGGTTAATGGTGGGCCATTGTCTTTCTTCTAGGCTTCTAGAGGGTTATGACAAGAGATCCACTGTCCCCATTACCCTTTATGGTGGTTATAGAAGGGCTGAGTAAAATATACTCAAGACTAGAGACATTGATTTATTCCAGGGCTTAAGTGTTGGGGTGGGGTAGAGAAGAGAAGAGCTGACCCATCTATTATTTGTTGATGATGTACTTCTATTTTGTATTCTAGAACGGGGTGCGTCGTTGAATTTGAGGTTTACTCTTATGGGCTTTCAGCTGTTTCTGGTCTTAACATCGATATAGTTAAATCCAAGCTAGTCAGATTAGGCAAAACGGAGGAGCAGGTGAGTTTGGCCACTGTATTGGGCTGCAGAGAGTCTAATCTCTCTATTAAGTACTTGAGCATTCCCTTGGGGGCCAACTATAAAAATACAAGAACATGGGAGCCTGTTGTTGACAGATTTGATAGCCAATTGGCTGGGTGGAAAGAAGGGCTTCTATCTAAAGGTGGACAGCTTACCCTCATCAAGAGTACTTTGTATAAATTACCGATACATTATCTCTTTTTGATTTCCATCCCGGTTAGTGTTGCTAAGAAATTGGAGGCGATCCAATGCAGATTTCTATGGGGTAATGTGAATGATAGACGGAAGTTTCACTTGGTGGCTTGGAAAGAGTTAAAGAAGCCTCTTGCTATGGGTGGCTTGGGTATCCTTTCACAAAGTTAAAATCTGAAATGAATTTTCACTTGGTGGCTTGAAATGAATGTGACTCTTCAAGGTAAATGGTTGTGGAGGGTTATGGCTGAGGAAGGGATTTTATGCCAAAGGGTTATTACTGCAAAGTTTGGAGTGGAAGGCAATGGGTGGTTCACTTGCTCGGCGTTACACTCTCAAGGGAAGAGTTTGTGGAAGAAAATTGGGGCTGGGAAGGAAAAAATGGTGGAAAGTGGGAAGAGGTTAGAAAGTTTGTTTATGGACTGATCGGTGGATTGAAGGGGGACTGCTCAAGAATCAATTTTCCCAGATTTACAGCATTGCCCAAAAGAAAGAAGCAAAGATCTGTGAGTGCTATGAGGAAGTGTGAGGTGGAAGGGGAGGGTGGCAGGTCTTGATTTCTAGAAACTTGAATGATAGGGAAGTTAATGAGTATGAAAGGCTGATGGTTGTTATTTCGAGCATGACCTTGGAAAATAATAATGATGAACCTGTGGAAGCTAACCAAAAATGGTCTCTTCACAACAAAATCTTGGTATCACTGGCTTATTAAAAGCAACAGTGAGACAGTGTGATTTCCTTATAAATAGGTTTGGAAGATGAAAGTCCCTCCTAGGGTCTCCTTTTGCATGGGAGGCATGTAAGGAGTGTATCTTAACCATTGATAAACTGAGAAGTAGGGGGATGATCCTAGTGAATGGTTGTTTTATGTGCAGAAAATAAGGAGACCTGTAACCATGTTTTGCTTCGGTGCCCAATGGTGTATGACCTGTGGTCTGTGGTATATAACATTTTGGGATTAATTTGGTGGTGTCTGGGTCGGTGAGAGAAGAATTAGAAGCTTGGAAGTTTCTGAAGGGGAGATGTATGTTTGCTGATATGATTCCACTATCTATCTTTTGGTTTGTATGAAAGGAAAGGAATAGTAAGGCTTTTAAGGGGATTGAAGATGTGAGAGGTTTTGATGTACTTAAAAATAGATGGATCACCCTTGATCTTGGTATATAAGACCCTTGATTTTTTGTTGTTGGGTTTGGTCAAGGAGGAATTTAAAAACCTTTTTGCTACAATGAATACTTCGTAAATTTGTACATGGGTTGCACCCCCTTGATGCTCATAGTTATATACTTTCCATTTTGTATTTCAAATATGTATATATACATATAAAAATTAATCATAATTTACACACCTAATGCATGATAAGATCAACTTTACTTGAATCATCCATTCTATAACTACAGATTTATATTCCTGCTTGTCAAGGTATAAAAAAAAAACCAACTTAAATTTGATATGAAATTAACTGGGAACTTGAATATTATTCTTGGTTCAAATTTTGTCATATTTATATTGTATATTATTCCTGTTATACTAAATTAGAATTTGAAACAAACTCAACGTTGCAGATATAAAGGCACAATCAACCATCTTTTGCAAATGATGCCACCATTTGCAAGGATCATGTTATAGTTTTTTTCCAAAATTTACAAACTTATTTTTGAATATATATATATATATTTTGTTCCATTAAATTTTGGAAAGAAAATAGGTCACTTGATAGACATGTGCTTGTGCATTGTCACTGACACGTGATAACATGAAATAAACATACTAGATGAAAAAAAGCCCTAAATTCAAAAACTAATGGTTTGAGAATGTACCAAAATATTAATATTAATAAACTAGTATAGATCAGCAGAATAGTCACAGATTGAAAGACTAAGTAAATGGTTGAAAGTAACATCTTTAGGGGCAAATGCAAAGAAAATATTATCAAGATGTCCTTGGTCAAAAGATGTGCCAGGGAAATTTCAAGTGCCTATTCTTTTAGCAATCCTCAACAAGAATGGTGCCAAATTTATGAAATACTTGAAGATTCCACACCATTGAAAATATTGCCATGACAGACATAATCTTCACAATGTAAATATTTTGTATAGAGATGGCACCCCCTTGATGCCATATACGTAATATACATGTTTTAATTTTTAAAAAAAAGGACATAATCTTCATAATATTAAGTAGACGACATTCTGTAGTATTAGGTTATGTAACTATGTTTCCTAATAAATTCTTTCCTTTGATACAAAAATATGGTGTTAAGAAGCACTATTTTTACAATTTTATGTAACCCGAACACAATTTTTTACAAGTCTGTCAAAATATCAATTAACTACTCACAGTTTTTCCTGATAACTCACCCCTGGTTAAACATTTGAAAGAATCAGAATATATGAAATTCATTATGTAATTTGGCAGAGTAAAAAAGAAGGAAAGATAGACGGAAATCCACAATCATGGGGATCGAAAACACACAAAACCAAAATCAGAGGGTTTTAAAGAACTCAATCGCAAGAAAAGATCTATCTAGTTTTATCATTAAGCAATTTGAAAAATGAAATTATAGTTTTGCCTGTGTATTTATAGGAAATAACAATGAAATGAGAATCCTGACTATACATGAAAAAACAAACCTATTTATATGACAAATCTTTACTAGTAAGTAGGAAAATAATTCTAAATAGTCCAGCATCACTAGTTGAGTAGACAATTAAGGTACCATGGACCATTGACCTGGACTGAAGGAGAGCCCTGCCCAACTACCCTCTCCAACACCACAATCCCGAGGTAAAACTGAATAAGTAAGCTTATCAGCATCTGAAAATGTCAAAATAAACATTGGTAAGAAACACCTGTTATGAAACCAACTCAGGAGTGGAGTCAAACAAATCCACCAGAAATTCACAAACATGCATATTGGTAGGATTTAGTAACTTTGCTAATTTGACTACAAGCATCATTAAAAGATCCTTCAAGCCTGGTGACCCTCTTAACAGATGGTCCTAACTAGTAAATAATTGAAACAAAAAAGGAACGGATTAGAAAATCCACCATAGCCGGAAAGCAAAACAAGGGGAAGAAAAGAGGAAAAATGTTTTCCTTGGATTCCTTTTGAACAATCAGCAGAGAATTATTAACTAACCTGAGTTGATCTAGAAGAAACAGAAAAAAACTGGGATTTAAATTATGGCAAACCATTAACCATCATAGCAATAGATTGAATCAAGGATAAGAATAAACCAATAATGATTAGGTGCCTATGGAACTTTAAGGAAAATATTTTTTTGTACTCATCAATGGGATGGAAAAGAAACATGAGAGGGTCTTGCAACACCTCATAGGAAAAGAAAATGATTTATTTACTATTGCTTTATGTGACCATTGCTATGGAAGAAGACCACTCAAGAAGGCCTCACCCCACAGTGGCACATTGCTACCCAGTTGTGTTTGTAATTAATCAGTTTGACCTGAAAGGATAGATATCTATTTTCTCACTTCTAGGTCAGGCACTGGTTGCTAAAAATCAACTTGCAAAAGAAGTAAACTTGGCAACAAAAAGATGAAATTATATATCGATTTCTGAATTTCAAAACACTGAACATTGTCAAGATTTATGACCGTGAAAAATTTTCTTCTGACTTTACCATAAATTATGCAATATCCATAAGATAGATAAAGAGTATGTACCTTTACCACTACCATCCAGTTTAGATACAATAAGGTGACCATAAGAATCTACACTTCCCAGTACCAAATTGCCAGGGCCTACAATGTAAATTATTCAGAGAAGAGAAGTCAAGAGACACGATAATGAAAGTTGTTCTTAAATCAATTAAGGAAAAATTGTCTGCACAGTATTATCTGATACGAATGAGTTCTTTGTCAAAAGAAAAAAAAATGCCAAGGAATTCCAAAGATAGATGCCTGTGGCACTACCTAGTTATTTTGACGATCCAAATCTTTCCAACAAAAAAAATATATAATCACGATTTACACTCCAACCAGAGCCAGGGTGGGCAAAAAAGGCACATGCAAAACTGCATCAAAAATAAAATAGACAAGATATTGCACCATGCAGACAATAGAATAATCCAATATGACGTCACAGGGTACATGATCTGATGTTCCCTAAAGCTTTTAAATTGAAGTGCTTGAACTATGCCCAACAGCATATAAAAAGAAAAAGGGAACAATGACTGGAAGAAGAAAACAATTATAAAGGACATAATATCATTTGCATAAGTATTGATTGACTGCTTTAAACGTCACATAACAGCTTTTCTACACGACAGCTTTTTTCACTAGAGATAAATCATAATCATAAGACAGAAAATTAAATCTGAACCATTTGATCACGATTTAATTAGAATTAAATCTGGGCCGTCTGTGCATGCGGGAACGGATCTGCGCCGTCCAATCGCGCGCACGCGGATCGCCCACGTGGCCCGTCCCCTGGTCAGCGTTTCCTTGCCACGCGGCGCGTCCTGGTTGGCCGGGGCTGCTGATCGGGCCGCTGACGTGGCTGCTGACGTGGCACAATTTTTTTAAATTACGTTTTGACCCCTGATTTCCGATTTTCTTTTTAAAAATACCTCCATAATCCAAATTTTCACCCATTTTTTCCAAAATCAATTTCAATTAAATCCAAATAATATTTTTACCCAATTTTATCACTATTATTATTTTTATTTTCATTAAATTAAATTAAATAAAAATCAAACAAATAAATAAAAATAAAAATAAATAAAATAAAAAATTTTATTTTTATTTGGGTGTTACAATGTCGCCAAACAGTTAAACAGAGAATAAATGCACATACCAAATGCGAATAAAAGACCCACTTACTCTCAGCCTCATTGAGTACTATACTTTGGATTTCTGAACGATGAGGGCATCGGTTGACTAACATAGAGTCCATAACCTAAAAAGGGAGCAGGACTAACATATAGTTAATTTTTCTTTTTCCTTGTTTCCTTTAGAATATAGTGACTAATTCTTTAAGAAAGGGACAACACAGGTTAATGTCATAAACAAGTACCACTGTCTGTACAGGGATGAGAAGGCTATCTTTCCCTTTGCTGATGAAAGTATCTTCCATTGATATCTATAAGCAAAAAGAAATAAGTAACTAAAATCATTCTTGTATTTAGCAACCAAAAACAAAATAAATAAATAAATAAAAAGAGTCATTCTAAGAAAAACATCCACCTGGACTGTGGCATATCAGTAATCAAACAAGTAGAGGTCCAAAACAGATTGTATTAGAAATCATGAATAAATTAACACAAATGTGTCCAACTTAATTTCAAAACCACCACATTCATCTCAACCCAAAAAAATACGCCATGAGGTATGGGAGGCTGAAAGTAAGGAAAAAAAGAACAAGTCATCAAATTTGAAACTAAATACTTATCATCTTCCATAAAGTTCCTTTCCATGTTCTTGGAAACTGAGCAACTATCCATAGAAGCACAAGCATTCTTCCCAAGCAAAGTATTCTCTCTCACACAAGCACATGATTCTTCCTCATGACTCAACAGAATTCATACCAATAACTTCGCAAATAATACATGTATACACATGACATGAGCACCAAAATGTGAAAAATTAAATTATTGTTCTAATTCTACTTTGAATTTCACTTTTCAAGTGAGATCAATTCCTATTATCTACCAAAAATTTTTGAATTAAATATAACTTTTACAAATGAATTTCACAAAATTTACGTATTTGTTTTAAAGGAGTAAGCCAAAATGGTTTTATTCTAACACTCAAAATTTGCTAAACAGAATCAGAGATCTAACCTTACCCAACATGTCCAGTTAACATTCATTCAATCAAAGAACATATGTTAACACAAAAGAGAAGTCCAGTGTTTGTGTATATTCAAGGTAAAAGAACAGTACCTGGAGCTTGTAGACCTGACAACCGGAAGCTATGTAGACCCAACAAGAAGAGCCGTCAACATTAGCCTAAACACAAAATACAAATAAACTGAATTCACGTGAGGTAAATAATTGTTAGAAAAAAAGAGGAATTTGAAATGTAAAAGTAAAATACATGGAGAGCCAGGCGAGTAGACTGAAGATTAGCAGGAGATGGGTTCTGAATGAGAGTTGACGGTACCACCGCTTTTCTCAGACTACTGGCCTCCAACTCCATTGTCGTCTTCTTCGCTCCGCTTGGTTCCTCTCTCGTGTGTTTTTCACGGTCGATACCGGATGTGGCGTTTCCGGAGAAAAAAGTTTCGTTGGGAGTTGCAGCCAGCGGGAAGAAGTCGGGTTTTGTAGTTTTACTCGGCCACCTGCAAGGGTTTTAGGGTTTAAGGGCCCCGACCCATTTCTACCGCCAATCAAAGAGCCTGCAGCTTTCAATAGCAAGTTGGACCTTGATCACTTGTTAGAGGTATTTAAGTGTGGTGTTGAGTTTAACGAATTTGAGTCCTCTGATTTTATTACTTAATTTGTGATGTATGATTTTACTTAACTCAGAATTAGTAAATAAATACTTGTAATTACACAATACTCAACCTAATACTAAAATTATAGTACTAGTTCGAGGTTGAGACATATAAGCCCATGCTGAGTATTAGAACAACTAAAGATGCAATGGATAGTGTGCTAAAAGAAGGTATTAAATTTAATCTAGTTTATTTTTTAATTGTAAAAAAAAATATATTAATATTTTTAACTGTTATACCTATTTCAATTAAAATAATATAATTATCATTTTTTTTTTCTAAACAAATACATCACTATTAAATAAAACTAAATTTAACTTGATCATTACAATCCCACCAACATATTAAAAAATTATAAATTCTAATATTTTATTAAATCAAATATTATAAATTAATCATGATCAACTCAGAGTTCACATAAAAAATAATAACTTTGTTTTTTAGTGAAATTAAATTCTCGCAACTCTCAAGTAAAAAGCAAGGATCTTTAACCATTAAACTGTCATTTTAGAGCTAAGATTTTGAACACATAACAAAGAACTTACAATCCATCCATAACTTTAATCTTTTCTTCAAATTTATATGAATTCTGCATAAAAGATACTTCTATTCCATAAAATTAAAATTTAAATCAATTTTAACATAATATAATACAAAAATTAAGAATTGAACTCTCAAAAATCCAAGTCTGACCAATAAGTTTTTTTTTCCATTTAAGGAGTCATCATTGAATCCATGCACGGTAAGGTCAAAAAACAACCTTTCACAAAGTTTAAATCTGAAAAGAGTTGCCCTGTCGTACTATGGTTATGATCCCTTTAGGTCTCAAGCAGAATCCCTAATCACACACTAAATCCGATTATAAATGAGATAAGCTGAAAACATTACCAACACATCTACTGGAGGGAGATAAAAACCATGCAGAAACAGTGAAGCTGAAAAAAAAAACACCACTAAACCCAAGCCCTTGTAACTCATAGCTCGTTTAAGTATCTCATACAATCTGCACAATTTATCAAAGCCATGTCACTGAACCATTTTCATCAGATGAAGTTTTCGCTATTTTTCCCTGAGTTTGGAAAGCTGCTACAAGATATTAGGATTTCCTAATTCATTAATAACGAGTGTGACAAAGGAGAAAAAGAATATTGTCAGAATGAGAGATGTAAAAGAGAATAAAATGTCATTCCTATTTTCACACTGCAATCAGTTTCAAGGCTAACAACGAATGGCAGCTTCAACACAAAATGGAGAACTTCCATTTAGCTGAAGTCTGTGTCTGATTCCTTAAAATTCACTAGAAGAAGAAATATATTACCGACAATGTGCTCCCTTCTTCCTCTGCCAACATTTTTCTGCTTCCTCTAATACCTTGTAAGCTGTTCCATAATGCCACTCCAAAATAATACTAAAAAATAACAATAATCACAAAAACATCATAAATGATAATGATCTTAGACAAAGTTTCAGACTTAAACCAATAACCATCCAATTATAGATTGGGGCAAAAAAGACAATATTTCCTCTCAAACTAAAATTAGGTGATACTCCTGCAACGAAGAAAGAACTCATCCTCAACAAATCTTTGCCATCCAACTATGGAAAGAAATCCACAAAGCCACCAATTCTACAACTGTGCTTGTCTTCGCATAAAAACTTAATCATCAAACATAAGCCATTTTCATGAGTTCATTTGTCCATCATAGGGAAAAGTATGAAAACAACTATTCCTGCAAAAAACCATTAAATAGGAAACAAAAATTTGTAACAAGGTATATAGGAAAAAAAGAGAGAAATTAGTTGTAAACATGAAATGTACATTCTCAAAAACAGCATTTTCATAGCTTATCAACCAGGTTCTAGAAAAGCACCCATAACATTCACTTTCGAGGATAAAGCAAAATATCTGCAACATAGCAACAACATAAAATTCAAAATGGCCATCCTCAGACATTATGGCTTGTAGACAGAAATAAAATAAAATATACAGCTGCAGAAACATAGGAACGCAGTACCATAATTGAGTATTAGGTGTTAAAGAATCCCATAAATGCTCCTTAGTTGAATATTGGTGATATGCAATCAAAGAACGAACATTCTTTATTTGAGGAAAAGAAACACAAAGCAAAGTTCTAGGCAGGAAAGTCATACAAGACAGGGTAGCAACACCATAGGAGAGAAATAGGTTCACATGGTTCCCAAAATATCGCTGATAAATAAACTAAAAACTGATATATACTGCAAGGCTAAGCACAATATAACCATAACAATAATGAAAAATGACCTACATAGAGCACAGATAAGTCAGTCCATCATGCGGATTTACCAAAACACGGTAGTAAAAATCAAAACAATAGAAGCCCAGACTGTAGTCTGACACTTAAACTCAATAGTTCTAAATATGCTCAAACAAGAAAACAAAATAAAAGGAAGTAAACAAAATTATTAGCCATTTTGAGATTTAGGATTTCAAAATAGAGATGCTTAATAGCAGTGACAAAAAACAGACGCCCTCAGATCTCATAGCTCAATTGGCTCATTGGTGGACTTGAACTGGTTTTCATTGAGAGCCTATCTACATCATCCATGCCAAGGAAGGGAGACAAACAAACAGATGGATAGATAGAACAAGATAGAGAGGGAAGAAGAAGAAGAAGAAGAAGAGAAAGATAGAGTGAGATGATGAGAATGAAGACAAGATTGGTGATCATAAACAGGCTCAGAGTGAAATACCAGTCATCAACCTCTTTAATATATCTTTTCCATCACTGGGCAGTTGTAAAAAAAAATAATAATAGTGTAACAAAAGTCAATATCTATAAGCTAAATCATTATACACCGAACAGAATTAGAATGGGAAAGGACTGCAAGGAGCATTTCCAATAAATATGAGAAGATAAGAAATATAAAAACATGTTTCCATGACTTACAAATCACCGTCTGGAAACTCACCCAAAAATATTTACAGTTGATATTACATGATAAAGTCCGAATAGTGCTCCTTTATTGTGCATTAAATTATATATAATCCAATAAGTATATTCTTCATGACACAAAGCAAGGTGATAGGACTTGATTAGTCACATAAGACTCAGAAGAAATAGCAAAGGACACCAATAGATTGACTATTCACAGGGACACGTTGCAAGAATTGGCATGTCGTAAAGGTGGAATTTACAAAACATAGCAAAGATAACTCACTCAACCCATAATGCAAAGTCTGAACATGGAAATCCCAAGTTACAGAAGTAGTTTCTCTGCCTGTTGGTCAGATGCTTAATTCAGTAGCAAGTTTAAAATATGCTGAAATGACGGAAAATAGCAATGCAGGATAATAATTTACTTGCCAATCATGAGACAGGTGAATCTTAAGATAGAGATACTCCATAGAGAAGAGAAACTACAACCGCCCTCAGATCTCATAGCTAAAATTGTTCACTGGTGACCTGAACTGGTTTACATTATGAGCCTATCCACATCATCATCCATGCCAATCAGGGAGAAATATAAATAGATAAATAGATAGAAAAAGAAAGAAAGAAAGAAAGAGAATATGATGACAATGGTGATGATAATGAAAAGGCTCAGAGTGAAACCCGAATCATCAACCTCGTCAATATGTTTTCCATCATTGGGCGTTTGCAACCAAGAAAAACATTAAGTAATTATATATACACCAAGAACTGCAAGAATGAGAACCCAGCGCGTATATACCATATATGCGAACATGTAAAGCAGAATTAAGAAAAAGAAAAGTCAATGAGAAACTAAATCCGATAACTCCAAACACATAACAAAAGTCGTTCCTAGAAATAATAATTTGAGCAAAGTTAAATGACGAAAAAAATAGTGGGTAGCAAACTGAAGGCCCTCAGATCTCATAGCTTTTAAACTGATCATCCGCGGATTAACGCTAATGGAATCCACCAAAAGCCCCTGTGCACACCGCAGCGCATTTACCTGTGCAAGCGTGCGAGGGTATATATTTGTGTGTGTGTGTGTGTGTGTGTGTGTATATATATATGTATAACCACGAGGAAGATGAAATGACGTAGCGGTGGCGAGCAGTGACCAAGCAGATGAACGCAAAAACGCCCAAAAGCAACCGCTCTACACATATCTTCTGCATCATTGGGCCAAGAATTAGGGTTTACGAGTTCAAAGTGCGCCTTACAGCATACATTGGAAACAACTAGTTTTTCTTTAAAACCCTTAAAAATAACGGCAGTACAGAGAGGAGAAACTACGAATACGCGCTTTTGCACTCAGCTCAGATCTTCTCGACGCCGACGGAGACGGAGCAGCAGTTGACAGGCAGAGAGCGAGGAGAAAGAGCGAAGATGCTAGGGTTTATAAAGATTGGTGCCATAAACTACTAAAATACCCTTGATTTCGGCATGAAATATCATGCTATGTAACCGCTCAAACTTATGGGCAGTTTACTTTTCTTTTAAATTAATACGACGTTGTTGACTGCCGTTTCAAGCCTGGGCTTACAAGGATTCGCCATTGGGCCAAAACTTTTTTAAGCCCAAAATTTAAGGTCATTGTAAAAATAACAAAAATTATATTAAGTATTATTGTAAATAATATTCTCTAAAACAATTTAGAAAGAGTAATTTAGTAGTTAAAGTTTGATTTAATACATAAAAATATTTTTTTTTATTTTATATATTTATACATATTTATGAGAAAAGCTAAATAAAAATTAAATATTTGTTAAATAATTAAAATACAAATAAAATAATTTTTCAAAAAAAAAATAATGTTCTAAAAATTTCAACGTCTAATATCATATTCACTGTGATAGCTTGAAAATATTTTTGAATTAATTTTTTAAATTTGATACATTTAATTTAGTTTTGCATGTATTTAAAAATATATAATAAAATTACTTACATAGTTTAGAATCAAACGGAAAAAAAAAATAGATAATGATAAAATAGCTAGAATAAGCATGAAGAGACATGAAAAAATGTGAGAATCTTTTAAATAAAGTGGTATAATAAAAAGTGATAACTATTAGATAAAATGATATAACAAAAAATAACAATTTTTAGATGAAATGATATGTGAAAAGTAGTAACATTTTAAATGAAGTGGCATGTGAAAAGGTCTTTTAAATAAAACAACATGTAAAGAGTGGTAAACTTTTAAGTGAATTGACGTGATGAAATATAACAACTTTTATATGAAATAGTACGACGGAATGGTGACAACCTTTCCCTTATGACTCCCCATTCCTATAAATAGAGGATAGAAGAAGAGAGGAATGGACATTTTAGATGAGAGAAAAATAGTGAAAAGCATAGAGGTGAAGGAAAAAAGATAGAGTACCAAGTATGTGATATTTAAGAGTATTTTGAAGTTTTAGATAAAAACTTTGAGAAAATTATATTAAATTTATGAGAGCAAAGAAAGAGAAAGAGAATAAGAATATGGATCACGATTAAAAAGAAGTTATAAACTGTTAGAAAAATAAACTTTTTCTTAAGTTTCGAAGTTTAGTTTCTCTTTAATTTTTTGGATTAGTTTTTGAGTATTATGTTGGATATTTTTTAGTCAAAAAGTTGCCAAAAATCATCTCAAAACTCTGCTAAATTTTTTGGAGAAAAAAATCATAAATAAAGTTAGAACTCTGCCGGAATTAAAACTACGATGGTTAAGGAGCTAAAATAAGTAGATATTATGAATTCATAACCTACGTAATTTTGAAGTATTTTAGGTATTTTTAGTATAAAAATATGTACGTGTTTTATTTATCTTATGTATTTGTTAAGTAAATATTTGTTAAAGATTATTCAATATAAGTATTATTTTGTTTTGTATTTTCGAAATGTGATTTTGATATGTGTGCATCACTCATTATGAAAAAAAATTATTTCGAAAACACCTACATTATGCTAGAGTTCAATCTGGTCGTACATAACTATTCCGTGTTCGAGTGTATTAGCGAAGTAGTAAGTGTGTACCCATATATAATCGTTCTGTATTCAGGTGCATGGAGAAACAGTCTGATCTGCGTGCCCTAATCGTTCTGTGTTTGGGGAGTAGTAGTGTTTCAAGGAACTCATGTATGTCGTTCCGTGTCCGAATACATAGAGAACCAGTGATAAGTATATGTGTTATGCATAATGTATGGTAATTAATTAATCCTCCATAATAGTGATGAAGTATACAACATGAATCTATTTTTTGATTTGTGCCTTCATCTTCTGATTCGTATCTGTTTTGAAAAAAATTATACGATATATGTTTTGTTATGTATAAAAAAACTATATATTACATGTACTATACTGTGATTTCATAATATTGTTTATTGAAATATTTTATTTCACCCCTTACTACCCTCAAGATACTGAAGATGTAACGGCCCCGGAAAATATTAAAAAAGAAATGAGTATTTAAATATATCGAATGCGGAAGCGAGATCAAAATTTCAGTTAACATCCCTTACACGAAAAAACCCAAAAAAAACGTACTTAAAATATAAAAGGTTAAACTAACTAAGAAAGAAAACTCGAAAATAAACTATGCGTATGACTACAGAGTCTCTAGGCATCCCCTTCGTCGTCCTCCTGCGGAACGGGCTCGGGAACCATGTCTTCCTGATCTGAAATGGTTAATTAAGGAGTGAGCTACACTAGCCCAGTAAGAACATCACGATATCTCACCGTCACGGAGATAAAGGTGGGTAGAAAACCACAAAAAGACCAATGGAGCATAATTTACAACAAAACCTTTTATTAATAATAAAACTTTTACCATTCACTTACCTCGGTGAAATTCATAAGACAATATACGAAAGCAATAACATCATCATCATCATGAAATCATATATAAACTGTATAACGTAATACTTATCACGCCTCTTGTAATTCAATCATTGTACAACATATCTTTTTCTCATTTACCAGCCTACTAGTATCCGTGGGGGTCCATAGGGGTTCCGCTACCCGTTAACCTTTAACATTCATAATCAGTTTCCAGGACCGTCCCCATACCCCGTCTGGTATGGGCGCCAAAACCATAAACCTCAATACCCCGTCCGGTATGAGGGTGAAACGGGCCGTCCCCATACCCCGTCCGGTATGGGCGCCAAAACCATAAGATCTCCATACCCCGTCCGGCATGTGAGACCACAATCCCGGTAGGGTTCCCTACGGACCCGGTCCGTCCACCATCTCCCAGGATATCTAGTCAGGCTGACCCCATCATACAATTATCAGTCTACACAATCTTTGATTTTCCTTTTCCTCAATAAGCATCATCAATTCACATACAAACAAGCAAACAGTAGTTCATGCCAAACAGACAACATACAGTATCGGTTTTTTTCAGTCATTCAACCCATGATTAATAAAAACGTAGTAAATGCACACAAATCTGTAAAATAAACACATCAAACCTCATTTTGCATTTAAAGCTGTAAACAGGCCAAATAACAGTAAACCACCAATCACACTAGACTCGGGCTCCATTAGCTACCTTAAGCAATTTCACACATGCATTGATTCAAGAAATACCGTTTTATCATTTTGAACTTTAATACCGTGATAGGAAATAAGGTGAGGGGTCCTTACTTGTTTTCGGGATCCGAATACGATTCACAGTGCGCCTGCAGGCTGTCCCTAATTTTCCCTGAATTTTTTTCCGGGGAACTGAAACACGCTAACAGTACCTGCACGTGTTCCAAAAAAAATCCAAATTAGGCCCAGGGCCTCTTTCGGCCCAAATCGCAACTCCGGCACGGCGGCTCCGCCGTGCTCCGGCGACGGCGCCGCCGCTGGCGGCGGCGAGTCGCCTCGGGTTGGCTGTTTTCGGCCGTTTTCGGCCGAATTCGGCCACGCTCGCATTGGTCCTTGTCAGAAAACAACCCTAGGGCCCTCGGGGGGCCAAAAAATCACGGAAAAACGGAGCTTACCGGCGGCGGCGCTCTCGGGTGCAGCGACTCTCCGGCGAGGTTCGTGTTTTGGTGATTTGGCTTCGGTCAACCTGTAGAGAAAAGAATGGTGATCACTGTGATATAAAAATTGCATCGAACGGAGGCCGGAAAGGGCCTCGTCGGAGGCAAAAACCGAGAGGGGGCGCGGCGGCGCCGCTGGGCTTCGGCCGCGTATTCCGGCCGTTTGGCAGGGATTTCGGCTTCGATTTGGCCATAGGAGGAATCAGTGGGGAAAAACGAGTCGGGGGTATGAAATTTACCTCGATCGGCGGTCGGAAATTTCCCCGGTGCGGCGGCGAGTGGCGGCGGGTGGCGGCGGTCGGCCTCTGGTTCGTCTTCTCCGGCGAGCGGCTGGCGGCTAGGGTTTGTGGTCTGGTGTGGGGGTTCTATTTATAACCCCTTGCCTTTTGATCACAGCCGTTCGTTTCGTTTTAATCTGGGCCGTTCGTTTTTGATTGAATCTGGGCCGTCCGTGCGTTTGAATCTGGACCGTCTGATCGCGCGATTGATCTGGGCCGTCGGATCGCACCCACGCAGATCGCCAACGTGGCTCCTTTTGGAGTGACGCGATCTTGCCACGTGGCAGGCCCCGGTTGGCCGGGACTGCTGACCGGGCCTGCTGACGTGGCTGCTGACGTGGCCCCCCCCCCCCCCCCCTTTTTTTTTTTTTTTTTTTTTTTCCTCCTCCTTTCCGGGTGCTACAGAAGATACCATTACAGAGTGAGCGATGATACATAGAAAATTTCTGAAGTCTAAACTTTGATATTAAGGTTATTGTTTCGTATTTTTGTTTAATAATGTAAGTAAAGAAATTTAGAATATTATACATATATTTATATTTTATATTTAAGGGATGTAATACTTCTGCGACTATTTTATTATTAATAAAGTTAAGTTATTTTACTTAACTTGAGTCTATATGTTTTAAGAAAGTATGTTCTGGTCATTACCTTATAAAACGGGGTGTGGTCCGTGATAAGTGCTATCAGAGCCACAATTATAGGATATCCCTTGAATATGAGGCTTAGGGTCACATAAAATTTAAATAGAGTTGAGAAACATAGGGAAATGTCTCTAAATTTGAATTCCATGAATGAAATGGCAAGGATACCGAGGAAGTAGGTGAAAGACTTGATCAAGTAGAGTCTAGATAGACTCATCCGTATAGTTGAAGGCTTGGCCACGGTAGTAACTCAACACATAGTCCATTGCTAAACTATAATACCCTAAATTTAATTTTAATATAATTTAAGATTTATTTATAAATATAATTTCTTAATTTTTTAATTTTTAATTTTAATTTAGAGTAAAAAAGGAAGTAAAATTGATGGAGGATGAAATTGAAAGCAATTTTGAGAAAAATGGGTAAAAATTTGGGTTCTTGGAGTATTTTTGAAAGAAAATCGAAAACTAAGGGTCAAAACAAAATTGAAAAAAAAATTGCCACGTAGGATGCCCAGTTAGCAGCCCCAACGAACGAGGACGCGCCACGTGGCAACGAGTGCTGATGCGGTGCCATGGGGAGCCACGCGGGCAATCCACGTGCCCGCGATCGAATGGCCTAGGTCTATTCCCGCGCGCACGGACGACCTGGATGCGCTCTCTCCCAAACGTGATCGAACGACTAGATTTAAACACGATCGGACGGTCCAGATTAGATCACGATGGATGGTCTAGATTGGGTCGCGATGAACGGTCCAAATTCACTCCTTATTTAATTGCGATCGGACAATTCAGATCAAACACGATTGATGACCCAGATCAAAAGTGGACGGATATAAATAACTCTCATTTGCACCAAACCCTAACCCTAGCCGCCAGAACCCCTCGTTGGATAAGAAGACTTGGCCGCCATGAAGGAGCCGTCGCCACGCGCCGCCGCACCGAAACCCTTTTCGACTGCCAAAATAGGTAAAAACTTCCCCTTTTGCTCAAAATTCAATTTTAAGCTCACCTATGGCCAAATCAAAACAAAAAGACCAGCCAATTGGCCCAAAAATGCATACGAAGCCTAGTGGTGCCGCTGCGAGAAATTTCACAAAATGCCTCCGATGAGGCCATTTTCGCTTCCCGTTATGTATAATTTTTTTACCGTTGTGATCATTGTATCCTTCTCTACAGATTGACCGGAGCAAAACACCCAACCACAACGTGAGTTGGAGGAGCTGCCACATTGGAGAGCTCCGCCGCCGGTGAGTTCTATTTTTTTGTGTTCTTTTTGCCAATCGATGCTCTTTAACGTATTTTCTCGTAGGGATCAATGTAAAATCGGTTGAATTTGGCCGAAAACAGTCGAAAACAATCGACTCAAGGCAGACCGTCGCCGCAGACAACGGTGCCATTGCTGGAGCACTGCAGAGCCGCCGTGTCGAAATTTTGAAATTGGCCAAGTGGGCTCCGAGACTAATTTTGGGTTTGTTTGAGACATTTATAGGTACTATTAGCACGTTTTAATTTCTAAATAAAAATTCAAGAAACCCGGAAATCACCTGTAGGCGCAGTCGAACAGCTTAGTTTTTCGGGTATCAAATCAAGTAAGGATCCCTCATCTTATTCCCTATTATAGAATTGAAGTTTAAATAAATAATAATATAGTATTTTGTGAAAGTTTAATAAATGTGCATAATTAATTACGGATTGCTAATGGAGCCGCAACTTGAAATTGATTTCTGTTGATTTATTTTATAGTTTAAAGGCATGATAGTATCTGATTTATCAATTTTATGGTTTGAATGCATGTATTGCTGCCTTACGTGATCACCGTTTAGTTGGAAATTTGAGATATGATTGTATTCTCTGATGCATATTTGTTTGTTTATGTGATTATGGTTGATTTAGAAAATAGAGACTAACGAAAAACGAAAAAGTTGTTTGGGAAGATGAATAGATGAAAACGGCAGCCTTACTGGATATCCTGGGAGATGGTAGACGGATCGGGTACATAGGGAACCCTACCGTGAACGTTGTCTTATACCAGACGGGGTATAGAGATGGCCCGCTTCACCCTCATACCGAACAGGGTATTGAGACTTAATAATTTGGCGCTCATATCGAACGGGATATGGGGATAGCCCGTAATTGAGATTGTTAAAGGAAAGAGTTCGCGTGTAGCGGGGATATCCCTATGAAGCCCCACAGATACTAGTAGGCTAGTGAAAAAGTAACAGTTATTATTTGGTTTATTGACGATGCATATAGACTTGTGATATGTGTTATGTTACTGATTTTATATGAAACTATGATCTGTATTATATTAATTGTCTGCTAGGTTATTTTTATGAATTTCACTACGGTAAGTGAAGAGTAAATGGTTTTATTTATGATAAACGAATTTATTTAAATTAAGTACTCCATTAGTGTGTTGATTTTATACCAACATTTACTTATGTGTCGGTGATATAGTGTGATATCCTTACTGGACTAATATAACTCATCCATTATTTAACCATTTCAGATAAAAAGAACCAGGTTTCAGAGCCCGATACGCAGGAAGATTGCGAGTAGATGCTAGATTTCTTTATTTTTCGTTTATTTTCTTATTCTTATATTTCTTTCAAAAGAGTGAATTCTATAACATTGTTTGGTACTTTTAGTTATTTGTGTAAGGAATATAAATCATGAACATTTATTACGCTTCTGCGCTTTAATTATCTTTTATTTCTTTTGGATATTTTCGGGGTCGTTACATAAAGTGCTACAAACAGTAATAATGCTAGTACTAGTAACACCTAGCTGATAGAGAAAAATAATGAAAAACTCATTGAAAGATTTAAGAGAATGAACCAACCATCTTTTGCTAGAGCAATCGACCCGATATTAGCCGAATAATATATCATGGAGTTGGAGAAGATATTTGATGTTCTCAGCGCCACTTCAGAGTAAAAGGTACAATTAACCACATTCATGTTTAAGGGAGCTGTAAAATACTAGTGGCACTTAAAAAAGGGATCGCTGAGGACACTGATCCTTTTGGGAAATATTTGGAGCAACATTCTAGAGAAGTATTTTCCTGATTTTGTTGGAGAACAAAAACAAATATAGTCTTTAAAATTAAAGCAATGAAATATGAGGGTGGCAAAATATGCAAAAAAGTTTATAGAGCTAGCTCGGTTCGTGCCCAACTTAGTAGTAGATGGAAGCCTAAAATCCAGAAAGTTTTAGAGAGGTTTGCGTAAAGAGATCTGGGATAAAATATTCGTTCTGAAAATTAATGACTATCAATAAGTAGTGGAACGAGCCCAGATTGTAGAAGAGGCTATAAGCTTAGTCCCACAACAGATCCAGCGGGTTAGACCATTCATGCCAAACAATAAGATGAAGGTCTATGAGCCCCAACAGTATGATAAAAGGTAAAAAATAGATCTCTTAGCCCTAGTACAAGGGCCAGAACAGATATGCCCCCATTATAGAAAGAACCATACTAGTAGACCTTGCTACAAGTTGACAAATGGATGCTTCAGATGTGGTAGTACTCAACATCGAATCAAAGAGTGTCAACAAATAGCATATTAGACCAAACAACTCAAGAAAGAGTATATGCCATTACAGAGTGAGATGCTCAATCCTCTCAGGACGTAATCCAATATATGTTCACTATCTCTAGTACCTTAACTAAAATTTTAATAGACCCAAGATCTACACACTCTTTCACATCACATGAGTTTGCTCAGTATCTGAACATTGAATTGTTACCTTTAGAATATGTATTAGTAGTCTCTACCCCAGCCAATAAGGACTCTACCACTAGTACAGTCTGGCGAGTATGTATTATAGAGATTGCCAATAGAGAGTTACCAGTAGATCTCATACTCCTAAACATGTATGATTTTAACATCATACTAGGAATAGATTGGTTAGCAACATACCATGTCAATATAGATTGTCATGGAAAGACAATGAATTTTAATATTCTCAATGACAAGACCTTTAAATTCAAAGGGATTAGTGTAGTAACTGAAAAAAAAATAAAAAATAAAAAAGGGGTGGGGAAACGGCGTCGTTTTGAGAGGCACGTAAGGTATAAATAGGAGAAGGGAAAGAAAAGAAAAAAAGGAAAGAAAAAGAGGAAAAAGAAAAAAAGAAAAGAGAAAACAGAGAAGAGAAAGGGCGGGGAGGAAAAAGAAAAAAAAAGAAAAGAGAAAACAAAAGAGAGAGAGAGCGGGGAGGGGAAAGAAGGTTCGAGAAAGAGAGAGAGAGGAGTCGGAGTAGAGAGAAACGAGAAGGGAGAGAGAAGAAGAAAGAGAACGGTGACGGTGCGATCAGCGGGAGGAAGGAAGATGAAAATGGGAGGTACGGTAATTTTAAGTTTCCTTTTAGTTGATGTGGATTTGAAAACTGCCGTAGGTGGAGGAGTTGGTATGAGTGTGAGTGGAGGTGTGCGGAGGAGGCCGCAGAAGGAGAAAGAAGAAGAAATGTGGCGTGGGAGAGAGGTCTGTGAGGGAGAGGTGAGGTCGTGTGTGAGCAGGGGTGCATGGAGGAGACTAGGCCACAGGAGGAGAGAAAGGAAGGAGTGCGGTGTGTGTGAGTGTGGTCTATGAGGGAGAGGAGATGTGGTATGTGAGCGGGGGTGCATGGAGGAGACTAGACCGCGGGAGGAGAGAAAGGAAGGAGTGCGGTGTGTGTGAATGTGGTCTGTGAGGGAGAAGAGATATGGTGTATGAGCGGGGGCGTATGGAGGAGGCTGGGCCGCAGGAGGAGAGAAAGAAAGGATTACAGTGTGTGTGAGTGCGTTCTGTGAGGGAGAGGAGATGTTGTGTGTGAGCGGGGGCGTATGGAGGAGGCTAGGCCGCGGGGGGAGAGAAAGGAAGGAATGCAGTGTGTGTGAGTGCGGTCTGTGAGGGAGAGAAGATGTTGTGTGTGAGCTGTGGTGCATGGAGGAGGCTAGGCCACAGAAGGAGATAAAGGAAAGAGTGCGGTGTGTGTGAGTGCAGGTTTTGAGGGAGAGGAGTTAGTGAGTGTGAATGGAGGCGTATGGAGGGGGGCCGCGGGAGGAGAGAAAGGGAGATGTGTAGTGTGTGAGTGAGGTTCGTGAGAGGGAAGAGATGTTGTTTGAGTACGAATGGGTTTGCGGAGGGGACCATGGGAGGAGAGAGAGGTGATTTCAGGATTTGAGAGTGGAGTATCTAGAGTAGGCCGTGGAGGGGGAGAGAAGAAGGGATTTGGTGAGTGAGGTGGATATGTGTAAGGGAGGAAGTAGTGTGTGTGGATGTAGAAAATTTGGGAGGAGGAAAGGGAGGCCATAGACCGTGGGAATGAAGTGTCAGAATAGAGGTGTGGGGGTGTCTCTGTGTAGGGAGAGGGGATGAGTGGTGTAGCTGTGTGGTGTGAGAGTATGGGTTGTATATAGGTTGGTATAGCTACTGTAAATGTGATAGTTGGCAAGGGAACGTTACAGGTGTGAGTGTGTTGAGTGTTAGTGCGTGTCTTATGCAAGGACAAGATGATATTGTGTTGAGTTAGTAGCATTGGGGGACGCCGATATTGGTTGTCGCTACCTTGAAAAAGTAAGTTGATCGTCGATAGTGATGATGGTCGAGGGACTCCAACGGGAAGAGGTTTGGTTGCCGATATTGGTGATGGGAAAAGGATGGTATCTATGTGTGTGTGTGGCCTATTAGGGGTTGAGAGATAAGTGGGTTATTGGTAGTTGCCGATACTGGTGACGGGTGAGAATATTGGTACGCTTGGGGTGACGTTAGGAGATGGTCACACATGGTATGCATGATATTTAAGATACCGAGGTACGTTTTAGTCCTGTGTAGTCCCATAGTGATAATAATGTAGGACTTAGGTTGGGTGATGGGGTACATATAGAAATACTGGGTTTCATATTTGTGCATATCATATTTGTAAACTTAATTTTTACTGTACTGAGTTATATGAACTCACTCTCTATTATTCATAGATGATGTAGGAATGGAGTCGGGATCGAAGTTACTGGTTCCCGAGCCTAGCGTATAGAGCAATAAAATAAGGATCTTTATTGATAGAATTGAATGTGTAAAAATTGGTAGTATAGTAGATAGTATGTATGTTGATAGTGTATACGATTATATTTCACATGATGTTACATGTATGATTGCAGGTCTATCTTGACTCTGAATAATAGATGGTGGTAGTGTTTCTATGTGCATGACTGATTTGAAATGAAATTTCTGTATTTGATCATAGATTTGTTGTAAACTACGCCATTAGAAATAAAAAAAAAAATGGGGCGTTACAATTAGGGAGTCCCAGCATCCATGTCTTGTATCTTGCATTCAAGCTCAACGACTATTTGAGAAAGGATGTGCAAGGTATTTGGCTTACTTAGTAAAGAGTAAAAGAAAGTCAATCTATAACATATATCAATAGAAAAGGAATTTTCTGATATTTTTCCAGAAGATTGAGTTCTTCATTGACTTAATTTCTAGTATGAATCCTATCTCTAAGGCTCTGTATTGAATAATGAAAGTCAAATTAGAGGAACTCAAGAAACAATTGCAGAAATTATTGGATAAGGATTTCATCAGACCAAGTGTATCACCATGGGGAGCTCCAATACTATTTGTGAAGAAGAAGGATGGTACCATACAACTCTGTCTTGACTATAGGCAACTAAACCAAGTTACCATAAAAAATAAGTATCTGTTGCCTCGTATCAATGATATATCTAACTAACTTCAAGGAGCCTAAGTATTTTCAAAGATTGATCTACATTCTGGATACCATTAACTAAAAATTAACAAAGAGAATATTCCCAAGACTGTCTTCAGAATCAGGTATGGCCATTATGAATTCTTAGTCATGCCTTTTGGTCTAACAAATGCTCCTGCAGCATTTATAGATTTGATAAACAGAGTCTTCCAGCCATTCTTGGATAAGTTTATCATCGACTTCATTGATAATATACTGATTTATTCACGGAGCGAGACTGAACATACGGAGCAGCATTTGACAATAATGTTTGGGATTCTTAGGAAAAAGAAGTTGTAGGCCAAGTTTAAGAAGTGTGAATTTTAGTTAAATGAGGTTTTCTTCCTTAGACATATAGTTTCAAAGGACGAAATATCAGTAAATCCAGTTAAAGTAGAAACAGTAGTAAACTGGAAAAGGCCTACAACGGCAACTGAAGTCCGAAATTTCCTCGGTCTAGCTGGATACTACAGGAAGTCTATTGAAATTTTTTTAAAGATTGCTACTCCACTAACTCAGCTCACTAGAAAGGACACAGAGTTTGAGTGGAATGACAAGTGTGAACAAAGTTTTCAAGAACTAAAGAAGCGATTGACAACAGCTCTATTATTGACTATTCCTAACGGTACTAGTGGATTCTTTATCTACAGCGATGCTTCAAAGTAAGGATTGGGATGTATACTAATGCAATACGAAAAAATGATAGCTTATGGATCTAGATAATTAAAGAATCATGAGTAGAACTATCCTACCCATGACTTAGAACTAATCGCTATAGTTTTCCCCTTAAGGATCTGACGTCAATATCTATATGGTGAAAGTTTTGAAATTCACACAGATTATAAAAGTTTGAAGTATTTGTTCTTGTATAAAGAACTTAATATTTGTCAAAGGAGATGGATGGATTTACTGGTTGTAGATGCACTTAGTAGGAAGAATACTTGCACTCTTGCCTATATAATGACCTTAGAGTGGAGACTCGCAAAGGAGTTTCAGAAATTGAATTTGAATGTCCACCATAAGAAACTAGGAGGATACTTAGCCAATATAAAAGTGCAACCTATTTTGATGCAGAAAATTAAAGAAGCTCAACAGTCTAATCTTACTCTGGAGTCAATTATGAAAAATGTTAGTAAGAGACTTCTGCTAGAATTCAGACTATCGGAAGATAGTGTATTGAGGTTTGGAAATAGAGCATGTGTGCCAAATAATAATAGTTTGAAAAATGAGATATTAGAAGAAGCACACTGCTCTAGATTTGTTATGCACTCTAACAACACTAAGATGTATCAGAACTTAAGGACCAAATATCGATGGAGTGGGATAAAGAAGGATATAGTAGAGTTCGTTTCTAAATGTCTTATATGCCAACAAGTGAAGGCTGAACATCAGAGACCAACAGGACTACTTCAACTCTTGCCTTAGCAAAGTGGAAATGGGAACATATTACTATGGATTTCATGGTAGATCTACCTAAAACAAGATCTCAACATGATGTTATTTGGGTTATCGTTGATAGCTTAACAAAGTCTGCTCATTTGTTTTGGATATCAAAGTAAATAACCCACTAGATAAGTTGGTCAGGCTCTATATCAAGGAGATTGTGAGATTGCATGGAATTCCAGTCACAATAGTCTCCGATCGAGATTCCTGTTTTACTTTAAGATTTTGGACCAATCTACATAATGTTATGGGGACCAAGCTATCCTTTAGTATGCCTTTCCATCCTCAAACAGATGGTCAATCAGAACGGACAATTCAAACTCTAGAAGATATGCTACGAACCTGTGTCATTAAGTTACGAGGTAATGGGAGGATTATTTACCTCTGATTGAGTTCGCATATAACAATAGTTATCAGTCCACCATTCAAATGACACTCTATGAGGCTTTGTACGGAAGACCTTGCAGATTACATATTTATTGGGAAGAAGTTGGAGAACGAAAACTTATTGGACCTGAATTAGTAGAAGAAATTACAAAGAAAGTGAAATTGCTCAGGAAACATCTTATGACAGCTCAAAATATATAGAAAAGTTATACCAACAATCAAAGAAGAGATTTAAAATTTGAAGTAGGGGACCATGTATTTTTAAAAATATCACAAATTAAAGGAATTATGATATTTGAGAAGAAAGAAAAACTCAGTCTTTAATTTATTGAATCTTCTGAGATATTGGATAGAGTGAGAATTGTCACCTATCGTTTAGCATTACCATATAAGTTAGCCAACATATACAATGTCTTTCATGTGTTGATGTTGAAGAAATATCCCGCAGATCCATCGCATGTACTCCGATATGAACCTCTTGCACTTCAGGATAACCTATCCTACATTGAGCTTCCTGCACAGATATCGGATTGCAAAAAAATGATATTACGGTCCAAGATAATCTCCTTAATAAAGTTATTATGATAGCACCATTCAAATGAAGAAGCCACATGGGAGCCAGAAGAGGAAAGGAAGGCCAAATATCCACATTTGTTTATGACTACTGATAAGTCCAATTTGGAGGACAAATTTTTTTTTTTACGGGAGGGAGGATGTGAAAGCTTGAAAATAACTCCAAGTTAATTTTTTATATTTGATATATTTAATTTAATTTTGTATGTATATGAAAATATATAGTAAGGTTAAGGACATAGTTTAGAATCAAATAAAAAAAAGATGGATAAGGATGAAAGAACTAGAATAAGCATGAAGAAGCATGAGAGAATGTGAGAATCTTTTAAATGAAGTAGTATAATGAAAAATGATAACTATTAACTAAAATAATATAACAAAAAATGACAATTTTTAGATAAAATGACATGTGAAAAGTGGTAACATTTTAGATGAAGTGACATGTGAAAAGAACTTTCAGATAAAACAACATGTGAAAAGTAGTAACCTTTTAGATGAAGTGACATATGAAAAGATTTTTAGATAAAACAGTAAATGAATAGTGGTAACCTTTTAAGTGAAGTGACATGATGAAATGTGACAACTTTTAGATGAAATAGTAAGACGAAATGGTAGCAACATTTCCCTCATGGCTCCCCACTCCTATAAATAAGAGATAGGAAAAGGGAGGCAGAGACATTTCGGATGAGAGAAAAATAGTGAAAAGTATAGAGGTGAAGGAAAAAGAGGGAGTATGAAGTGTGTGATATTTGAAAGTATTTTGAGGTTTTAGATAAAAATTTTGAAGAAATTCTGCAAAATTTATAAAAACAAGGAAAAGAGAAAGAGAAGAAAAATATGGATAACAATAAAAAAAAAGCTATAAAACTTTTAGGAAGGTAAGATTTTTCTTAAGTCTCGAAGTTCAGTTTCTCTTTGATTTTTAGGATTAGTTTTTGAGTATTGTGTTGGATATTTTTGAGTCAAGAAAGTTACTAAAAATCATCCCAAAACTCTACCAATTTTTTTGGAGGGAAAAGTCATAAATAAAGTTAGAACTCTACCAAAATTAAGACTACGACTGCTAAGGACCTAAGGTAAATGAATATTATGAATTCATAGCATACATAGTTTTGAAGTATTTTTCATATTTTCAGTATAAAAATATGCACATATTTTATTTGTCTTCTGTATTTGTTAAGTAAATATTTGTAAAGTTTTACTTCGATATAAGTATTATTTCACTTTGTATTTTTAAAATGTGATTTTAATATGTATGCATCACTCATTATGGAAAGAAGTTATTTCAAAAGTACTTGCATTATACTAGACTTCAATCTAACCGAACATAACCGTTCCGTGTTCAAGTATATTGGCAAAGTGATAAGTGTGTACCCATACATAACCGTTTCGTATTCGGATGTATGGGGAAACAATCTGATATGTGTGCCTTAACCGTTCCGTGTTCGGGGGGTAATAGTGTTTTAAAGTACTCATGTATGTCATTTCGTATTCGGGTACATGGAGAACCAGTGATAAGTATCTATGCTTACGCATAATATATGGTAACTAATTGATTCTCCATAATAGTGATGAAATATTCAACATGAATCTGTTTTCAAATTTGTATATTCATATTCTGATTCATATCTGTTTTAAAAAATATTTTATGATATATATTTTATTGTGTGTAAAGAAACTATATATTATATGTATTATGCTATGATTTTAGTATATTGCTTATTGGGATATTTTATCTCATCCCTCTGTTACCCTTCAGATACTAAAGATACCGTTGCAGAATTAACGGTGATACGGAAAAAATTTCTGAAGTCTAAACTTTTATATTAAGGTTACTATTTCGTATTTTTGTTTAATAATGTAAGTAAATAAATTTAGAACTTTGTACATATGTTTATGTTTTATATTTAAGGAATATAATGATTCTGCGACTCTTTTATTATTAATAAAGTTAAGTTATTTTACTTAACTCGAGTTTATATGATTTAAGAAAGTATGTTCCGATCATTACCCTATAAAATGGGGTGTAGTTCGTGACATTCACCATTATTCTTTTTATTATTAGCTAATTTATATATTATTAAGTATATATTAAAAAAATAAAAACTATAAAATATTTTTATTTATTAAATAAGGTCTTATTTTCTATTGGCTTGAACACTGACATATGCATTTGATAAGAAATGTCCAAATTAAATTGTAATTCAATTGTGATTGGACCATGGTTTAACAAATAATATCAAAACACATAATAATTTGATAATTCTAGCTTATCTGATTTTAGATTTTGTGAAAATTTAAATTGTAATTTATGATTATATAAATATGTGGTATCAATTTAGACATCAAATATTTTGAATATTTACATAAAAATAAAAAATAAAATGTGTAATTATAGAATTTTATGTAATGATCACACAATATAAATAATTTTAACTTAAACTTTTAAATATAGACGAATCATGTCAAATAAATTATTTAGTTATGTTAAGTGGGTTTGAGACATTATATAAATACTCAAAATTTTAAACGAATTATCCGAATAAATCTCTTAAATATTAAATAAAAAAAACATATTGCTTCTTTACTATAATTTTTATATGTACAAGTTGAAAATGGTCACATAAATAAATTTATAATTAAAGAACATTATCTTTCTTTAAAATAAAATCAAAATTGAACACTAGGTGAATCAAATCAAACAAAAAAAAAAAATAGTCCTTCGTTTTACAACCACAATTTATTTATTTATTACTAATATAATTAATTAGCGTCTAAAATCTCTCCAAGATTTGGCATAGAAATTTCTAGTGCTCCACCAAACGGACCCTACAAAAATCTCTCTTTATGTCCATGCGCATTACACACCCTAAATAATCCAAAACCCATTTGGGCTATCTTCTCAACTTGGCGCTTGGAGATTTGATTAGGTTAAATTTTTTATTTAATTCAGTCTCGAACCATAGTAATTGTCATTAACTAATATATAATTAGGTAAATTATTAACTTAATTCAATTTAACTTAATGTTTAATTAAGTATTAATTATTTTAGATCACAAAGAACAAAACTTGTTCGGTAGCCGCCTTTGTCTTAAGCATGAACAATAATTAATATTATTGAGTGAAACCTAGAAGAATTAGAATTATATATATTTTGGTATAATTATAACTCAGACGCATTATTTTTTAGAAAAAGATTCCAATAATAATATAATAAGAGAGTGATATAAGAGATAGAAATGTGGAAAAAATAAAGTCAAAGAATATATAGAATAGTATAAAATTTAAAATATATATTTTATCTTTTGCTTTTAAGTAAAATTATAAATTAAAAAATGTAAAGCTGATTCATATATAAATGTCAATGCAAAAGTTTACTAAATTCAAATAAATTAAATATTATTTCTGCAAACTTATATTATAAAACTATATCATTGTGAAAAAACCAGAGACAAATTATTAAAAAAATAATTTTGGGATGGTTGGCAATATTTGAAAGAAAAATATCTTTCACCAATAATTTTAAAATTAATTTTGTGCATTAAGAATTTTGTTCCCTCCTAACATATATATATATATATAGCAATATATGTGTGTATCTACTGGTCGAGAGAGAGAGAGAGAATGCAAATGGTGTCGGGCGGCACACGGGGTTTAGTGATGAGAAGAAGAAGAAGAAGAAGAAGAGGAGGAGATGATTGGAGGAGATACATGCCGCCCTGACCACCCAATTCGACGCTTCACTCGGCAAGCAGTGCTCACTTGTCCGTTTCTGTCAATTTCCCCCTCTTTCTTCTTCTTCTTATTCTTTCGTTTTCTTTTCATTTTTAAAGAAAAGTGTGAATTACCAAATTAATATTTAAAATTTGATATTTTTTATATTTTGATTTTTATTACTTTTTGGTTACAATTTAATCATCAACATTTTACATCTATTTCAAGAGTTTTATTTTATTTTTTTATTATCATTTTTAATAGAAAAAAATTAAAATTATTAGACAATATTTGGAGATTTTAAAGATCAATTTACTTTAAATATTTAAAATTATTAAAAAATAATTTTTTTAAAAAAAGAAAATAGCTCATTTTGTGTCAATATAAATTGTTTTCTTAATTTTTTGTTTCTAATTATTTTACGATCTAAAATAAACTATTTTTGAACGTATTATAATGTTTTTAATTATTTTAATTTTTTTATTTAAAAGGTAAAATGAAAGTTAAACATTTGAAACAAATAAAAAAAAAAAAGGCTGATGATTGAATTTAAACTAAAAAATATTACAAACCAAACTGTAACAAAATGTCAAATTTCATGGATTAATTTGATAATTTGCGCACACAAAAAAATTTAAGTTCAAAGGAGCAACAAAATCAGATAAGTAAAAAGAAAAATTTAGTTGTAGTGTGGAAAAAAGGATTCTGGTTGTGTTGGTGTGTTTAATTTTGGTCTTTAAACCAGATAAGCTTGTAAATTGAGGTGGGTAAGTTCAATATCTGCAGAATCTTGATACCTCTCAATTCTCATGTCTTGTTTTTGTAGTTTGAGTTGTTGCCATCATCATTTCTTCTGATTCCCAAAATATGTTTATAGTTCTTTAAGGAATATATATATATATATATATATATGCATATATGGGTAGTTGATCCATATATGGCTGTAAGATGAAATAACGTGGCGATTTTTTAAAATGTATGTATAACATAAATAATGTTCGTGTTATATTTATACATTTTTTTATCGGAAAATTTATATTGATAAGCTCAACTGTAAACAATACGAATGTAAAAATATATTGCTTATATAATATAAACAATTCTGGTATTCTACCTCAAAAGCATCATATTTTCAGGTAACATTATAATTTAATCCCTTAATATTATTAACTAACATTCCTAAATTTACTTTTGAAAATATAAATTTGAATTCCATGCAGGATGCCACAAATTTGCAAAACCCCAAATTCATTTTTGTAGTAAATTCAACTTTTACGTGACATTCAATATTTCAATCTCATCAAATTTAACAAAATTCATAATAAATTCTTTTAATTTTATGTAAAATTATTTAAACTTTGTTAATTCCTCATAAAATTTAAACTCCCCTTAATTATGTTATACACACAAAATCAAGTTCAGGAAACAAAACTTTTTCACCAGGTCTTTTAGGTCTTCTTCTCTAACATATTTGTCACATAAAAGAACATCAAGGTTCAGACTTTAAACAACAAAGAACATATCATACTAACCCAGATGATAAACAAAAAATAAGAGGTGAAATAAAATAAACTGATGGAAGAAATGAAAACATTCCTCCCCTAATGTTCACAAATGTTCCAAGAGTTAAACATTTGATCTGCATCATACAACAAACCCTTCCTACCAAACTCTAAGACGAGAAAAAATTACCAGCTACAACTTCTATTTCTTACCACAAAGTCTCTTCTTTTTTCCTTTTTTCTTCTATTCACAAGCCAATTTGGTGTCGAAGCTGCTCAAGCAGATTGCAAAAGCTTGGAAGGCGGAGAGGGGATACCGGTAATCCATTGTGAACATATCCTTACCCACCTTCCCAAACTGCAGAATTATCTTGTCGTGCTCTGATTGGGCAGGCTGTGAAGGTGTTGGTGCACCAGCAGCAGGTTGCGTTGCAGCAATCAGCTGAAAATTCTTGACAGAAGCAACGGTTACTCTGCCACGAAAGTTGAGGCACCAGCACTGTAACTGTTCATGCCATCTTGGTGCTTTATTTCTAAGTACCAACGGTCTCTCCTTCCCCTCCTCTTCCTCATCTCGAGTTCCAACAATGTCAGAGAACCTAGCGCTGCTAAACTCACTAGAGTTTTCAATTGATTTTGAGAAAGAGATGCTGCGGAAGGAATCCTCAAGAGAACGAGGGAGAAGCTCGGGCTGGCCAGGGACACTGCCACCTGGTTCTAGGGCTGAGGCAGGGATTGAGTGCATGGTACAGTGCATCCTGCGAGGGCCTCTGGTACCCAGCACATTCAGCTCGTATGTCACCTGAGCAATGTTGTAGCTACCAGTGGGGACCTTCGGAGAAACCTTTTTGGAGTAAAACCTGCGACTTCGGCCAGGTGGGGAGAGCTGGGAATTGTTGTATGGAGGTTGTGTGTCATAAACTATAAATTTTGTACCCAGAAAATTTGACCTGAAACAGGAAAACGATGCATATTCAGAAACGGCTGCAAGCTGGCTCATTTACATAAAGGAACCATCCTGGATAGAGAGAAACTTTGGATTTCAGATGATAGCTAAGAACATTATATAGCCAGATTTTAATTACTAAGACAAGGCAATGAAAGAACGAAACTGAACAAGAAAAACTACCCACAAGATATAGAGTACCTCAAAAACTTTTTAGGAATATATGAACAATGAAGTCCTTAATGCAAGTCATAAAACCTTTAAAATTTTAACTTATTGTTAGTGCAGTCTATGAGCCAAATATTTTCTCCTTTTTTTTTTTGGAAAAAAAAAAATATAGGCTGGGGAAACAGAGAAAGGAATATGAACTATGCCTATGTGGGTGCAAGGGGATTGATTGTTATGGGATTTAAGAAGCCCTCTGCAATATATTCCCTAAACAAAGGATTAAGGGCATTAACAAGTATCACATATAGGCTAAACTTTAAACACATACCTCAGTTTCCCTATGTAGGTACTGCTTGATCTCGTTATATTGTCAGCATCCATGGAGATAACATACTCAGTGCATGTAGTTCTCCGGGTCCTCTTTGCAGAAAGAAGAAACTTACCATTTTCCACGAGTAGAGCTGTGTGGTACAGTACTGATTAGTAATAGAGCTACAAGTAGGATAACAAATAAAGAATGAAATGCGCTCTCATGCACATGCACTCATATGGTACAATCCGCAAACAGCTACTTCCACGCTTTAAATCCTCCCATACATACATCTATGCACCCATACAAGCAGATGAAATAAGCAACATCATTGCATTGGAGTCATTAATTTGTCCAACAACAAACCATTTTTAACAATCAAGAAAACAACCTTTCATCAGCATGGATCATGTTACTTGGCACATCCCTGATTTAATGTAATAATAATCCTATTTGACATAAAACAAACTGGAAACTTAGTATACCAAAGTGCAAATCAACAAAACATAAGCAATAAGCTTCCTGTTCCAAAATTTTCAAGAGTGAGGAATACATAACGACTATTCAACAATACATGTTTGGCAGTTAAAATCCACTAAAGAGAAATCAATTTAAAATGCAACAACCAGCAAACACTGTATACTTATTTGTGTGATGAAATATTAGTACAGATGTCAGCATTAATCAACAAATAATCACATGAGAAATACAGCTCACAAAAGTAAAACTCCACCATTCCAACTCTCGAATACCAAATCAATTTAAGACACAGCAATTAGAAAATGTGTTATATTAAATTTCCATCACGAAATTTTAGCAACAATTTAAGTGCAGAATCAGAGGTTACCCGGGCTAAGGCAGAGAAAGAGATGATAAGTTAAATTAGATTTATCCCTCTTAATGAAGCACTGGATAGTTCCATCCCTGTATCCTGGCTGTAAGAAACAAATGAAACAAATCCCATTTTTTTAAGCTGCTGTCTGACGATGTTACAAATAGAGAACACAGATAGATGAATTATCAATCAGATTAAAAAAAAAAATTTCTCTAGATAATATAGTAAAAGCAACCACTAAAGATCTCACCTGTTTCAGTGAAACCGGAAAGGTTATTTTTCCAGAGAACTCAGGACTTTGGACAATTTCTTTGCACATTTCTCTCCACGACCTGCACACAGCGGCGCATGCAACAACATGTCTGCGTGCAGGCCACATGCTTTCACTTGCTTCCAATCTCTTAATCACATCACGCAATAACTCAGGTGGGAGACCAGCCCAACGGCTATTCTGAGTAACTACAGGCTGCTCATGCAATTCATGCACTGACCCATGAGATTTACCCCTATGATGACCAGGCAACCTCACCTCAAAACTACGCCTCGATAAGCTCCCAAAACTATCTCTCACGTCACGAACTATACTGCGGAAAGACATTTACTATAATATGTTGATAACGTCCTTCAGACTAATGTGTCTTGGAAACTGCCGGCATATATTATTTTCCACCTAAGTGGCACAGTAGCCACTGACCATTACAAGCATATAGAACTGCAAATCAAATAAGCTTTCCTTAAATTCCATTTACAATACTTATTAACCAAGAAAAAAAGATAAAGGAGACAGACAGGCTAAAAGCACAAAGTAAGAAAAGAAGATTCTCATCAGAAAAGAAAAGCTTCACATGGACCAAGAGAACATAAAACTCCAGACTTTGGGGGAAACATTTTTTGGCGTGTGTTAAGCCTAATTTGAAACTATAGACTGCTGCTAACTCAAATTTAATCAGACATTTAGACCTTGTCGTTCAAATAAAGAATTTTAAACAAAAGCAAAAGAACCCTTCCCATCCAAAACCAAAATATAACTAAATTCACCTCATCCAAAGGGAAATTAACTACCCACAAAAATAAATTTTGGTCAAGACCATGTCCAAACTCCAAAAAATGGAGATTGACATATCAAGTGCATATTAATACTTGTAATCCCCTTCTCCAGAAAAGATATTTCATAGTTACAGTCCCACTACCTTTAGACCCAAGTTACATATCCTGACCCAGAAAATTCTGCAAGCTAAAAGATCAATTAAGCTCAATGATGTAGTGTGCTTGATACCAAATAAACGAAAGACTTCTAACATAAAGAACAAACCTCATCAGAAACAGTACTGTGCCCAGTCCCAGCACAGACCTTTGTTCAATGATTTCCAACCCTCCAAACCTTAAGAAGTGAGTAATTGAAAATGCAAACATTAAACCCTACATCCAAGCTCTGCACTTGAAAAGAAACATCGTATACAAACTATATACTCAAAAAATGCCAGAAAATCTTACAAATTCCTTCACCCAGAGTCACATACCTCGAAAGTACATGCAAACCCCTCAACAAATCGTAAAAAATCTAGTAAAGAACATTTTTCTTCTACAGTTTCAGGAAATGAAACAGCAAGAAATCCTCCCAATTCAGTCAAAAGAAACGGTAAGGTAAATACAAATTTCGAAACAAAGTCAGTGAATCAATGGGAAGTTTTCTGGACCTGCGTTGAAAGAGAAAACACTATGCACGCTTCTATTTACCCAGATAACAAAGTAGGTAAAGCAGCAAATTTGGTACAGTTGATGAAGAACCCAGAAAAGCAGACCTCAAAATCCACGCATCAGAGGCATGGAATTTAGAACTCCAGAAAATTTCTCGAGAAACAAACAGAAAATCAACCAAATAAAAAAAAAAAGAGAGAGAAAGAGAGGGAGATAAGAGAAATGGAAGAGATCTAGTGAAATACTCAGACCATGAGCAAATGATAAAGAGATAAAAGAGATCACAAGTTGCTCACCATCATTTTTCTCCTTTTTCTCTCTTCTAATTCTCTCTTCACTTCTTCCCTTCAGATCCTTAGCTTTTACCACACTCAGAAAGCTTTACTCTCTCTCTCTCTCTCTAACCTTAGTTTCTCTCTCTAGACTTTTCTCTCTCACCACTTTAAGACGCGGACTCCAAATCTTATTAAATCCAATTCAGAAACTTGCATTAAGAAAAGCGCCTTGCTTAATTTTTCATTTAATTAATTATTATTAGCTTAGAATTTGGCTCACTCCTGTTCAGTTTTTTTCATTATTTTTTTAATTTTTAAATCAATACATTGTTGGTTGGTTAATTCCTACGAAAGCTCAGTAGTGGGTATTCTAAATTACTATATTACCCTCGACGGTTGACTTTTCCGTTACCTAACTTCCGTTATGTTTCCAACCATAAAAAAAAATTCTTCCCGGTGCTTCAAAATTATTTATTTCCTTTTTTAATTATGTTATTTAAAATATGATGTCATAATTAAATATTTTCTTTTTTTCTTCTCCGTTTCGTAGGATAGTGGGGTTCATGTGAGAAAAATTATGAATGGGGCACGCCGTCATGATGGAGAAGACCTGTTGTCTGACGAAATGTCAATATTGCCCATAATAAACCTCATATTGTCAAAACAACCCTTAGTCTTCTTATTTGTTTTGTGAATTTTAAATAAATAATTATTTAAAAAATACCGTAACGTTCTTTTTTTATCCCCCTCCCCCACCTCCCACCCCCAAAAAAATAGGTCAAATGGCGTACAGGCATGTACTGGCGCCGTTTGATTTGGACAATCAGTTGGATTTTTAAATGACAAATTTACCCCTCATATAGTGAAGTAATTAATAATTAATTTAATGACAGTACAACATATAATACAATCAGCCCGAATTTTTTACCACAATTTTTTTGTCTTAAAATTATTTCTGTAATTAAAGGAATAAAATATACTATGGATTTTTTTTTGTAATAGCCAGAGTTATTATTTATTTTATAAAATTATGATATATATATATCTTTTAAAAATAATTTTTATTTTTATTAAAATTTATATTTAAAATTTTAAAACTGTATCACTCCATATATATAATTACATATATCTTTGGATAATGCATCCCCTACAATGAGTTTTTTTAATAAATAATATATTTTTTTATTAATTAAATGACATATAAATACCAATTATAACAATACATATAATCTTCAACATACCAAACATTAATTTTTCCTTTAAAAAAATTAAAAGAAATAAAAATGAATAAAACAACATTAAATATACAAAATTATAGAATTTTATGTAGAAATTGATACGGTAACTGACTCGTGTGAAAAAGTTACAGTATAGTACTTTTATGATTATATATACTTATGTATTATATTATTTTAAATCATGTTAAAATGAAATGAGATTATCAAAATTATGAAACCTAGCATTTATATATAGATAATTATAAATTGTAGCAGGTAGATAGTGGGCCAACTAGGTGCCAATTCGTTTGACTTAATTAACTAACCTATCACAAATATATATGTATATATATATATATAGTATCTTGCAAATGGGAATCCAATTAAATTTGCTTAGTCAACAAATTGTTTTTTTTCCTTCTTTTACAAACTAAAATCAACTAAATAGGGTAATCGTTTATCCACATACATTAAGGATATCCATTATGCTTTGTTTAGATTCAGTCGCGCTGATGCAAACATGACATATACATATGCTGACACACATATACGTATACGTACATGTTTATTTTGTAAAGTTAATTATTTTATTTTAAAAATAATACAATTTCAAAGCAGAAATTTAAAAATATTTTCACCCTAATATTTTTTAAAAGGATAAGCAACACTCATACATTTTTTTAATCAAACATTGGGAGATATTTATTCAGTAATTTTTTTACAAATTTAAATTAGTATCGAGTCTCAATTTAAAATAGTATTCACATTTATAACACCTGTAGCTTTATAAGTGGTGGTATACAAAGAGGAACAACCAGGATTTTACCACATAAATGTTGATCTAACGACCCTATAATGTGGGCCATTTCGGACGATTAAGAGCAATTCCTGCATAAATCAACAATCGAGATAAAAAGTGTGATGAACGATCCATATCAATTGAGATGAGATCAGACAGCTGAGGTGAGGCCTATACATAAGAACCCTAAATCGGATTTCCTGGAGAGAGAAGGAGGTCGAGCAGCCAGAAGAAAGAAGGAAGAGAGAAGAAAGGGAAATAAAGCAAACGATGTGGCGCACGGTGGCCCAGGTGTACCCAATAGGCTACTAAAATGCACGTAGTCTTTTTAGGTTCGCATGCAACGGAAGAAGGCTTTGCGCACAATTAAAGGAAAAAAACCATGTGCAACTAAAATCAGAGAAAGATCGTGCAACATGTCACGTGCAATCATGAGCCATTAGCCAAAAAAATAAGAAGATGGATCGTGCGGCAGAAAGAAAACCATATTCGTGCATGGCATAAGAGGGCTAGATCTGTGGCATTCTTTCAACCAAATCTTTATGAAGATACAATTTCACGTGCGACGACACGTGATGATTCTGGTAGTGGCACATGCGACAATGTGTGGTGTTTATGTTGAAACGTGTATTGTAAAGGCCCAAACCTCATTTTAGGAATTTCGAACATTTAGTCTGATCATACTAATCTAGTAATACTGAAATTATCATTATGCAAAAAAAACACGTTTACTTAGAATACCCAAATAGGGGCTACTGAAATGTTAGAACTTAAAATAAGAGTACTATTATAATAATGATTAACTTCAATTCAATTACGACGGAGCAGATACAGATGATGTTTTAATTTATTCTCTCACTGTTTTAGATTTGGGTCTTAATCGTTCTTATATAAAATGGCAATAAGAAGGAGGTGAACAATACTAGCTCAATAAGAATGTTAAAAATCTTACCACCAACATAGTAATCAAAAGATTGTAGAAAGCTATAAAATAATCGATGGAGCACTCACTTTGTATTAAAAACCATATTGGTGCATTCACACCCTTCTTTTTTATGGAAAATAATTTATCACTTACTTTCTTATTAAACGATATTCATGCATAAATATTTAGATATGTTCAGGAATATAGTAAACTACGATTAATTTTTACTATCTTACCCAAACTAGGGTTATTTACATTTTCATTTCCATCATTTTATCTTATTTTCACTACCAGTATTATTGGGGGCCCATATGGATCCCCATTACATGTGAGTACACAAATATTTCCTTTGTAAATCATAAACCGTCCCCATACTCAGTCCGATAATGAGCGCCACAATAAAAAAACTGTCTCAATACCCAATCTGGTATGAGTGTAATTAATTAACTCCCAACCTTGTCTGATATGGGACCTCCCAATCCCGTTAGATTGAGAATAAGTTTACTGTAGGGTTCACCATATGCACCAAGTCTGTACATTCTCTCATATGATACTGGCAAGACTTTGATTTACATTCATGTTTAGATGTGCATTTAATTATTTTACACTATTCAACATATTAACGACATGTAAAAACTTGTGTATCACTAAAATGAGAAACATACAAATCGTGCCTTACTACTCATCAAGGACCAAATCAAAATTAAACCAAAATGATGCAAGTGGAATGCATGCTCCATGAATTGAACCAACACCACTAATAAAAGTTACAATAAAACAATTAAAATAAAATACAAAAAATATATGAAGTGAAATAATTATTCGCAAGATAAATGAAACATAAGTACTGAAATATAGCGATTTAACATATTTGATCGACACATTGATTCCAAATGAACATATAAAACAAATATAAGGACAGATTGATAACCTGAATAGAGATAGAAATTGAATGATAAATAAATACAGAAAATAAAAACAAGGCAAAATAAATAAACAAATAGAGGATATATGTACAATAAATTAAGAAGATGACAGGATAAACTATAATGATAAATTAAAATTTTGTTCGCTCTATTGGTAACCTGGAAGATCGGATTACACAGCACAGATTAGAATTGAGTTCAATTAAGTATACACATAAATATATATATATATATATCCACTATTTTATTATTTTATTAATTATTCCTTTTATTTTTTTTATTTATTTTTTTGTCTGGCCTTTGGTTAGCTGTTATGAAGGGGAGGGTTTAGGCACCCTTACCCCAAATTGCCTAGTGGCGATGTTGTTCCTCGTAACCACCGGCGCAATGATTTCCACCCTCGGCTTTTACCTATTTCCTCTTATTTTCTCTCATTTCTTTTCTAAATGAAGAAAATAACATGCTATCAGTATCTATGGAAGGAAAAAGGAGCCGAGGGGGTGGACGACTCATCGAAATTGGCCCGACTTGCGTGTCTCCTCCCTCTCAGTTTGTGGCTTTTCTTGGATCAATCTGCTTTAAAGGTGTAAAAAAATGATTGAGAATGGAAAAATCAGAAAATTGGGAGAAAATTGAGCTTACCGGTGTTATTTTTGGCTTTTGGCACTACAGTGCCAGAGTCCCTTCGGCGTCCTTGTCTTCTTCTTCTCCAGTCGACTTGGTGGTTAGGGTTTCAGATGCCTGTCGAATGAGAGGTTTAAATACCTCTCTCCCCTCAATGAGAGGTTCATCCAAGCTCACGTGGATCAATAGGAGCCATCCGATCTTTCCTAGTGTGGCCAACCCAGATTCTCCTCCCTTACGCATTTCATACCGTCCGATCGATCAACCCCTCGAATCAAAGTCGTCGATCACGCGGTCGTTGGATCCATCATGTGGGCGATCAGGGCCATTCGTCTGAATCCATGTAGGATTGAGATCTAGTCATTCGTGCGAGCGGGAACGTATCAGAACCGTTTGATCTCTCAGGCATGCGGATCGCCAATATGGCTCCCCACATGGGAAGCTCTGTTGCCATGTTTGCTACGCGGCATGTCTTGATTTGTCGTGCTGCTGACATGGTCGTCCTACGTGGCCTATCTCCTTTAATTTGCAAAGTGACCACATTTTTTCCTTTCAAACGAGTCTCTCTTTTATTTACAGATTGACCATGATTTTCAAAGTTTGTTTCAAAGTGGCCCAAAAATAATTTTATTATTATTATTATTGTTTTGATTATTATTAGTATTGTTTTTATTATTATTAATATTTTATTATTATTATCAATGTAAATAAAATAAAATATCGATTTCTTTAATTCAAAATTAATCATTCCCGAATCTAGGATGTTACACGTGTGGTGGCGGGTGGTGGTTCCAATAACATGCATATGGCAACCCCTTTTTTGTTTTGTATCATTTTTTAAAGTATTTATCGTGTAATAACGTGTGTATCCTATTGCACACAAAAAATATTATAGTGGCAGTCGAGATTAAAAGATGACCGTAATCCGATGTCATTTTGGGTTACTACGTTGATAGTCACTAATGAAAGGTAAATTCTTCTCCTTTCTCCTTCATTACTTTCGATGCATGTTAGCCTAACCAGGTCGTTTACGCATGCATGCAGGTTCCAATTCTGTATCGCACAATCGAACTCGAAGACTGAGAGGATTCCATTGGGTATTCAAATCCGACTCATTTGGTACATGTTTTAGAACTCGAGAATTTAATATATAAATTTAGTTCAATTTATGAAGGATTTAAAGTAAGATTAATACATAATTGTACAATTGGATATATTTATAAATAATTAAGAATTTTAAAAAGATAGATTATGCATGCGAGTCGAGTGCCAGGCACCTAGGTTCATTCATTGACCCGATATGGGGTCTTTTCCTTTGTAGGATGATCCCATAAATTTGGGGCGATTGTGGAGCTCAATTTTATTCCTAATTGCTCCATGTCGTTAAGTATAATTAGTAACCAATCCGAAACCTTCATATCATTATTTTTAAAAATATTTTCATTAAAATTTTATGAAATTAAGTGTATGCAATCATATAAGGATGATATGGATTAAAGTGGGATTTTAGTGATCTTTACAAGTTTTTGTACTCATTTACTTGTTGGATTGTTGTGAATGTATTATTGCATGATTTGATAAATTTAAGATTCTAAGGAAGTAATTCATGTTGAAGAAATTAGAGAATGCATAAATTTGTTGAAAATAGTTGAAAAAAATAGGTATGAATTTGTAAGATAAGAGGATTTGCAAATTAAATTAGAAATAAAATAAATTAAACTATGAATCAAACATAAAAGAAATGTAAATTAAAAATGATATAATGATAATAATAATAGATAACAGTAATAATAATAATAATAAAATTAAAACACAAATCCCCAAGAACTAAATAGAATAAAATTAATGTTAGCAAATAAATAATAACGTCGTAATAAAATAACCTAATTAAATATATAAATATTTTAATTAAAGAATAAGAGAAAAAATGATAAATAAAGAATTAGTTAGAAAAAAAAAACAAGAATGATGAGCAGAATTTTAAAGTGCTAAAGAAAATAAATAAAATATTAATCTTAATTAAAATATGAAAAAATAAAACAATACAAAGACTTTGAAGAATGAAGAACTTAAAGACAATCCGTTTAATATTGGTATGACTGAAATTCGGCTGGGATAAACCCTATAATTGAGTGGATGAAAATCATTCCAAATGTGGTTTGGATGCATGTTTTGTTATAGGTCACATGGTGATGGACTACTATGACTAATTGTTCCATGATTTGTTGTGTACCTGCCCATGTGATAATGGGAATCATGATCTCATAATGGTATTAATTATTAAATGGATACATATATTAAATCTCAAAATAAAAATTAATTATAAATAATCAAGAATTTTGAAGAGATAGATTATGCATGCGAGTCGAGTTACAGGCACCTCGGTTCATTCAGTGACCTAATATGGGGTCTTTTCCTTTGTAGGATGATCCCATGAATTTTGGGCAATTGTGGAGCTCAATTTTGTCCCTAATTGCTCAAAGTCATTAAGTATAATTAGTAACTAACCCGAAACCTTCATATCACTATTTTTAAAAGCATTTTCATTAAAATTTTATGAAATTAAGAATATGCAATCATATAAGGATGATATGGATTAAAGTGGGATTTTAGTGATTTTTACAAATTTTTGTCCTCATTTATTTGTTGGATTGTTGTGAATGTATTATTGCATGATTTAATAAATTTAAGATTCTAGGGAAGTAATTCATGTTGAAGAAATTAGAGAATGCATAAATTTGTTGAAAATAGTTGAAAAAAATTGGTATGAATCTGTAAGATAAAAGAATTTGCAAATTAAATTAGAAATAAAATAAATTAAACTATGAATAAAACATGAAAGAAATGTAAATTAAAAATGATGTAATAATAATAACAATAGATAACAATAATAATAATAAAATTAAAACACAAATTCCCAAGAACTAAATAGAACAAAATTAATGTTAGCAAATAAAATAATAATGTCGTACATAAAATAACCTAATTAAGTATATATGTAGAGGTCCGGAATTTAAAAAAAAATAAAGTTATAAATTAAATACGGAAACAAAATGATAAAGTTTAGAGTTTATATTTCTTACATAATAATTTAAAATGCATAATAGGACAATGAGAATGTCAATTCTAAAATAACAAGCAAAAATCAAAGAAATAAACAAAAAGTAATATACTGAGTATTCTAGGACGGCCTTCACTAGTTTTTGAAAAGAGTTCGGGTGTGAACTATTCACAACCCTTTTGTTGATCGGGATCTGTGTCTTTATCATCTTGATCTGACATAGTTAATGAAAGGATGAGTTACACTAACCCAGTAAGAATATCACACTACTCACTAATATAGAAATTGAAGGTTGGTAAAAATTATAAAAACAACCAATAGAGCTCTTGATTTAAGTAAATTGATTTATCATAAGGAAAACTATTTATTGCATATATTTACCGTTGTGAGATTTTCAAAATTGACCTATAAAGACAATAACTCAAATAACATTCTAATCTCATATTCAAGTGAGTGAGAATAACAACTTTCCTTTTTTATTTGCTTACTGGTATCCCTGGGGGTACATAGGGATGTTCTACTACGCGTAAACCAATATCTAATATTATCAACTAACCGGACGTCCCCATACCCCTTCCGGTATGAGCACTAAAAATATCATCCATCAATATCACATCCAGTATGAGGGTGAATCGGGCCGTCTCCATACCTTGTCCAGTATGAGCGTAAAAAATATCATTACTTGATACCCCGTCTGGTATGAGGCAACTATCACGGTAGGATTTTCTATGTACCCGGTCCGTCCACCATCTTCCAAGATATCCGGTAAGACTATCATTCATTAATCCACATGACCAAGCAATTTTTGTTTGCATATTAATTTTAAATTTTATAAATTAACCGTAAATCATGTAAGATAATCAATAAATATACATTAAGAAAGTACAACTGAATCACTTAACAATTCTAGTGTATTCTCATGTATTTGAAGTTGTAAAAGCAAAAAATCAGTTACACAGGACAAACAAATAAATAACTAATTGATTATAGTTCCATTAATAACCTATAATTATTCTCAAAGTTTTCTAAATTACACAAATACCATATTATCGATTATTAAACTTCAATTTCATAAAAGAGAATAAGGTGAAAGATTATTACCCGAATCAGTGTCCGAAATATCGAACTTTCTACTGCGCCTACTGGCAGTCCTCAAGTTTTCTGAATTTTTCTGCAAAGATTAAAACATACTTCACGTACCTAAAAACACCTTAATAATCCAAAATCGGTTTTAAAAATCCTTTTTGGGCCAATTTCAGGGTTCCAGTAAGGTGACACTGTGCTCTGGCGACAGCCCTGCCGTCCACGGCGGTGGTTTGTCTCAGTCTATTTGTTTTCGATCAGTTTTGGCCAGTTTCAATCGGTTTTATACCTATCTCTGCGTGAAAACATGTTAGGGAGACTCGGTTTGCCCAAAAAATCAAAAAATAAAAACCTACTGGTGGTGGGATTTCTCGATGCGGTGGCTCTGCCGACTCACCTTTACGACTGAGTGTTTTTCTTTGATCAACCTATAGAAAACAGAACAATGAACACAACGATAGAAAAATCACATAAAAAGGAAAATGGGAAGGGGCTCATCGGAGGCGGTTGCGGGTTTTGCTTGCGACAGCTCCGCCGAGCATTGCCTGCAGGTTTCGGCTCACCCACCAATTTTTTTACTCCGATTTAGCCATGCAGGTGCTCGGAATCAAATTTCAAGCGGATTAGAGAATATTTACCTTTTTTGGCAATCAGAGGTGGCTCCGGTGCGACGGCTGTCGGTGGGTGGCTCATTTTTCTGGCGACTGGTTTTTCTTCTCTAGCAGGAGACTGGCGGCTAGGGTTTGGATTCAGTGTGATGCAAAATATTTATACATGTCTCGTGTTAATCTGGACTGTTCATCGCGTTTCATCTCGATCATCCGATCACGTTTAAAGAGAAAATGAATATGGACCATTTATCGCAATTTGATCTCGGTCATCCGATCACGTTTAAAGAGGGAACGAATCTGAACCGTTCATTGCGTTTGATCGCGACCATCTGATTGCACCTGAGCAGGGAACTGATCCGAACCGTCCACACAGGCGGGAACATTTTTGGGTCATTTGATCGCGGGACACGCAAATCGCCAGCGTGGCCTCCCGCATGGCACCGAGTCAGCGTGCCTTGCCACGCGGCGCGCTTGGGTTCATCGAAGCTGCTGACTGGGTGGTCCTAGGTGACAAAATTTTTTTTAACCTTTTTTTTTCATAATTTCACATTAAATTAAAATTTATTAATTTTAAAAATATATTTTTAATGTTAAAATTAATTCCGGACCAAATTTCAGGCTTGGGTATTACAATATAAATATTTTAGTTAGAGAATAAGGAAAAAGTGATAAATAAAGAATTAGTTAGAAAAAAAAATCAAGAATGACGAATAAAATTTTAAAGTGCGAAAGAAAATAAATAAAATATCAATCTTAATTAAAATATAAAAAAAATAAAACAATACAAAGACTTTGAGGAATGAAAAACTTAAAAACAACCCGTTTAATATTGATATGACTGAAATTCAGCGAGGATGAAGCCTATAATTGAGTGGATGAAAGTCATTCCAGATGTAGTTTAGATGCATGTTCTATTATAGGTAACATGACAACGGACTACTATGACTAATTGTTCCATGATTTGTTGTGTACCTGCCCATATAATAATGGGAATCATGATCCCATAATTGTATTAATTATTAAATGGATATATACGTTAAATCTCAAAATAAAAATTAAAATATTAAAAATCCTAATTAATTAATTATATTGAGATAAATCGATAATCCCGAATATTCATTGATAGGGTATGGATGTCTCAATTGTGACTGATAATGTGATAAAATAAAATGTGTGTGAAAAAGGAGGATCAATAACTAAGGGGTTAAGGAGGAAAAGTACTTAGTGATGAAGGGAAATTGAGAATGAGATTAGGTTTAGGTTAGGGGGATACTGAGGGAAAAGCGTAGGGGATAAATTAGAGATTTAATTTTCTCAATGCATCATGGTTTTCAAATAAAAAAGAAAGAAAAAGTTTTACATATATGAACGTATGTATATTTTGTGTGCCACATGCTTAACGTGTAGTTTATTTTTTATATTTACTGAGCACATGGAAAGCTTACCAAATTCAATTATACCATTTTTTCAGATATAGAGGATCTAAAGCCTGAACCGGATGAGGGAGGATGTTAGTAGAACTCGAATCATAATTTCTATATTATGTTTTGTATAGATAATTTTATATTTTTAATATTTTAGTTTTTGACCCTATAAATTTTGTATTTGGTGCTATTGTAATTATGTTACAATAGGTTACAAGAGATGAATGGTTCATATGTAATGACCTGCTTTCTCTGTTGAGAAAGAAGCGTTAATTCACACACATAAGTTGATAAATTTATACAACACTAATCGAAACTTAAGATTCAATCATCCCCTATACAGAATTATAAGTCATGAGACTTACAAATTTTTTTACATTATATCACTATAATATAACTAAACTAACTTTACAAGACGAACTATTATTGTCACTAAAAGTTTTTCAAAGTCTTCATTCAGCCTTAACCTTGCTCTTGATCAAGACTAATATGCATTAGAGGGGTGTGAATTGGGGTGAGCTTCACAACTCAGTAAAGAAAAGGGATAGTGCCTATAACAAAGACATGCACACACTCAATTACCAAATCTTCTAAATCAGTTTATTCAGTAAACATTCAGAATTCCTTATTTCAGTATTATAACTCAGGCATAAACAGTTTCATAAATAACATAATTCAATATTCAATATCGTAATTTAAGCAGTAAGCAGTTCAGTAGATATTAGTTCAGTATTGTAAACTTTACTTATGACTTTTTATTCCTTCCTATCAGTTTATATCTTATTAAAAATAGTTTTGCCACGCGATCCCATTTTAGCTGACATCAACGAGGGCAGTAAGGATCCCCTCTACCACATGAATACAATATAATTCAGTTCACAGTTTATAGTTTGTAGTACACAGTCTATAGTTTATAGTTTTTATCATTTTGTGATGTCTCGTTAAAGTCGTATCCACGGGTAGAGTTCACCATAGTCATAAGTCAAAAGGCTACACATACACCCATCCCTCGGTAATACCAGTTAAACGGATTTTTTCGTCTTTTAAGGATTCTTATGCTATTCTTTTACTAATCAGATTAATCACTAGATGACATACTCAAGCATGTACCTACTTATATATCATATATGTTATACATCAACATGCCTGCACAATAAGCACAATATATATACACTTTATATGCATAGTTATCAAGTCAAATAAATATATATATATATGTACACGCGATATATTAAGCATGAATATACTTATATATTTACATAAGGCATATGTGTATTCTATACACAGTCATATACAAGTTATTCACTCATATGCACACACGTTACACAACCTATAATTATACATATATGCATATGTGTCACATACTCCTATAACTAGATAACTAGCATGCATAAACTCTGTATATACATACAAGTAACAACATAAATACATAATTATACGTCATACACAACATCATGTAGGTTTTTAATCATACGCAATTACATACATGCACATATGATGAGTTCGTAGAACTCGTGGCAGAAAACATGATTAGTTTGTAAAGTCTGTAAACAAGTCATTTCAACATAAAATAATGTAATACCCTGACTCGGAATGATTTTTCTTATTTAAAATTTTTTTTTTTTAAGTAATTTAATTGATTTTTTTTAGAAAAATAAATTACGGACAAGATTGAAAGCAATTTTGGAGAAAATAGATGAAATTTTGAGTTCGAAGAGTATTTTTGAAAGAAAAATTAGAAACAAGGGGTTAAAATACAAAAAGAAAAATTTGACCATGTGGTACGATCCACTCAGCAGCCACAGTAAACAAGAGCAGGTCACGTGGAAAAACACACTGACATTGACGCCACACGGGTGATTCGCTTGCCTGACGATCCGATGGTCCCTATCATGTCCTATGCATGCACGGCTCAGATGCATTCCTTCTTTAGACGCGATCGAATGGACGAGATCAATCGCGATGAGCGACCTAGATTCGCCCACACAATATGTCTATATAGGCATGATCAGACGGTTCTCCTCGCTCCATGTCGACACGGACGGATAGCCCAAATTGATGCGGGATGGGTATTTAAACATCACGTCTCAGGGAACCCTAACCCTACCTGCACTTGTCCTCGCCAAAGAAGAAAAACCAGACATTGGAGAAGGAGACTGATCCCTAGCTGCCGTCGCACGGAGCCACCGTCAACTGCCAAAAAAGGTAAAATCTTTCTCTTCCCATTCAAAATTCGATTCTGAGTCTCTCTGTGGTCATATCGGAGCAAAATGGATGGCAGGTGAGCCAAAAACTGTAGGCAAAACCCGGCGGAGCAGCCATGACCAAGAACCTAAAACTCCTCCGATGTGACCCTTCCTGTTTTCCGTTTCACATGATTATTTGACTATTATGTGCAAAGCACTGCACCCGAAGACCCCCTCCCTCCCCCCGGCCGGTAGGTTCGGGTTTTTTTTTTATTTTCAGGCCAATTCATGTCTCTTAATGTATTTATTCACAAAGATACGTGTAAAACCAGCTAAAATCGACTAAAATCAGTCGGGCCGAGGTGAATCGCCACCATGGGTGGTAGAGCTGGCACCAGAGCATGGCGACGCCACTGTACCAAAATCCTAAATTTGGTCGAAAAGGGTTTTCAACACCGGTTTTAGATTTTTTAGGCAATTTTTAGGTACTTGACAAGTATTTTGATTTTTTCAGAAAAAATTCAGGAAACACGAGACTTGTTAGAAGACATAGTAGATAGTATAATGTTTCAAAACACCGATTCGAGTAAGGATCCCTTACCCTATTCTCTGTTACGGTGAATTGAGGCTTAATGATCAATAATCTCGTATTTTATGAAAATTAAAAATATCTTAACACTAATTAAAGGTCACTAATATAGCTGAAACTGTTTAGTGTACGATTGCCCTAGTTTACTGTTTATTTCCTCATGTGTTGTTTAAGATGTTTACTATTTTATTGTGTATATTAAATTTCTAGTTTAAAATGTGTTCTCGATTACTTGGTTTATTTGGTTTCTTCTGTACTGTTTATTTAGTTATGTAGTTACTTGGTTATTCGGTTATGTTAAACTATATCATTTCCTTAAATGTCGTTTAAATTAATTGGTGAATATGAAATGAGATGCTGGTATGATTTGATAGTTGTTTGGATGATGAGAATCTAAATAAATGACAACGTATTGGCATCCTGAGAAAGAGTGGATGGACCCGATACATAGGAAACTCTACCGTAGACATTACTTCAGTTGGACGGGACTAAGAAGTCTCATACCGAAGGGTTTTGGAAGATATGGTTCACCCTCATATCGGACGGGGTATCGAGATGATGGTGTTTTTGGCGCCCATTATCGGATGGGATATGGGGACGACTGGGTTAATTATCAAATCTTGATATTGGGTCCACGAGTAGAGGGATATCCTTATGGATCCCCAATGGTACTAGTAAGTAGGTTAAAAGGAAATATTATTGATCTTATGCACGAAATTAAAATGTCACTTGGTTATGTGTCTTTATAGGCTATTTTTGAAAAAACTCATAACGGTAAGTATGAAATATAATATTTTAAAGTTAAATGTATTTACTTAAATTAAGAGCTCCATTAGTTGCTTTGTGATTTTTACTTACCTTCGATTTTTCGTCTCAGTAATTAGTATGATATTCTTACTAGGTTAGTATTCCTCACCTTTTTATTAACCATTTCACATCAAAAAGACCAAGATCCAGATCCCGATCAATAAGAGGGCTGTGAGTGGTTCAACTCCCGAACTCCCTTTAAGTACTAGTGAGGGTTAAGTTACCCTATAATATTTATTTATTTATTTTTAATTATCATTTGTCTTTTTTATTAATAACTGTAGAAGGAACATTCTCGTAACCTTATTGGGTATTCCAATTTACTGTGTAAGAAA